>NC_021161.2:8345640-8350731 GCF_000331145.2 Cicer arietinum
TTCAACTTTGTATTCCTTTAACAAAAATTTTGGTAACTAAATTTTTTCCCTAAATATTTGGTATGTAAATTAATACTATTGAAATTTTTTTAAAAAAAATCTGGTATACAAAAATTTTAAAATATTGTATTTTTTTTTTTTACTAAAAAATATCTGATTTTAGATAAAACGAAATTTTCAGTAGTCACAATATGTGTATATTGAAAATTTCATTTTTGAAATTTCTAGTAATTAATAATTTTTAGAGTATTTCGTATTGAAATTTTTGATAGTTTATTTTATTCTACCGAATTTTTTAAAATTTTGGTCTTATTTTGTTTTGCAATATCAAAAATTTCATTTTTTTTAATAATTTGGTATGTATTTTTTTTTTAAATTAAGTAGGGATGGAAAAATATAATTATGTGTAACATTCACAACTGATCAAATATTAGTGTCATATCTTGGACAAGAGAGGTTGTTGGACAAAATCGAGTAGTTGTTATCATTACTTGTTCTGACATAGAGATTGGAAAGAGAAGAAGTAAGTCAAAACTAATTATCGATTATGGTAGAAGTGAAAAATATAAGTCAAATAATAGTAACTTAGGGACTTCAACTAAAAAGTATTGTTGTCTCAGGTTCGAACCCGATACCTCGTAGTTCTGTGAGTTAATTATGCTGACGAACCACATACTGAAAGAATTTGAAAAGGCCCAAAACTGATATGCATTGTAGGCTGAAGTTACTTGAGGTTGAGAAATATGTTTGTTGGAGTAGGACTCGTGAAGACTCCAACATTGTGAGGGATATGTTTTGGACGCACACATACTCCATAACTTTATTGAACATGTTCCCTCTTGTATTGATCATGAATATTACCTACAAAATCAACAAGTATAGGTTATCATTATTTGAAATTATTGGTGTAAGTGTGTAACTTCATCTGGATTGACATTCAACGTTGCATTTGCCTACATGAACTGTGAGCATCAAAAAAACTTTTGTTGGACATTGGAGAAGTTAAAAGAGTTATTTGTTTCAAATACCTCATTTCTTCAGATGGTTGTGACTAACGGAAAACTTGTATTGATGAATGCAATTGAAGTTGTATTTCCATCTTCAACAAATTTACTTTGTCAACTTCGTAACAACAAAAATGTTGGAGTCAAATGCAAACAATATATATTGAAGAATGACATGCATAAACTCATTCTAGATTTGTGAAAGAAAATTATTTATTGTTATAAAGAGAAGAAGACAACTTTTGCAAATGTTTAAGCAATCATGTATCAATACTATCATTTGTTTTACTATGTCAGAGACACGTGATTGATTCATCACAAGAAAATATTTGTTGAAGCATGGAACAATCTAGTGTTACATTTAGGAAATACTACGACCAATATGTATGTCATTAAAACTTTGTATTTTTTTGGTTATATTTATACATGTTTGGGATTATGCATTCATGTTCGATATATTTTTTTATTTATTTATATATTATTTGTCTTTTTTATGTTTGAATATTAAGGTTGAGTCTGCTCATTGCTCACTTAAGAGTTTTTTTAACAAAATAAATGAGATTTTTGTAGGACATGAGATGATATGAATAAGATGTTGATGTTGCAAATTATGAAGATAAAAGGGTTATTTGATACAAGGGGTGCAAAGAGCATATACACAACAATTCATTCTATGAGAATTTGACTTGGGTTGTATCAAGGAAAATTATAGCTCATATTGTTGATCAATACAAGAGGCTCGGTTATGTCGTAAATGAGAAAGTTGTGTGTTGTTGTATACTTAGAAGCTCTAATAAATTACCTTGTGCATGTGAGTTGGCAATGCAAGGTGGAAGATGTTACAATCCTATTGGTTGCAGTTCATATACATTGGAGAAAATTAATAATGAATAGTGGTCCAGAGGATAAATAATTAAAAAATGATTTAGAGTTGGATATTGCATTAGAGATAAATATAATTTTGGAAAAAATGGAAAACGATTAATGTTGCTGGAATGAACGCATTGAAGAGCAAGTTGCATGAAATAACATATGTAAAGACAACATCAATATGTGTACCACCAGATAAGATCAAAACAAAGTGGTGTGAAGAGAAAGAAAGGTAAGAAAATATATGGGTTATGTGATAGCAATAAAATATAATCTCAAGCTTGTCACATTAGGAAAAACTTTTGGCTTAATTGCAGTTTTGGTCCCCCTATTTTAACTGAATCGCGAAAGTAGTCCCCACATTTTGTTTCTCCCCTGTTTTGATCCCCCAAGCAGAATTTTGGTACAAAACTTGATGAAATTTCATTTTTTTTTTGCATTCATTTAAGTCACACAATGCCTCAAGATCTCATTTGCAACAATTGTACCTGAAATATATGACCATCAATGGTGTAGTACGGCTTTAAAAAATAAAATTTCATTAGGTTTTGGACTAAAATTCTGTTTGGGGGACCAAAGTTGGGGAGAAACAAAATAGAGGGACTACTTTCGCGATTCAGCTAAAATAGGGGGACCAAAACTGCAATTAAGCCAAAACTTTTTATTTGATTTTTTTTTCTTTCAATAAGAGGTGCACACAATGAAGACATATCACATGATCATACTGCCGATATTGATTTTGTTAATGAAACTCACTGGATTAAAGTTAAATTAAAGTTAGGATACCCACTGCCTCTACTTGCATGGGCTTGGAAGGACCACCACAATGATGAGTTTACATTATAGGCTATAGCTTATGTGAAACGTCTACAACATTAGAGTTTATTATATTTAGAACAAACATCAGATTGTATGTCTTTTGCAGTTGATTGACACTTTTGTATGATTCTTATCGTACTAACACTTTTGTATGGTCTTGATTGCAACGACATTTTTGTATGGTCCTGAATGTACCGAAACTTTTGTTTGGTTTTGATTGCTCCGATACATCTTTAAATATTTGCTTGAATGAAAATTATTTTAACTTTTATTTCACATCAACATGTTATTTAATCTAGCTTTTGTTTATTTTAACGGTCAACGATTAATAGAGTTTATGGTATTTGATAATATTACTCTCAAAGATTTGATGAGTAAACTCAACAATCTCTTTACATTTGGTGATTTTAAGAGGGTGGATAAAATTGAATATCATTGTTTGTCAATGGATGTTGATGGATGTCTTAGGTACACTAATTTTCATCTTCAAGACAATAATGATGTCCAAACAATGATCACTGCCTTCTATCATTATGAAACCAAAGGACTAATCGAGTTAGACACAATGTTGAGTAGATCTACACATGATATTTTAGCAAGTTTGAATCGCCCAAGAAGCATTGATGATATCATGGATTGTCTCGTTGAACTTGATGAAACTACTAGCTTAACTCAACCATGATACTAACTTAAGTTGTATTTCTATTTAAGTTCTTTTTATGTTGCATTAGTGATAAGTGTTTTGTGAGGAGCAATAAAATGTTATTACAAATATAAAATGCTATTACAAACATAAAAATCACTCTAGAGCAATAAAGTAGTCAAAATAAATAAGTTTGAATAATAACACAATACAATCAAAATACAACTACAATACTAATGATAATTCCCTCATCTGGATATGTGTAAGGCTCTCTATAAGTAGACATACATCTCATCATTATGATCTAGCCTCTGTAAGTCCAACCTCTTTTATATAAGATCATCCATTATCCGACATTGCGTATACCATTTAGCAAGACTCAAGGTTTCAGGTTTGCGGACAAAGGCACCAACACCAACATCAGGACCACGGGCACTAGCATCAGGAACGTCAAAACAGAGATGTGTTGCAACAACATAAGAGATCATCTTATGATGGGATATCCTATAGTACTGCTATAAGTATCCCTCAACACATTTGTGCAGATATGTGATTGGGTACAACCTAATGTGGATGAATTGAAGAGAGTTCCTATACATACACCATTCAACATCACAGACAATGAGCACTGGCGGTATAGGAGGGATGTACTGAGTATACTAAAATCGTCGAAGGCACCTTCTCAACAAATAAGGTACCATTGTGCAGCACCAACAAATGTAGCTTGTAAATATCGATACAAACTGAAATCCTGTTGTGACATCCTTATCGTCATTTGGCATCCAAATAACATCACTAGGTCCCAAAGCATCCAACTTCGCTCTATAATATCCAATATCATCCTATGTTTGTTTAGCACTCCATCGATACATTTGTGACTGTGAAGATATAGGTTCACTCATACTACGTTTACAGATGTCAGAGAAATGCTCATAAATTCATGTTTGTAAAATAATTTCAAAGTGCAAATAATTAAATAACCATTTTATCAAATAACAATATGATAAATATAAAAAATTATCATAAAATATATTATTAAAAATGTACATTAAATAGAGATAAATATTATTACATTTGCTTCGTTGTAGGCTTGGTACCATCTCTAAGATAGTCATATAAATCACCAAGAACAATAGCTCTCTATGCCCCTTTACCACAAGTATCAAGGTCTTGAAAATAAAACAGGTACTTTGTAGATACAAAGTAATTTTTTTGTCAACTTGTATAGTATAATCTATCAAATGAAGTAGGTACGTCCTTGCTGCACGGTCAAATTAGACTTCATGAAGTTTTTTTAAAAATACAACTTTCAACCATTCGAAACTATAAGAAGTATATCTATTGGTCGTAGTCTAATTCACAACTTTTTCCTCATCCACTCATAACAACTCAACAACAACAACATTTGCTAAATCTTTACTCATGTTAGTTAGGTGTGAATAACTTCCCATAACATGATATGCTCAACAGACCCATAACATCGTCAAGAGTAATATTTATTTTACCAAATGACAGGTAAAATAAACTAGTCTTTGTGTGTCATCTCTCAATAAAAGTAGATATAAAATTATCATCAATCATATACAAACTACATCTTTACAGATATCGTAAGTCTGATCTAGTAATCAATTGATATATCTCAACGTAAGCTTGATCTAATATTAATGAATTTATATATATATATATATATATATATATATATATATATATATATATATATATTTTTGCTATTAGAAACCACTGTATGTATGTGTC
>NC_021161.2:8350825-8366424 GCF_000331145.2 Cicer arietinum
TTTTTGCCATTTGAAACAACTTTGAATGCATGTCTCTTTGTTTAATTAAGACAACACACATGAAGTATTACTATTTGTTAGTTAATGGTGTTTTATGCTATAATAATTCATTAATTGAAATACATCCTCTATACTATATAACATATTACTATGCTATATTATACTCAAAATAAAAATAAGGAGACTAACATTGTAATTAAGCCTTAAATAAATTATATACTATATTATATTAATTTAAATAAAGTATATATCTATATTATAATATACATATATTATTCTATACTAAACTATAAATTCTATAAAATGTAATAAAATAAATGATTTATTAACTTGTTCATCCCACACTCTAGCTGCAATATGGTGTTTTATAGTTCTTAACGACAGAAAAATTGTATGGTCTTCTAGAAAATAGAGGTTGATCAAGGACAAGATCTGGTTATTGCTCCTTCTGATGCATGTGATCCTCATACACAGGTTCATGTTGTCTCTCATGTTGAATGTGATCCTTATATTGTTTGTCTCATAAGATAGACAATAAGAATTATTGATTTTATCATCTTACCATATGATTGTAACCTTCTCATTAAATAACTATATACCCAACTACTTGTATTGTTTGTTAGTGCAAAATGGTTTACACTAACTATAAGACTCGTAGTTAGGGATGGGAATAGGCTAGACCGTCCGTCAGGGGCCTATGGTCTGACCTACGTCTAGCCCGGTCTGGCCTATTTAATAAAAAGGCTAGACTCATGCTATTTTTAAAGCCTATTTATTTAAATAGCTCAGGCTTATAAAAAAGCCTATTAGACTCGACAAACTGACCTATATATATTTATTATTTATTAATGTTATTTTTTATTATTATTTATTTATAATATTATTTCCTATTTTAAAGTCTATCAATTAGGCAATTACTCATTAGTCGTTCTATATTCGGTAGTCGTTCCATATTTAGTAGCGATTCCATATTCGGTAATCGTTCAATTAGGCAATCACTCATTAGGCATTCCATATTTGTTTGAGAGGTAATAATAGGTGCATTTGTTTCAGAAAAAAAAAAATCTATTCTTTGAAACCAAAAATCATTTTTTAGGGTTTAAATGGTGTTTGTTTCAGATTTAAAAAAAAAACATTTTGTTAGAAAAATCATTTTTTTTGTTTAATATATATATGGATATGTAAAATATAACATTTAAATATTTTAATGTTAATAAGGCTTTTAAGTAGGCTTTCAGACAATGCCAGGCTTTTAAAAAGGTCAGGCCAGATAGAAAAAAAAAAGTCTATGATAGTCCATAGGCCGAAAATATTAATCGTAGGCCAGACTCAGGCCTTTCAAAGTTTGGCCTGGCATGACCTGTTCCCACCCCTACCCATAGAAAACGAATTATTAATTAAATATGTTTATTATTAAAACATGTTGTTGATCATATCGGTTCATTTTATTTATGAATAGAAGTACAAAAAGATATTTTTCCCGACTAAAATATTTTTATTTAGTTCACATGTAAAAATAGTTAAAATCCAAGATTGAAATTTTTAAATGTTTGAAATGAACAGAGAGTTGTGCTGCTTTCAAATTTTAAAATATATTTGGTTTCGATGAAATATCTTATTCAAGTTTTTGGGTGATTTGAGACTTGATTTATATATGAGTAATATTTTTTGAGCGAATAATATTAAATTTGATTATTTTAAAAATCAAATTAATTATGTCGTAATAATAACTTTTGATAAATACTTTATGAGTTTTAACTTACGATTAGATTTATCTGCGAGTTGAGTTACGCCAGATAGATACTTTGTAGAGAAAGTTAGTAATTTTACATAAAGCGAATTTTAACTTTTACTAGAGATAGATATTTTAAAAGAGAAGTAGTAAGAAATATGCTCACAAACTTACCATATCTCTCTAAAATTTAATGTGTGGCTCACATCACATTGTGTTCCCAATAAATAGAGCATAAAGCTAGTCACAAAATTTTACTCCAATTCCTCCTTCATGCTACAGCCACCAACATACTCCTTCTTCCTTTTTATTTTAAAATTTTCTTATTCTCTTTTCTTCCATTTTTGAGCTTCAAGGAAGCTTCCAATCATAAAATTTTCAACTACAAAATTGTTTCACTACTTGAAAGGAATGCAAAGAGCTAAGGATCAATAGTTGAGAGTAAAAGAAAAGTGTCTTTTGTTGCTTTGGTGCTTTGTTAATATTGAAATTAGAGGAATTAATAACTTGAATAACAACAAAATGAAACCAATCCCCTAAAAAATTTAGTAAGACCAAATGTGGTATGTCATAATGTACAAAATTTGATTTTTGTATGTGTTTGGGTTATATAATGAGTTATTTTCAAATAAATGAGTTTGAACTAAAAATAGAAATTTTATTAGAGAATTTAAGTTGGTAAAGTTAAGACTTTTGCAAGTGTGTTTGGTTATGTTTTTTTAATTAAAATGACAACTAGATGTTAGGTGTTGTGGGGACCAAAGTGATGTAATTTAAAAAAATAAACTCAAAATTGTGAAATGAGGATTTTAAAGTATGTGAGTAATTGATAAAAAATTAAATTGATTAGTTTTCTTGAGTAATGTAACCTTGAAGCAACTTTTATAATTTCCTATGTTTATATAGTTAGCTCATTGAGTCTCGAAAATAAATCAAGATTGTTGACGCCGAGTTAGCGGTGAGGAGAACTCTGAATATTTTATGTTTATTGGTTGAAATATTTAAGAAAAAGATATAGGAACAAAAAGGTCATGACAAAAATTTTGGAATAAGTTTTGAAATAAAATGAGAATTTTTGTGGTTTGTTTTAATTCAAAAGTATTTGAGTGGTTGAAATTTTATGAACTATAAAAAAATTAGAGAAAAAGTTCTCTTGTAATTTTTAGCGGCGGTATAAATTAAAAATTTGGAGTTGTTTAAAATTTGAAACTATATGAGTTGTTGTCTTTGATTATTTAAAGTGTTTTAAACTAGATTTGGATTTGAATTTTTTTTTGAAAGACTTTGATGAGGAAAATGAATTTTATTAAAGTGGTATATATTTAGAAAGAGAGTTCAAAAGTTTGTTTTAAAGAGACTTAGATAAGCTTACTTTGTTAATGTGTTAAAGGTTTTATCTTTGGGGCTTTTGTGAAATCAAGATTTCCACACTTATAGATTGAAATAAAAAGTTTTAGTCATTGGTACTAAATTTTCAATTTTTATGAAGATATTTAACTTTGAGAAACAAAATTTCCCATATATATATATATATATATATATAATGATTCAAATTTTGTATATCAAGAAGGTTTAAAAGAGAAATATTCACTTTATGAACAAAGTTTCAATCTTAAGTTTTGAAGTTAAAAGTTTTAAATTTTATAGTAGAGATGTCAACTTTATGCAAAAATTGGAGGTTGAAAAAGTATTTAGGTATTTTGAAAAACAATGATTGATTATAATTTTGGATTTTGATATGTGACTTTATTAGGAATGAAAGTTTTAGTTGGAAACTTGAAAGAAAATTGTGAACTGGAAAATATTTGGTGTTGATGTAAAAATATGGACTTTATGTGAAAGTTTATATACAAAGCATAAAGTTTGAAAAATATCAATGTGGAAGAATCATGATTTTGAGTATTTAGAGTATTGAAACTCTTAGTATTTGAGTTTTTATTTATCTATTTATAAGATTTCTTGATAAAAACCTTCTACTAGTTTTCAAATATTAAAGTGTTTAAATTTATGATGTTGATGGATGATTTAATCGAAATTTCAAGCGGTGTGAGTATGTTTGTCTTTGATTGATATTATTAAGAAAATATTTTGTCCTAAGTTGTTAAAGACAAAGATTTGAGTTGAACTTCAATAAGTTTGAAAAACAATTTCGAGATTTCCAAAGTGTGACATAAATGTTTTGAAATTCGTTTTCGTCAAAGTACCAAAGTCTTTTTGAAGTTAGGAAACCTAAGAAAAAAGTTAATCCCTAATTAATTTGGATAGTTGTCGAACCTTGTTTAGAAACTTGTATTGGTTAAATTAATTGATTGGTTTAAGGTACAAGGAAATTGAGAAATGTCATTGAAATCGTCAGATAGGTTAAGCTGACGAGCACTGTCAAGGTAAGAGCACTTTCTAACGATATTATATATCCTTGAATGTAAAGTGTGTATGTAATATATGTTCTTTGTGCTTGTGGTGAATAAATGTGCACACGATTGTTTATGTATTCTTAACTGATAATATATGTGTTATGGATTTTATTGACGAGAATATGTCTTGAGTATGCTATGTGAAAAAGTATTAAAAATTAGGCTAAATTACATCTGTGGTCCCTTAACTTAATTTCAGGTAACATTTTAGTCATTTATCTTTTTTTTTTTCCGACTTAGTCCTTTATTTTAATTTTAAATGACAATTTGATATTTTATGTTTTAAAATTTCAACAACGTTATCCTTTTTTAAACAAAAATTCAAAAAAAAAAAATTCAATCAAATCTCATAAAATTAATTATATTCTTCAATATAATACAAATTTCATCAAATCCGTAATGCAAATCTTCAAATAAACTCATATTTTCATACTTTATTTGATATTATTAGGAATAAAGGACTAAATCGGGAAGAAAAAAAAAAGATAAGGGACTAAAATGTTACCTGAAATTAAGTTAAGGGACCACAAATGTAATTTAGCCTAAAAATTATTAGTGTTTAATGAGTATTAAAATGAGAGTCTTTTAATAACTGCATTTACGAAATGATTGATTTTGAAGAGTTAGAGCATGTTCATGCATTTCATAGCTAGTGGTGACCGTGATGGGCCACAATGTTAGTGGTGACCGTTATGGGCCATGGAGTGGTTCCTTGAGTTGATTGGTCCACCTTATCCTTACTAGGATTTTGGAGTTGTGTAGGTCTGTGATAGGTTTCACTCTAGTAAATTGTGATGCTATGTGATAGGTGGCACTTCGGTAATTAGTACTAGTCTGTGAGAGGTAGTACATTTATGATTTACGCTCCTCGAGGAGGGTGAGGAAATTCCGGAATCAGGTGCATTAACATATAAGCATTGCATTAGGGTGCTTTGTCACACGAGTCATGTTTGTTATATGATGATATTTATATGCATACTTGTTTATCAATTGATGTCATGTCATGTTATGCTTTTGTGCTTCGTATTTTCGTATGTATGTTGTTTTTAGATCGTGACCCTCTACTATTATTGTGGATCAGGCTTAATCCCCAGATTCTTAGAGTTTTGAGTCGTGCGAGAATTGCAACGACGTCGATAACGTGATAGAGCGATGATTTTGGATTGGCAATCGGAAGTAGTGAGGCTTGATGCCACCCATGGACTCTTAGTATCCAGTCATCCTCAGTTAGAGTTCAAGATTAGCTTAGGATTTTAATTAAGGGTTTTATTTATTCTCCCTTCCTTATTGTAATATTGTTGTTGCAATGAAATTTATGTATATGAAATAATTGTGATTTTTTTTGGGTCAATGTGAATTGTTCGATTGTAAATAAGTTATTTCTGTCGAAGCCATTTTAATGATGCAACAAAAATTCAAATCTTCATTTTTGAAACATAATTTTACAATAAAATATTTTACTTTGATTTAAATTAAATACAATTATGAATATTTTAGCCTAAAGTGTTTAGTTATTTTTAAAAATAAAAAAAATTACACTTTTGCTGTTAAAAATTGGGGTGTTACACTAACAATACATGATTATTAATATCTTATAATAAAATACCATATATAAGTTCACATTGTTAATTTTTTGAGTTTAATTGTCATGCAATATCAGTGTAAAAAAATTTACGATTTGAGTTTATCACAATTTTTTATTGACATAACTTTAGAGGTATTTATGGTAAAAATAGGCGGCAGAGCTTCTTGGAAACATAGGGGAGCTACAACTGCCCCAAAGTCTCCAAACTTTTTTTTTTTAAAAAAAATACTATTACTTTGAATTTATTATTATAAGAGACATTTGAGTTGTAATTTGATCAATAAAAGTTGATCTATTTGATCCATATGATGGATCAATTACATCAATTTTCGTTGAACAAATTATAACTCAAATGTCTATTATAAAAAAATCGGAGAGAATAACTTATAAAAAAAAACTACTATAATTATAAAATAAACTAAATTTTCCAACCTAAATTTCAACTCTATGAGTTATGAGTTTTATCTAGAGATATAAAAATCAAACCAAATGATCCCAAAATTTAACTAAAACTAATTAAATTAGGTTGATATTTCTTTGTATAGGTTTGAGTCCAAATTGAAGTAAACCAATAAACTCGACCTTTATCGATTTGAGATATAGTTTCACATAATTTTAAAATAGACCGGCTAATATTGAAACCAAACAATTGTTTTATATCAACATTATATCAATATTAGTATTTTAAACAATGTATTGTCTTGAAATGTAATTTAATAATTATATATATTGTTTTTCTCCTTGTAGTTAAGAAAGTTGTATTAATAGTGTAAAAATTGAATTGAATTTGTATGCATCGACGATGTAGAGATATTTTATATCGTCAGATTAATAAAATAATTTGACTTTTATCATAATTACTTTTGAAATCATACTTATGGATGTTTGTGATGTGTTGTCACTATAAAACTTTTTACATTGACAAAACATAATAATTAATCTCTAAAAAGTTCGGTGTTTGAAAAAAATTTATATTTTTAAAAACTAATTTTTAATTATTAAAAATGTCACCCAAAATTTGATCTACTACCTCTTACTAATAAGCATTAAGATTCTTACATGCAATACAATAATATCCTACTTTTTTATTTATCAATTAAAATTTTAACTGCCGCAATATTTCTGTTCAAGTTCCGTCGCTGAATAAAAATTAAGTATATATAATATTCTAACGATTGTGATTAATTGACAATATAATTTTTTTATTTATTTATAATAAGAGTGCATATGAATTAAATTCTAATTTTTTGAAAGGTCGCACAAGCTTTTGCAAAAAAAAAAATGTAGTCTAGTTTGAGGGTTATTTTTTAATATCCCAATTTTTTTAAAAAAAATACCAATATACTCTCTTTTGAAAATTATATACTAAACTACTTTTTTTTACTTAGTTAAAGGTCACCATTTGCAAAGACGACTTCTTTAAAGAAGCCCAAATTTGCAATGACAACTTCATTAAGGATTTGTTTTTTTTTTCTTTCTATAAATCGCCTTTTTAAATGACAACTTTTTAAAACACATAAAAAAGAAATCCTTAAGAAAGTCGCCATTGCAAACTTGAGTTTCCTTAAGAAATTCGCCTTTGTAAATAACGACTTCAAATTAAGTCAAAAAAAAGGGGACAATTTGGTATATAATTTTTAAAAATGAGTATATTAATAATTTAAAAAAAAATTAGGTTGTTAAAATAAAAAACATTAGTTATTTTTTAATAAATTTAATATTGTTAGTTGACGTAGATACTTCTCTCCGAGTAAAAATTGTGGTTTGCTATGTTACGAGAAATGGGTGGTTCTTTGGATATACTCAACTAAATCTGGTAGTGGACAAGTTAAGAAAATCTGTTATTAAAAAAAAAAAAGTTAAAAAGATCTATAAATATTTAATGACGCTTATAATAAGTTTTATTGGAACAAATTCTAGTTGAAAACAAAAAATTTGGCTTCTTAATGTTCTCTTTTAAAGAAAAAAAAAATAGATTGGTTAAATGAACATTAATAGATTTCGAAAGCAACAACGTTGTTATTATTCGCAAGTTTATTTATATATTATTTCGTGACTAACTAATATAAGCATTAGGTTACTCAAAGTGTTGTCTCTCAAGTTGGCTATGCATGTCTCCACGGTGACATTGGAGTCTCCCTTTAGTCGCCTAACTGCTAAATCAATGGAAGCACTTATCTATGCAAAAGATTGGCCATTGATCACGAGGATATTGAAGAGCTTGAGGTAAGGTTAAATGATATATTCAATAACATTTATTACTTATTATGCTCTCACTTGATGATTAATAGAACGGCTTTTTTCTTGGTCATAGTTGTTTTTGCAAAATTTATAGAAGTGAACGAGCGTGATCTTGTCCGGATTGAATTCGACTACCACATAAAATAAAAATTTATAAAAAAAAATAAAGGCGAAAAGATCATGAATAATAGTGTAGATAACAAATAGTTAGATTATGTTTGACTACTACAAAAGGTAAAAACTCATTAATTTTTCATTAAAGAAAATAGAGCAACAAAATCGTGAATAACAATGTTGATTATTGGAGATTCAGCTGTTATAAATAAATGGTACATTCCATTTGAATCAATACTCATAAATGAACCTGATCTATTTTTTCACCAATGTTTTAAGACATATGAGAGTTCTCGTATGGTTATGGTTGATCTCTCCAATATTCTATCTTATCAAAAGACACATTTTGCCAATTATGTCCATTATGTGAAATTGATTATTATCTAAGAATATTGAGTTTAAAACAGATTTTTAAGTCTTAAATTAAAGCAAAAAATTGTGAATTTTGTTCATTATGTTTAAAAAATAATAAAATTGAACTAGATTTTTAAGTAAAAAACCGGTTTTAATGCTTAAAACCGTTTATAAATTCAAAAACCAATTATGAAATTCAAAACCCGGTTATAAAAATTAGTTAAAAATGGTTATAACTTCGAAAACCGATAATGAAACTCAAAAATCAGTTATAAAACTGATTACAGATATAATTGATTTATAACTAATTTTTAAAATCAAATTAAGAACTAGTTAAGAAAAATAATTTTTATATAAATGTAAATTGAATGATGTCTATGAACAACCCTACTATCAACTATGTTTTTAACATTCCCAGGTTTTGAACTTGAGATATTTGAATCTAAGTCCAAGTCTACTCATACTAATGTAAAGTTGTTTGAAGAACTTACCTTTTGATGATATGGGAAATTTAAAACAAATAAACGATAAATATATTCATTTTAATAATTTTGGTAGAAAAGGTCTCAAAGTCTAAGAGTATTCATAAAAGTATTTACATATTATAGTATCTATCAATAAGAACTTCGTATCGAAGACAAAATTTGAACACTCACTTTTATGACTTATGAGATATATACTAGATCAATACACGTGTAATGCACATGTCAGGAAAACAAATGTCATGCAAAAATTAACAATAATATTTTTTATCGAAATGTAAAACAAAATACAAATAATAAAAATAAAAATAAAAGTTGCTTTTGTAGAATTTTTATTTACTTAAGATTTTGAAATACTTTATTTATTTATTTTTAAACTATATTAGAAGTAGTGTTTATTTCTTGACCTTAACCATCAACAATTAGAGAATAAAAGATAGATAAAATGACATCTTGCCTGCTCAAACTCTTTCAGATTAAATAAATTTTTAGTCACTATAAATATAATATATATATTTTTTAATCTCTCTAATTTTTTCTTCAAACAATGGTCTTTTAAATATTTTTAATTAACAATTATTGTTCATGTCTTTTAGGCAACTCATGTGTATCATTTAAATTTTTGAATGATTTTTTTTGTAAATATGTTTAGAACATTGTAGGAATCTCTTATGCAAAAATATAAATTTTTTTAACAAAAGATTAATTAAATATAAATTTTTAAGTGCTAAAAATTTTTAAAAAATAATATTTAATCCATCCCCTATTAAAAAAAAAAAATTGTGGGAGAGATTTTTATAAAGTTTTAAATATGCATTCAAAAATTCAAACAATACATATGCATTGATTCAAAAGCAATGATTAAAATTATCGACATAAAATATTTGAGAGACCATTGTTTGAAGAATTTTCTTAAAGAGACTAAAAATAAAATAAAATATATTTATAGAAATAAAAACTTATTTAACCCAACTCTATTGTTATCTAATTATTTTATTTTATTTTTGGAACGCCTACAGGCTACACAGAATAAATGAAGAGACATGATAATAATCATTTAAGTTCATAAGCACTTTTTTTAGCCACATGAAAAAAATGCACATGTGCTAAAGATCTGTTCATATCGAGTAACCTAAGACTCATGCACCTCTTGTGCTATCAATGCAACACATGTGTCAATGAAAGCATAATATAAATCATGCGTATGTATACCATTAATTGTTGTCCAATTGTTTAAGGAGACATATTGATTCTCCCTTCTGAGTTGCTTCAGTTGATGTTCAAATAAAAATCAATTTTAGTATGCGTCGCTCTATTATAGTTAACGGAAAGTAACTATTAATATTTTTCTTTACTAATTAGTTACCCAACTTAAACGATGTGTCCAATAAATACCACCATTATTAGTATGTTTATTATATTACATTGGTAACTTAATAGATCATTAATGTATAGTTCATCTGCATCTAATGCATTGAGCCAAATAACTTACATACAGAATGCAATGTATATAATAGTAGTCTAATGACCTTCAGTATAAGGAGAATAACATATAAGGGAAACACTACACATGAATAACTGATCAATCATTTCCAACGTACGCATGAAGTTATCGATTTATATTTCTAATGTTTATCGATTTACATGACAATCGACTTACATGATGATCACTCAACTTATATAGGCAATTTGAATTACATGCATTAATTCGATGTTCAATCTTTGTGTTTAATAGTATGCACACATTACAAAATGTAGACTACATTTAATGACGTTTTGGGAATTTAATCCAATTAATCATTTATAACAATTACTTAATTGAATGAGTGACATGCAAATCATAATGGGAATGTGACATTATGAGGTGAAGGAATGAAATGTTAAGAGTTGAGGTGGCATGTTTACTTTTTTGAAGGAGAAAAATATTAGATCAATGTTAATTATAATGTGAGTTCGTGTAATATATTATGATTTGAGAAAAGTCAATAAATGAGTTGGATCGAAATTTTTTTAGATAAATTAATAAATGTGGTATCTAATTAATGTGGACAATTAATGTAATTAATTTATGGTGTTGGGTGTGAATTTCCAAAAAAGGTAATTAGTGGAACTATCCACTACCATGATGAATATTAATAATAAATAATGATTGAACACATGAGTAGACATGAGTTCGACAACTAGAAGGTTACATGAATTATTAGATTAATGGTTACATTAATTATTGAACCAATTTTAATTATAATATTAATTTGGATCGTTAGTTATGAGCGGAGAAAAGCCAATAAATAATTTGGGTGATGTATGCAAATTTTTGAGATAACTTAGTAAATTCTATATGTAATTAATGTGAATGGTTGGTATAATTAATGTTAGACGATTGATGTAAATTTCTTAGGAAGGAAGACCACATGTCAAATTTGAACTATGGACCTCTTTGTTGGGAATATGAGTAAACATTCATTATAAGTTCATGGAGAATTGTATTCAAACATTTGAGTGGACGGCTAGAAGGTTACATAAATTATTATTAGATTAATTGTTACCTTAGTTAGTGAACTAAGGCTAATTATAATAGAAATTCAGGTCACTAATTATGAATGGAGAAAAGTCAATAAATGAGTTGGGGGGCTTATGCAAATTTTCGAGGTAGCTTAATAAATTCTATATGTAATTAATGTTGGATGATTGGTGTAAATTTTTGAGTAAGGAATACACATGTCAACTTTGAATTCTTTGTTAGGAATATAAGTAAATATTAATTTTAAGTTTATGGAGAATTGTATTCTAACATTTGACTGAGAGGCTAGAAGATTACATTAATTATTATTAGATTAATTGTTATATTAGTTAGTCAATTAATGCTAATTATAATAGAAATTCAGGTCACTAATTATGAAAGGAGAAAAGTCAATAAATGAGTCGGATGACATATGCAAATTTTTCGACGTTGCTTTTAAGAAGGTCACTTGTATCATTTATTTGCCTTTTCAGGTGTTTCTTGGCCCAATTTTGAGACAACATATTAGATTACTTGTGCATGCCCTTACTTCCAACAAGAACAACCGCATTTATTTTAACATGATCCCTATAAAATGACCAATATATTTAGACTTATGAAAGTTTCTAAACATACCTTTTTGAGATCCGTATTGACCTCTCCCATTCATGTTAGATTTCTTTGTTTTTCTCCACCTTAATCCAATCTCCATGAAGATCAAAGCTAGCGAGATCTCCTCCCTCACTTCCGCTTGGTTTCAGAGTTTCTTGTACTAATTCTGAGTTTTTCTCTTACAGCAACGCAACTTAGCATTTTCCAATTTGGTTCTATGTGCCATCAACATTTTGTTCTGGTGTGTTGACTTGTGGTTAATGATTTTGTTGTCGAGTAATATATTCATTTGGAATATATTACTCGACAAACACATTTAGTACAAATGATGTGTAATCCCTCATATTGAATTTGATACAACTCTCCGTTGACTCCTATCTTACCAACAAAAGATTGGGTTAAATCAATCTCAAACACATATTCTCGTGAATCTCCCCCGCTCCATTCTCAACGTGTGAAGATCAATCTTAACCAGAGTGGCAATCATCATAGCAATGGCTCAAAGAATGCTTTCATCATAATAAACTAGGTTTAGACTAGGAATTCTTACACAAACCATCATTTTGTTAATAAATGTAATATTAGCCTTGAAAGTAGGTCCTACTATCTCATCGTCAAATAGTGGTCATAGATCATCCGAGGTCATTCGCTAATCACTTTTACTTTGTCCTCGACACTATCAAATTTAACCGTGAATAATGAATTGCCAATATGCATCAATTCCATCCCTCCATGTATATCCCAAACTTTTTCAAGTTTGCTCTTCATAATGTTAAAACCCAACTTTTTACCTAGTAGTTTAACCACCAAAACACCCTTCCATGGTGTACATAATTTCTCCATCATATTAAAATGTACATGGTGTAGAACTTATATGTTTTAAATAACGTGAAATATGATACAATAATGTAGAATGATTAACACCCATAAAATTTAAATGAAATGTTGTAAAAACTTAAATTTTAACTTCAGATTTTTTTTTAAAATTTTTAATTTAATTAATGACATATAAATAATTAATGCATCTAGATAATTTGATATCATAGAATTGTATGTCATGTCATTAAAAATATGTCAAATCGTAATTTTTTAGTCCAAAAATCTGAGAAATAGACCAAAATTATTGACTTTTAAAATAAGGGGCAATTACGTGAATTGATATTAATAGATGGACAAAAACTACAATGACACCAATAAGTTAAAATTGATGGTGTCTTTTTTTAATGGACGATCTCGTTGTGATGCATGACGATTTTCTGATGACTCTTGAAAATACTAGATATAACTATTTTTTAGCATCTAACTTTTGGAAGATGTGGGAAGTTCATAACTAGAGTGTTTTTAAACACACAACACCCAACCCGATTGAGATAGCTAATAATGTTCTATTTTATGTCCAATATCTCAATGCATCAAACTTCAAGGATATTTTTACTTCTCAATCTCAAAATAATGTAGTTATTGCTTTGTTTGAGTACATCAATTTTTTTATTGATGTAAATTTCTTTTTATACTTGAGGATTTTTGGGTCTCTTACTTGGGACGAAAAGACAGTAGGAAGGTTGATTGAGAGAAATATGGGGAAAATTTGGAAGAGATGGTGTAATATCAAATCTAGTGGTGGAAAAATATTGTTCATAGTGTACCATCTATGTCACTTATACACAACATAAATTTGCTGATAAAAGAAGGCTAAAAATGCATCTCAACAATTTATATTGACACTTTTACTCATTTTTATAAAAGGATTTGAATCATCTTTTATTTTCTTTTATTTCCTAATAAGTTTTTGTCACTCAATCCTCCATAGCACTATAATACAAAAAAGCTTTCAATAATCTCATTATCATTTAACGCATCTATAACTTTTCACATATATCAAGTTTCATCTATTTCACAAATACAATCAATGTATTTTATCAAAAAGACAAATATGTCACTCAAATATTTAAATATAATTTTTCATATGTTTACTCATATTCCCAACAAAGAAGTCCAAAGTTAATATTAACTACACCAACCATCCACATTAATTACATATAGCATTTACTAAGCTACTTCAAAAATTTGCGTATGTCACCCAACTTATTTATTGACTTTTCTCTGCTCATAATTAGTTACCTGAATTTCTATTATAATTAGTATTAGTTCGCTAACTAATATAACAATTAATCTAATAATAATTCATGTAACCTTCTAGCCACTCACTCAAATGTTTGAATACAATTTTCCATAAACTTAGAATAAATGTTTACTCATATTTCCACTCTAAAGTCCAAAGTTGACATGTGGTAATCCTTCCTTGGAAATTTACATCAATCGTCCAACATTGATTACATCATTAGTCCACATTAACTACATATATCATTTACCATGTTGGACTTTAGTCCTCTTAATCCTAGTTTTGACATAATTAACAAACATACAATGTTCATACATCATATGATAAATCTAACATTTCAATTGAGCAAGATTTCAGAAACAACAATCCAATCCTACACACTTGAAACATATTGCTTGGAACACAAGAAATCAACAAAAGTTGAATTTTGACTGAGTAAATCGATTGGGAAATCGATTTCATAACAAGGGTGTAAGGAAACATAACTGTTTGTGATTGTATAATCGATTGGGCAATCGACTGACTAAATTAGAAATGAAAACTGCACAAGTCAGTGGCACCTTGTTTTACAGGCTAATCGATTGACAAATCGATTGTACACTTCACAAAGTAAACCTGATTGAAACAAATCGATTGGGAAATCGATTGTACAAGTCACAGTGACACTCCAGTTTTGAGGGTAATCGATTGGCAAATCGATTGCTTAAGTACTATTTGCAAAATAACTTCACCTGTGACAAACACAATCGATTGGACAATCTATTGTGTGAATTTCAATCATATTAAGTTTGGTTGCAATCGATTGGGAAATCGATTGAACTAAACGCCAGGTAAGAACTTTTCAGGCAAATACACACAAATCGATTGGCACATCGACTAACATCAAAATAGATGAGTCACTGACTTGAACACAATCGATTGGCAAATCGATTGAAAGAACTTTTTGAAATCACAGTGAACCTTGAGCTTGTGGCCAAATCGATTCTGAGTATTTGTTAATCGATTATGAAACCGAATACATCGATTACGAAATCGATTGGTGTGATTTTAATTTGAACATAAAACCTGCAATCGATTACGAAATCGATGCATATAAGTCTTAACATAATCACTAAAAAGAGTTTGTTTAAAGAATCGATTGGTAAATCGATTGGCTTATGTAGTTTCAAGATTCAAGAAAAACAAGACACGCGATAATCGATTGGCAAATCGATTAGACCTGTTTTATAACTTTAATGAATCGATTGGCAAATCGATTTATTAAGATGTTTTTCAGAAACTATATAAACTGTCTGCAATCATTCTCTCAATAACAATCTGATAAACACTTTGAATATTCCTGATATACAAAAGAACCCTCAACAACACTCTGTTAATATACTGAGATTGCTTTTTCAGATAACAGCCAAAAAGATTATCAATAATCATTGAGAGAGCTGAAAA
>NC_021161.2:8367060-8407221 GCF_000331145.2 Cicer arietinum
AACAACACATTGTTAACACACTGAGATTGTTTTTTAGATCACAGCCAAAAAGATTATCAACATAATCAATGAGAGAGCTGGAAAAGTAATCTTGAGAGAAAAGACAATGTTCTCATGAACAATCCTTGAATATCCAGATTCGTGAGAAGTCACATTGATCAAGATTGAAGACTTCTTTTTGTTCTTCTTTTATTCAATTTGTAATAATACTTTGAAAAGAAACGAAAGCGAGAAAGCCAGCTAGAAACTGGTGGCTACCTTCTTGGGTGAGAGAGCTCAACAAGAAGGAGTCGTACTTTGATTCTGTGTTAGACTGCTGAGTGTCTACAAGGATCAGAGGGTGATCAATAGGAAAGAGATCATTAGAGATAGATAGGTTTCGGGGATGAAACTGGACAATCTGTAATTGATTCTTTCTATTGGAGAAGAAAATCTGAAATCCGATTGGATTGTCAGGACTGGATGTAGGTTGTCTCGTTGACAACTGAACCAGGATAAATTCTTGGTGCAATCTTCTCTAACCCTTAACTCCTTTAATTTTCTATCTTGAAATATGTGTATGTGTGATTAATATTAGATGCATGTTAAACATATTCTGTGTTAGGTAATATTGTTTAAACTGGAAATTTGACTCGCATGCATCTTGGTTAATCTCTGATCAATCTAATTGTAATTGCTAATCTTGTATGCCGCAATTTAATTCCGCTGTGTGTATGAAATTGATTTAATTTCTTAAAGAACTGATACATTCCGATTATTTCGAGGTCATAATAATCAACATACCAATCTCCCAGTTGGTAAGTATTAAAGGGGTACACGACAATTAATGTAGGGGTGTCAACATCCAATGCTGCAAGTACTGTGCCTAACTCTAAGCCCATTTAGACCATAAAGTAGAAGAATAATATCCAACCTTCCAAAGAGGGTTTGCCGCTCTTAAGCAACCCCAAAAAAGACATGGAACAACGAGTGAACCCAATAAAGATTGATAGTATTGACTTTGGAGGCTCTCCACAGCCTACTATGGTGAATATTAGCTACCAGCCACGTGGATGTCCATTAGGAGGATCATCATTTTCTCCATGCCAGGGTTAAGTCAAGGATCTCTGAATCTTGGCTCATTTATATGGTTTATGCTAGCCCTTGAGAGATTGAAAGAAATGAAACTTGGAACAAATTTCGTTACATTGCTAGAAATATCCTAGATCTATGGTTAATGATGAGTGACTTTAATGAGATTGCTGATTCTGAAATGAAGAAATGAAGAACTCTAGTTGACATTAGAAAGTGTATTCATTTTATTGGATTAGTTATTGTAATGTGATGGAGGTTCACACTGTGAGGACTATGTATATTTGGAGAGGCCCGAAATGGAATAATCATGATATAATCTTCAAAAAGATGGATTGTGTGTTATGTAATGTGGCATGGAGAGTGAAATATCATGAAGGTCATTGCTAAAGTCATTCCAATAGGATATGAGGAGGAATGGTAAGATTTTGACCTTCAAATATAATTAAATCCAGACATAGTGGTACTCAAAAAAAAAAAAAAAAAAAACTGCGTTGGGTAGTGTAAAAATCTGCATAATGAATATGAGTATCAGAACTAGTAATTACTAACAAAATTACCCGCATCCGCACTTATATATTATTATTATTATTATTATTATTATTATTATTATTATTATTATTATCATTATTATTATTTGAGTTTAAATAAAAGTGATTTTTGTTTTAAATAATTTAGAGATTATTTTTTATAGATTTTTAACTTCCGTTTTTTTACTATTATAAAAATGATTTTTTTTTTGTAAAATAATTTTTAACATCTTTTTATACAATTTTATAAAAATGATTTTTTTAAACTAAAAAATTACCATAAAGGACATAAAAATAATTTTCAAGAAAACATGTTTGTTTGAAAAAATATTTTTTAAATACACGATTTGTTTAAATGCACATATGTCTCTCTACTCTCTTATGCATCTCTATCTCCCCCTTCGAATCTCTATCTACTATCTCATGTCTCTCTACTTCTTCTTTTTATCCCATGCAAATCAATGAATTTAAGTCATCTATTTCAAAATTTTTGGATCCTCTTAAAAAATAAACATATAAACAAATCATAACAAAAATATCCAAGTAATAGATTTTGGAGGTCATGTTCTAATCTTAAAAATTGGACCCTAAATAAAATAAACAGTGCAACTTTAATAACTAAAAAAATTAGAAAAATAAATTTTAGTTCATATACCGTTATCAAACTACATGATGCTCTACCCATACCAAGTTATATGATTACACATACCAATTTACATTATACTTTACCATACCAATTTACATGATGCTCTACACATACCAACCAATTAATGTACATGATGTATATATATTAGATTCAATTTTCTTTCATGCAAATTTTTAGAAATAGTTTGGTTTTACTGTCATCACATCTTGCAACTGTTTTTTCATCTCTTAGAATTATTCGCATATTTTTTATTTGTTATTCTAATTGATATTTAAGTTAACAAAAATGTTAAATTACATATTTAAAACAGTTCATAAAGTAACCTACCATTAACCAAATTTTCAACTCATAAATAAGGTAATATTTTCATTATACATAGTCACCCAAACATAGTTCCATTATCCACGGTCACAAGAGATAGTTTCGTTATCCATTATCCGCACTAGTTAGTACTTCCTATAATCTATGTCACCAAGACATAGTTTCAATATCTAAAGCATATGAAATTTACTATAACAGAACAATTGAAGTATTTCAAATTTAGCACTTTAAAATTTATTAGTTTAATCTATTTCGTAGACACGTTTTAAAATTGATCAATTTAATTGAATACTCATAAAAAAAACAATAAATAAACACATTATATATATCTATGTTATAATATATTAAGTAGAATTGCTTTAACAACAGACATGTGGACAACTAGCAACTAGAAGAAAAGGTATATGGTCATTACATGCCACTACATTGATGATGATTGGAATATGAAAAGTCGCATATTATGGTATGATACTTACATATTTGTAAATGTTATTAGTTGCATATAGTTTTTTTTATTGTATTAACATTTTAAAAATCGTTTTGCATGACAAGTTTGTGTATGTAGAATTCCCACACACAGCTGCAACTATTTTAAAGGTTTTGGTAGAGTGCATGGTAGATTGGTATATTGATAGAAAATTGTCAACCATCACTTTGGATAATTGTAGCACCAATGACGCTCTAGTTGAGATGTTTTTAAACAAACTTGATTGTTCTAATCTTATGATTGATGGTCAATTATTTCATATAAGGTATTGTGCCCATATTTTAAATTTAATTGCTCAAGATGGTTGGAATGTTATTGAAGATGGTATAGAGAAGGTTGGGGATAATGTTTCATTTTGGACAACCACACCCAAAAGAGACCAAACTTTTAGGGAAGCAACACGTCAATTAAAAGTTCCTATCACTAAGAAACTTATTCTAGATTGCAAAACTAGGTGAAATTCTACTTATCGTATGCTTGATGTTGCACTAGAATATAAATATGTTTTTATTCGTTTAAAAACATGAGAGCTTTTGTATATGTAAGACCCTTAATTTTAAATTCTAAGTTATACAATTTTAGGGTATTTTGTGTTGAATTTCTTAGGCTTTTAGCCCAATTTTTGGTATTTTGTGAGTTAAATGCCAAAAATATATATTTGGAAATCCGATTAAAATTAATTGTCGAAGACTAATTTATTTACGTTACGAAGAATTTAATACCGGGCCGTTTTGTTAAAAATATCTCGGATTACTGAAAATTTTATCTGTCAATTGAGTTACGACGAGAGTAGATATTTTTATTAAAATAGTTTGAGATGTGAGTGAAGTGATGTGTGTAAGAATAATTAGATATTTGTTTTGCTGGTTTTAATTATAATATATATAAATATAAAGTTATATATATATAAAGTAATATATATAAATATATATAAAGGTATAAAGTTATATATATATATATATATATATATATATGAATGACAAGAAAGGAAGGCAGAAAGCTGAAAACAAACTTTTTCCTCTTGTGTCAGCAAGATCTTATTCTTCCTCCCTTGTTTCAAAAAAATGTTGGTTTTTTTATAAAAAAACAAACACAAACTCTCATTTCTCTTCTAGATCTAAGCTTCATTTGGAAGCGACGACACGAGTGAAGTTTTTATCAAAATTAATCGCGGTGCAGTAATCGCTTGTTAAAGCTACCGTTAAGGTAATGACTCATTCCAAACTTTTAGTTTGCATTTAGGACATTATTTGTAATTTTGTGGAATAGAAATTTGATGTATTTGAGGTGTAGATTTGTGGAAAATGAATTTAATATGTTTATGTGTAATTTAGTGGAATTTAAATTTGAGGTGTGGTTTGTGGTGATTCAAGTTTGGTGTGATTTATGTGTTCATTATTAATATTATGAATTTTTGAGATGTGATTTATGTGTGGTGACTAAATTTGAAGTGTTTGAGTTACGTAATGAGTTATTTTCAAATAAATGAGTTTAAACTTAAGTTGAAATTTTACAAAAAAAATTTAGAGTTGTTAAAGTTGTGTAAAAGTTTCAAATTTTAACTAAATTAAAGAGTTTGAGCAAAAAGATAGATTGAAATTAAAAATGGTTAGAGTTTAAATGTTACTCTTTTAATTACTCTTGAACTGAGTTTTAAAAAGGAAAAAAGTTTAGAGTATTTTATTAACTCAAAAATTTCGGTGCTTGAGTAGTCGAGTGTGTATGTGATATTTGGACAATATTTGTTTTATTTAGTTTTAACTAAATAATATAGATTATTTGGTTTTAAATGTTTGGTGTGTGAGAAAGATTTAATTTTGGGAATTTTGTTGTGTTTGGATTAGTTTTATTGTGAACAAATTGTTATAAATATTCATGTTTATGTAGTTAGCTCATTGAGTCTCGAAAAGAAATCGAGACCGTTGGCACTGAGTTAGCGGTGGGGAGAACTCTGATATATTAATGTTGTTGTGGTGATTTATGGTTGAAAATTTTGGAGATTGAATATGGGTGATTAATGTTTGAAAATTGTGGTGAATCAAGTTGGTGAGATTGATGTGTTCATAATTAATATTATGAATTTTTGAGATGTGTTTTATGTGTGAATTTGTTAAAAATGAATTTAAGGTGATTTAAGTGTGGTTGAGGAAATTGTTTTGATGTGTTTGAGAGGTGGTTTGTGAAAATTAATTTGGTGTAAAATTATGTTTGAAATTGTGGAAATTAATGGATGAATTATGGTTGAAATATGTGAAGTTGTAATATGGGTGAATTGCGGATTAAATTTGGTGGGAATTGAGAAAATTAAAATTGATGGGTGAAACGTTGAATTAAATTTGAGGTAGTTAACGAGTGAATTTTGTGGAGATTAATTTGGATGTGATTATGTGCTCATAATTGATATTATGAATGATGGTGGTGTGATTATGTGTGATGTTGTGGTGATTAAGTTTTGATGTAATTATGTGTTAAAAACTGCTATATGTATGTTTAAGGTGCGTTGAGGTGCGATTAAGTGGTGACCGTGATGGGCCACGATGTTTAAGTGGTGACCGCGATGGGCCACAGGATGGTTCCATGAGTGGAGTGGTTCATCTTTTCCTTGCGAGGATTTAACTGGTGTTTGTCTGTGAAAGACTACACCCTAGTAAATTGTGTTTGTCCGTGAGAGACTGCACAAGTGTTTGTCCGTGAGAGAATACACCATAGTAAATCATGTTTGTTCGTGAGAGACTACACCCTAGTAAATCATGCTGATCTGTGAGAGATTTCACTCTAGAATGTGCTGATCTGTGAGCGATTGCACTCTAGAAAATCGTGCTAGTTTGTGAGCGAATGAACTCTTGTATGTCGTGTTGGTCTGTGAGAGACGACACGCTAGTAAATCGTGCTGATCCGTGAGAGAATGCACCTTGATAATTAGTATTGGTATGTGAGAGGCTGTACAATTATGATTTACGCCTTTCGATGAGGGTTTTGGCTTTGAATTTCGGACTCATGCATTATGGCATATAGACATTGCATTAGAGTGCTTGACACGCGAGTTGTGTTTGTTATACTATGAAGATTGTATATATATATTTGGTTGTTGTTGTGATTTGCCTTAATTGCTTTGAGGTGTGAAGTTGGGTTGGTTAAGTTTTGATGTAATTATATTTTCATAATTGATAATATTAATGTTTGAAGTGTTGATTGATTCAGAGCCATTTTAGAATTGAAACTCTGCATTTTCTCAGTTGTATTCGACTACGACAATGCAGTTTGTCAAAACTTCATTTTTCAACATTGTTTATGCATTTTTGGACATATGAAAACCCTTTCAAGGTGTATGCTAAGTTGAAAGGTTATTTTGTGCATTTGAAATTTAAATGTTATGTGATATTTGTTAATTTCGGTTGGTGACCCTTTACAATTATTGCGGAATTTGGGTTTTGCCCTCAGATGATACTATTATTGTGGCCCGAGCATATACCCAAGCTATTAGAGTGTTGAGTCGTGCTGGAATTGCAATGACGTCAAAAATGCGACACAAAGATGATTTTTGGATTTTTAATCGGAAGTAGTGAGGCTTGATGCCACTAGTGGATCATCAGTACCCAGTTATCCTCAATTGGATAAATGATCAGCTTAGGGTTTTATTTAAGAATTTTATTCATTCCCCTTTCTTATTTCAAGGTTGTTGTCGCAATGGAACTTATGTATCTGAAACAAACTATTTTAGTCGGATGTATATTATGATGTCATTATTTATTACATTTTTCGTTTGTGTTACGACATGGTATTTTTTTTTATTAAGTTGAATTTGTTTTATTTAAAAAAAAAAATACACTCGCGCTGTTAAAAATCGGGGTGTTACAGTATACATGTTTGCCTACAACAAAAGAGTGAAAAATAGCAAAAGTAATTTGTAATAGGTTGCAAGTCTTTAATCATGTAACTGAGATATTTTCAGGTATACAATATGCAACATCCCGATCCTTACCATTATCGGCAATGTTAGTCACGGCCTTATCGCCCCCCTTTCTCCCCGTTGGAAATAGTGAGTTTTTGTCTTTCGTGGGAGTCGAACTCGGTACCTGGGGGATAAGTATCGCCTCATCTCATTCCCAATATCAATTGAGCTAAAAACTTGCTATTTCCAACGGGGGAAAAGGGGTGAGAAAGTCGTGACTAACATTGCTGATAACGGTAAGGGTCAGGGTGTTACAAATAATGATCCTTTTTTGTAACATCCCGACCTTTACCATTATCGCTCAATTGGTAATGGGAATGAGATGAGGCGGTACTTATCCCCAAGTACCGGGTTTGACTCCCACGAAAAACAAAAACTCATTATTTCCAACGGGAGAAAGGGGGGCGAGAATGTCATAACTAACATTACCGATAACGATAAAGGTCGGGATGTTGCACAATATCCCACAATAAACATATTATTTCCATTGATTTGTGAAATAAACAATATCAAAAAATTATGGAAGTTACTATTTGAAGATTATCAAGCTAAATCCAATGGGTTGGTGGACAATTCAACAGAAAAGTTCAATCAGAATGAGTCAAATTTAGAAAATGGTAATTGTACCAATTTTCTTAGCAGTTATGATCCATATGTCAATGATATCAATGATGTGCATTCAAAATAAGAGTTAGATCTATACTTGGAGGAAAAAGTATTGCCTATGAATGCTACATTTGATATTCTTGGATGGTGGAAAACAAATGGTATCAAGTATCTAATTTTGCAAAAAAATTGCCAAGGATATTTTGGTCATCCCAATTTCCACAGTTGCATCAGAATCTGCTTCAGTACTGGTGATAGGTTGTTGAGTCATCAACTGTATAAACTTCATGATGATACTTTGGAGGCACTTATGTGCTCACAAAGTTGAATAAAATATGAAAATCAAGGTAATAATTGTTGCAATATAATATTTATTCAATTAAATTTGTGTTCAGTTTAACTATTTATTTTCTTTTATGTTTTAGTAACTATTGGTATCATTCGACCACTACAATATTTAGAATTGAAAGATAAACGTTTGTAAACTTTTCAAGAATCTGATTATGGCGAAGAGGTAAATAATTGTGATTTTATAATTAAGAGATTTTTGTTATTAACCGTGCTCACAAAGTTGAATAAAATATGAAAAACAAGGTAATAATTGTTGTAATATAGTATTTATTCAATTAAATTTGTGTTCAGTTTAACTAATTATTTTCTTTAATGTTTTAGCAACTATTGGTATCATTGGACCACTACAATATTTAGAATTGAAAGATAAACGTTTGTAAATTTTTCAAGAATCTGATTATGATGAAGAGGTAAATAATTATGATTTTATATTTAAGAGTTTTTTTTTTTGTTATTAATCGTGACTTTATAATTATAAATAACTAATATAATACACATATTAATATTTTTTACATATATCGGAGAATACCGCCCAAAGACTTGCAACTTCATAAAATATTATTTTTGATGTTTTGATGTTTATTATAGTAATGTGAGATTATTTGATATGTTTTGGATGTTTTGAGTTAGAAAATATTTTGGTTTGTAATATTTTATGATTTGGATTTAAGATATTTGGAATTTTTTTTAAATTTAATCACAACAATAGTGATTATCTATCGATATATTTTTATTAAAGTGCGGGTAATGGGTATGGGTATAGGCACTTATGTATCCAAAGGGCAAGAGTACGGTTATTAAAGTTGATACCCACGGGGGTATGAGCACGGTTATGAGTATTTTTTTTAAATTGCGGGTATGGGGATGAGTACTATATTACCCTACCCAAACTCTACTCATTTCCACTCCTAATGACATGAAAGCTTGAGCTGAAGACTAGAAGTAGCTGAAAATGTAGGATCACCAATTTTATATCTTCACTAAAGATATTCCTACCCGTGACCAATGATTTATTGGAATACTTATTCTACTTGTTGAGACAAAATCCCAAATTAATATTTTGATGATAACTAAACAAAAGTTAATTAAGACTTATAATTATGATTCTAAGAGTTTTGGTATTTAACATGTGTGGTATTAATCAAATGTAAGATCCAATTAAAGCAAGAATAAATCAACATGAAAAGCAAAATCAGAACAAACAAGTAAGGAGGACATTCTTGACAAAATCTGGAAAACGGAGAATGTTCTCCAGGTCCAAGACTGATCATCGCAGCCCCTAGATCAATCAATCTCTACTAGTTAAAAGAAGTTTAAGCCTCTACATTTTACATCAATATCATCAGCACTTGGCTAGGAAAAAAACTGAGATGATCAGATTCAAAGAAACTACTCGAATCACAAAAAGAGAATATCATGAAGTAGCAAGACCAAACAGATCTGAACCTTCTCCAGCTCAAATGGTTAAGAAAGATAAACAATCTTGAGATATACAAAACATCCAGATTGATCAGGAAGACATCCATAATGCTAAATACTGAACCTCCAGATTGATTATCAATTTCCAGGATGTTCAAAGACTAAGTCTCCAGATTGATCATCAATCTCTAGAATTTTCAAGAAACATTATGGAGAAGTTCATCATCATTCTCCAAGCTATTTTGACAGAATCAAAACTCCATATCAGATCAATGACATCAAAAAATATATCTGAAGTATAAAGGATCATTAAACACAAGAGAAATTTGATCAAGAACGAAGAAATCAGCCCAATCAACAAAGTTCAAAAAGTGTTCAAAGGCTGAAATATTTTTATTCATATAAATATGGGTTTTGGTCAAATCTGACACATGACAGTAGATCACTTTCCAATGACTCTTTTGGCTGTCATCAATCTTCCTAAAGCCTATAAAAGGAAGGCCAAGCTCAAGAAAAAAAAAAAGAACTTCAAGTGCTAAGAAAATTCATCACTTACTTACAATCATACTTGAAAGTCTCTCACTCACAAACATAGAATGAATTCTGATTTTTCTCATTTGATTCCTAGAATCTTTCTATTGTATTTCTCTGTCAAAAGAATCAAAACTCAAACAAGTGTGAAGCTTTCTCAGATTCTGACAAAACACTTTATATCATTATTATGTAAACTCAATACTATAAGGGTTGTTTATAGTTTGAGTAGTTTGTAGAAAATCCTTTTATAGTTAAAACGTGAATTGTAAAATCCTATCAAGGATGATAAGTGACTTGTTTAATCTCTTTCTGGGTGGAAAGGATTGAAGTTTGTAACAGATCAAGGTTGATATGAGCTTGGTGCTGTAAAACCAAGAATGTTCTTTGTTTTGAACACTTAGTGGAAGATCTCACGGTTGTGAGGACTGGACTTAACCCGAGTTGGGTGAACCAGGATATATCCTTGTGTGGTATCTCTTTCCTTATCTATTTACTTCCAGCCTGTTTAGTTATCAAGTTAAATAGATAAGTTAAATTGTTGATTTTAACTAAACCATGAACGTTCTCCGCTTTCTATTTTCACAACCAAGACCAATCTTGAGTTATTTTCTTAAGTTTTTAACATAAAATTTTAAATAGGAACGTTTACAATTCAAATCCCCTTTTTTTTGTAAATCAACATTTCTAATTCACTACTGTAGCAGCTAATCACATGTCCGCTTAAGTGAAAATATTAGGTTCAATGAGTTTGAAAATACTATTTATGGAATGGGCCCTCATAAGTCTTATGGCGAGGATGGATACTTTGTGATCTTTTTCAATCATTATTGGGGCACCATTGCAGACTCTCTATTTCGCTATGTTAACTAGGTTTAGGTTAATCCTTCTATGTTATCTTATAATACGTTTGTTGTATTGATTCCTAACATTGATAAGCCAAAATTTGTGTCTCAGTTTAGGCTCATATACCTTTGCAATGTTATTTATAAAATTGTATCTAAAGTCATTGTGAGCATGATTAAATCGATATTGAATTATATCATTTCTCCTTACCAATAGATCTTTATCCCAAGTCGTAGCATCCACCGCAACATTATAGTGGTCCCAGAGATGGTTTTCTCCATGTCAAGAATGAAAGGACGAAAAGTATTTATAACCTTAAAGTTGACTTGGAAAAAACGTATGACTGCATACACTTTTGCACATTTATCTCCTCATTTGTTTGTCATTTGTATGGAAACACTTTTGCACATTATTACTGACTAAGTGTAAGTTGACTATTGGAAACCAATGCATTCTGTCAAGTATGACCCTCAAATCTCTCTAAATTCTTTTTTGCTGATGATATTTTTTTGTTTGTAGAGGTTTCTATTGAACAGACTCACTATATTATGCATTGTCTCGATCTTTTTTGTCAAGCTTTGAGATAGAAGATTAATAATCAGAAAACCCAATTTTTTTTCTCAAAAAATGTTGATAATGAGTTATGGGATGATATTCTTCAACATATGAGTTTCTTCATGTTACTAGTATGGGAAATATCTGAGGGCCACTGTTTCTTCGGACAAAACGATCAGAGGCCACTTTAATCATATCATCCAAAAAGTTCAAAGCAGACTAGGTAGGTGGAAGCAGCAATGTCTGAGTTTGGTTGGCACAGTCACCCTTTCAAAGTCACTCATACGTTTCATTCTTGTGACCTTCAACATTGAAAGTTCACAACTTATTTGACTTGTTCATATATAAGTATTTTAGAACCTTTGCTATATAAGCTTCATAATTTACAAAAATATTTTTCAAATATTTATTTTGTAATCTCAAATAAATCTTTATCTTTGCTTGATATTCATCTCAGACTATTTATCTAAGCAATCATATTTAAAATGATGTCATTTCATATCCTCATTTACAAAATGCTCACACAAGAATATTATACAATGTCCATCTAGATTGTTTGAGCACTTAAGGAGACTTACTTATTTTGATTAAGTCATCTAATCAATAGTTTGAATTGTATGTCTCACGGAAATTAAATTCTTCAAGGAGTTTCATATAATCATCACTATAAAGTGAGCCATACAAATATATTATAACACATCATTCACACAAAAATGATTCTTTCATGGCTACTAACTTTAAACAAGTATGAAATGGTTCTTGAATTCACTTCAGGTGAATATGTATTTCTTCATTTTCATTTTCTTATTTTGTGGAAATTCAACCATATGTAACCAGCTTTACATCTTTAGATGTACGAGCTACAAGTTCAAAACTTTTTGCTTTGCAAAGAGAGCTTAATTCAACTTCAATTGCTTCTTTTTATTTTCAAAGCATTTATTTGTCTATATTATATAATAAACTTTAGTTCATGATCATCGTTATCATTGATCATATATAGCGCTATATTATATGCAAAAGTATTATCAATGTTGACTTTCTTCCAGTTCCATCATATTCCATTCATGACATAATTTATTGAGATCTCTTTATTTTCAAAAATTTCAGGTATATGGTCAGTTCTTATGGAACTAAAAATTAATTATGTCAACTTACTCTTTTTGAGTTTTCATATTCTTACTTGGGCCGCATGGCTTTTTAGCTCATTTTCTTGTTTGAGGATTTTTATCTTTGGAACCGACATACATATATCACGCTTCATGCATGGATTAAACTCATTTGCAATGATACATTGTCCAACAGAGACTTAAATATTGATTGCAACTGATGATTACTCATTTGCATGAATGATTACTTACAATAATTTGTTGGCTTGATGTGAATCAATATCTCAACATACACATTTGCATACAATTAATAACGTCAACATACACGCTTCTGGTTTGTGTTTGTTGTTTACCCTAATGGAAGATTTAATGTAGAGTGGGTTGTATGATCGCGTAGTAGTAACAATGACTCAATGCCACTTGAAGTCACACTAAGGACTATGAATCCTTTTGAACAAAGACATGCAGACAATGTTTTCCACATAAAAGTTTTCACTGTTCCTCCATAACTGTATAAGAAAAAAAGTCCACCACATACATACTCCACAAAACCAACGATTTATTCATATACACTTCTTTCTATTTTAATTGGTCTGCAATAAATTTATTTTCTAAATCATCTCCGATTGACATATTTGGTATTGACATTGATTTGAGATTCTTAAGAGACCTTATGTTTGTATGCAACAATTTCTCTATTTCAACTAAATAAAGGTTCTTCGATTCTTCCTCACAGATTTGTAAATCTGAAGACTCCATCAATTATATATGTGTGTCTTGTTCAAACTTCAAACAAAAAAAAAATATTATTTTATGTATTTGTGACAAACATTTATCCAATATTTTTGTATTTATCAAGGATAAATATGTATCTTGTGTTTTTGTATGAATACATGGGAACTATTTGTCTTGTTATTTTTTAATATTTTTTTTAATATTTATCAGTGACAAATACTAGTCCCTTGTGTTTTATGTACTAGTAACAAACATTTGTCTCGTGATTGTGTGTGTGTGTGTATATATTTGTTCGGTATTTTTTATGTATGATTCATAAATATTTATCAATGACATATATTTATGCTGTGATTGTTTTTAATATTTATCACTGATAAATATTTATTTTATGTTTTTGAAATATCAATCATAAATATTTATCCCAAGTTTTTTTATGTATATGTATATGTAATAAATAACAAATAAAAAATTTAATTTTTTTATAGATACTAAAATTAAAATTTTATAGGTATAAATAATTTATTTAATATAATTAAATGTAAATTATATTAAATATTTCATATTTTTCATGATATAATATTATTTAATCTTGAGTAAAAAAAAATTATTTAATTCGAATTGACTAAGATAAATGGGATTTTTCTTTCTACACATAAAATACTTGTTTCCTTGTAGGTAATTATATCTGATTATTTTGTTATTATTGTGTAAAAAACAATAAAATATTTTATTTTGATTGATATATCTAATATCTATTTTCTTTGACCATACGATTCTAGAAGAACCATATTAAATTGTATTGTGTTTTCATTGGCATCTATATAACTCCCTGGCCCAATTGGAGACTGTGTACAACAGAAAGAGAGAGTAAGAGACCAACCCAAACACACTATGACTAAATTTGTTTGTGCAATTCTTCTCATGCTTGTTATGGCTTTTGCCATCAAAGATACCTATGTGAGTGATTAGATTCTTTTTCCCCACTCTATATTTTTAGTGTTCCTCTACATCTTTTATATATATATATATATATATATATATTTTACCTCTCTATCTTTTTTTTGTTTCTCTATCTTTTATATATATATATATATATATATATATATATATATATATATATATATATATATATATATATATATATATTACGACTAATATTATTGAACAAAAAATATGATACAAAACAAAACATAAATACAATATTTTAATATTTTATAATAAAAAAAAAACACAACTCTTATTTATGTATATTTGTATTTCATTTTGTATTCAAATAATAACATTACTTTTATATTATATCTGATAATTTTATCTTTTTATTTTACATGATAAATATTATAGGCTGGTAAAGAAGGATCACTTCGTCCTAAAGGTAATAATTCTAAATAATTTTTTTATAATTTTTTTGTAGTCGTCCAAGAAAGATTCAAATTAATTTAATTTACTAATTTATCTTGTTCATAATTAATTCAATTTTTTTTTTCTTTCCAGAATGTGCAACTGCATGTGCCCTACGTTGTTCAGCAACTCAATACAAGGAGGCATGTTTGACCTATTGCAACCTTTGTTGTGCCAAATGTTTGTGTGTTCCATCTGGAACATATGGTCACAAGGAAGAATGTCCATGCTATAATAACTGGAAAACTAAAAAAGGAGGACCCAAGTGCCCTTAATTTTTGTTTACTCTTAGTCCCGTTATTGATTATGCATAGATCTTTGTCAATGCATTTCTTTGCTATTTGAATATTAATAAATTTCTATTTCCTATGCTTAAGTCAATTTCTACGATTGAATTCCATAAATTCGACTGTTTATTTGACACTCTAGACTAACAATTTATTTTTAAGGAAAAAACTTCCAACTTATAATTAAAAAGCATGAATTTTAAAATCTTTATAATTTTAAAAAAATATTAATTATAATTTTTTTATAAATTATACAGGAACAAATATTTGTTATTGGTCGCTTAGTCAGAATATTATTTTTTGCAAATTAATTAATTAAAATAGAAATATGAATTTCATTGGTACATAATTAATGTCTCTTATGTATTGTGTACATAAAAATTTGATGATAATTATTATACAATAATCACAATGTATTCTAATAAATGTTTATTTTTTATCAATTAATTCAAAGAGAAATATCTATGTCATTAATATAATTTGTGTCTCTTGAATATATTCTACATAAAATTTTCAAGAAAAATATAATACACTAATTATAATTAAAATTTATTATAATATTATCTATATAGGAGATAAATATTTTTCGTTGATATGTTAGTTAAATGATGGTTTTTCACAAATCAATTATAATAAAATAATTATAATGTTATGAATAAACTACACACGAGACAAATATTTTTTATTGATCAATTAATTAAAATATGATCTTTAATTAATTAATTAATTAAAAGAGAAATATGAATTTTATTAATAGTTTATCTTTTGAATGTCTATATTATACACAAATTTAAAGAATATTATCATAAACTAATAATAATTTTCTTATAAATCATACATAAGACAAATGTTTGTCACAAATCAATTAACTAAAAGTTTGTTTTTTACAAATCAATAATTTGATGATTATATATAATTGAATGACCTATTATACACTAATAATTTATATAAATTAAATCCTATTTGAATTGTATAGTTTTTCAAAATTAATACATTATATATATGTGTGTGTATATATATATTTGAGGAAATACCTTATATATTATATTTTTGTCGAAGAAAAAAGTATTTTTTATTTTATTTTTATTTTATTTTTTATTCTTTAATTAGTGCATTAAAAATATTCTTTAAGATTGTGTACAACAAAAAGAGAGAGTAAGAGACCAACCCAATATGAATGAATTTATTTGTGCATTTCTTCTCATGCTTGGAATGGTTTTTGCCACCAAAGATACCTGTGTGAGTATATTTTTTAGTGTACTCCCTATGTATCATATGCAATTTATTTGTTCTCTTTCTATTTCATATGAAAAAACTTATAGGTCGGTGGAGAAGAATTACTTTGTCCTTAGAAAAAATCTACTTGACGACACCCTTACATTTTTGGGAAAAATATAAAAATACCTTTTTTTCTTTTGAATTATTTGAAAATTTGAATTAAATAAAAATGAAATTTTGGTATCATAATAATGTTCCAGATTTTTTATAAGAGAAAAAATTAGAATCCTAAATTTCTGAATAGGAAAAATTCGAAATATATATATATATATATTGTTGACATCTAATTTTATCTGCTACTTTTAAATTTTTTATGAAAAATAAAAATATATAAAAAATTAAATAAAAAATAATAATAATAAAAATAATAATAATAAAAATAATAATGATAAAAATAATAATAAAAATAAATAGTTAGACCTTTAAATTTTAGAAAATTATGGATGTCTTTGTTTTATGTTTACATAAACAAAAAAATGTATAATTGAATTAAAAGAAATGATTGATGGTAATAAAAATTGTCATTATATGAATGAAAAGAAACAAATTAATGGTGATCAATTGACAATTATTCCCTTGTCTTTTATAACTTACATACATCTAAGAAAGTTTATAAATAATCGACAAAAACAGAAATGGGAGGCACTACACACAAAAAAAAAAAACAAAAAAAAAGAATAATAGACAAAATTGGAGCAAAACCAGTCAATCAAAAACTAATTCAGTAGTAAGGTATAACTGTTTTATTGTTTATCTAATTTTTTGCTTATTAGTCTTTCCTAAAATTATTTTCATTGCAACACAAAATATATCTATAAACCAAAAAAATAAATTTCAAAAAAGGTTAATAACTTATAACCATCTAAAATGATGAATAATATAATATTTAGTAAGAAAAAATTGATGAAATATACTTTAATCATATTGAAAATATTCACTAAAATGATTTATTTAGTGAAAGTTGTAGTGTAATATTTGACTTTTTTGTCACATATATTTGATTATTTTGGTATTATTGTATAAAAATAATAAAATATTTTGTTTTTTTGATATATGATTGATATTTCAATAAATAAATCATTTTAGGCAAAAGATGAGCAAAATCAGTCTATAAAAAACTAATTCAGTAGTAAGGTATCACTTTTTTATTGTTTCACTAATTTTTTGCTTATTAGTGTTTTTATTGCATCCTTTAAAACAATATTCTTTTATTTTTTTAAAAGTTGTTTGTTCTTAAAATTATTTTCTTTGCAACATAAAATATAACTAATTGATGTTTATAAAAAATAAATAAATTTCAAAAAGGTTAAAAACTTATAACTATCTAGAATCGATGAATAATATAATGTTTAATAAGAAAAAATTGATGAAATATACTTTACCATATTGAAAATATTAACTAAAATGATTTATTTATTGAAAGTTGTATGTAATATTTGACTTTTTTGTCACATATATTTGATTATTTTGTTATTATTGTATAAAAATAATAAAATATTTTATTTTTTCGATATATGATTGATATTTCAATATCTATTTTTTTTAACCATATGATTCTAGAAGAACCATATTAAATTGTATTGTGTTTTCATTGGTATCTATATAACTCCGTGGCCCAATTGAAGACTGTGTACAACAGAAAGAGAGAGTAAGAGACCAACCCAAACACACTATGACTAAATTTGTTTGTGCAATTCTTCTCATGCTTGTTATGGCTTTTGCCATCAATGATACCTATGTGAGTGATTATATTATTTCCCCTCTCTATATTTTTAGTGTTCCTCTACATTTTTTATATATATCGTGTATCATATCGTATATATGTATGTATATTACAGGTAATATTATTATTGGAACACAAAATTTGATATAAAACAAAACACAAATACAATATTTTTAATATTTTATGAAAAACAAAGCACAAATGCAATATTTTTAATATTCTATGAAAAACAAAACACAACTCCTATTTATACGTATTTATATTTCATTTTATATTTAAATAATAATATTACTTTTATATTATATCTGATAATTTTGTCTTTTTATTTTACATAAAATATTCTATAGGCTGGTAAAGAAGGATCACTTCGTCCTGAAGGTAATAATTCTAAATAATTGTTTTATAAATTTTCTTGTAGTCGTCCAAAAAGGATTCAAATTAATTTAATTTACTAACTTATCTTGTTCATAATTAATTCAATTTTTTTTTCTTTCCAGAATGTGCAGCTGCATGTGACCAACGTTGTTCAGCAACTCAATACAAGAAGGCATGTTTAACCTATTGCAACCTTTGTTGTGCAAAATGTTTGTGTGTTCCATCTGGAACATATGGTCACAAGGAAGAATGTGCATGCTATAATAACTGGAAAACTAAAGAAGGAGGACCCAAGTGCCCTTAATTTTTGTTTACTCTTAGTTACGTTATTGATTATGCATAGATCTTTGTCAATGCATTTCTTTGCTATTTGAATTTTAATAAAATTTCTATTTCCTATGCTCAAGTCAATTCCTAAGCTTTAATTCCATATAGTCAATTGTTTATTTGACACTCTAGATTAACAATTTATTTTTAAGGAAAAAACTTCCAACTTATAATTAAAAAGCATGAATTTTAAAAACTTCATATCATGAAAATATTAGAAAAGTAACATAGCTTAATTTTTAGCACAACCAGTTTCGATATTTACAATATTTTATGTATAATTGACGAAAATTAAGTATGCATTAAAATCATATAAAAATGTTGTTTTTTGGAATTGAAATAGTTAAGAAAACAAAATACTATGTATATTTTCGACTGAAATAAATAGTAAATAATGATGAACTCATTTCACAAAAAATTACATAGTACGTATACCAAATAAATGAGTATATATATAGTTGTTAGTCTTTGTTGCGCTTTTTCGTGCGCGAAGTTGGTTCTTTTTTTTTTTTTATTTCTTTTTTAAATTTTATGGTATATTTTTTTTCTTGAACACACTTTATGTTTAGATTAATTTTAATATATTTCTTTTTTGTTTTTTCAAAAAATATTGTAATATAAAAACGATTGTTGGATAAGAATATAATTATCAATTAATAGAAGTACAACTCTTATATTTTGAGTAAAAAAAAAAGAACTCTTATATTTAGTTTAAAATTTCTTCGTAACAATTTCCAAAAATGGTTCAGGCGTGTGCAACACGTGCTACCATGCAAAATTATTTTGCTAGTAGTTTATGAATCAAAACCCATAAATCCAATTCGTTAAAAAAATAGTAACCTTTTTTTGTTAACGCAGTTTATGACTTATGTGTTGATTTATAAATGTTTTAATTTAATACAAATGTTTTAAATTAATTGTTTTTAATATAATAATTAGAGTTTTCTTTATAAATTATACAAACAAAAATATTTGTTATTAATCGCTTAGTTAAAAGATTATTTTTCACGAATTAATTAATTGAAATAGAAATCTGAATTCATAAATATGTAGTGTTACTTATATATTGTTTACATACAAATTTGAAGATAATTATTATACAATAATCACAATGTATTCTATGAATCATATACTAGATAAATATTTTTCATTGGTCAATTAATTCAAAGAAAAATAATTAATATTATTTCTCTTGAATATCTTCTAAATAAAATTTTCAAGAAAAATATAATACACTAATTATAATTATAACTTACCATACTATTATCTATATGAGAGATAATTGTTTTTCACTAATATGTTAGTTAAATGATGGTTTTTCACAAATCAATTATAATACAATAATTAATTTTTTTTATATAAACCATACATGAGACAAATATTTTACATTGATCAATTAGTTAAAATATGATCTTTAATTAATCAATTGATTAAAAGAGAAATATGTATTTTCATTAATAATTTACTTTTTAAATATCTATATTATACAAAAATTTAAAGAATATTATAATATACTAATGATAGTTTTCTTATAAATTATATATAAGACAAATATTTATCATTAATTAATTAGTTAAAAGTTAGTATTTCGTAAATCAATAAATTAAATATTAATCATATATAATTGAATGACCTATTATACACTAATAATGTATATAAGTTAAATCCTATTTTGAATTGTATGGTTTTTCAAAATGAATCCACTATCTATGTGTATATATATATATTGGAGGAAATATTTTATATATTATATTATTGTCAAATAAAAATGTGTTTTTTATTCTTTAATTAGTGCATTAAAAATATTCTTTAAGACAGTATACTCCCTATGAATCATATGTCATTTATTTGTTCTCTTTCTATTTCACATGAAAAAATTTATAGACTAGTGGAGAAGAAGTACTTTGTTCTTCGAAAAATCTCCTTGACACCCCCTGCATTTTTGTGAAAAACACAAAAATACCATTTTTTTTTTGTTGAAAATTTGAATTTATATAAAAATGAAAATTTCAGAATTTATATAAAAATGAAATTTTCATAACATATTAATGTTCCAGATTTTTTTATAAGAGAAAAACTTATAATACTAAATTTTCGAAAAGTTAAAAATTCGAAAATATATATATATATATATATATATATAACTACCATTGGATACACTCACAAAAAAATTGGATATTATCTATATTTTCAGAAAGAGCTTGCAACTATAAAAGCGTCAATTAAAGAGTGGATAAGTTTGTAGTGAAAATAAAATAACCGTTGACTTAATTTCTAGGTTTTGAGTTCGATTTATACGGAAGGAAAAAACTCGATAATTTTCGATGGTGAGAAAAGGGAATGAGAAAACCGTGAATAATAGTATTAGTTAGATGTATTGAACTCTTAGACATCCATTAAGAACTAAAGGCATGCTCTTGAAGATAAATGACCAAAACTTTAAACTTAGTAGTTCCAGTAAGTTTTACGAGGTCTCTATGATCTTTTAAGTGTAACTACATCTTGAACTTAATTTTCTTCATTATTATCAACCGTTTGTTGAGGAATATCAACATCGTTGATAGAATAAATGACATCAATATGAGTCAAAAAGAATTAAAAGACATATAAACAACACTCTCATTTATAAAATCAATAGTGGTATGAGAAAGGCAATAAAATCTTGATTTTCTTGAGCCAACACAATACTCAACAAAGAAACAATTAACTGTTTTGAGATCAAGTTTCTTAAGTTGTGTAATCATAACTTCTCACTTCTACTTTACGATCCCACACACTAAAATGCTTTAAGTTTGGCCTTTTACCAGATATTAGTTCATAAGGAGTGTTGGCAACAAACTTACTTAGAACATGGTCAAGAATGTATGTAATTGTTTTCACGGTATCACCCTACAAGAATTCATAAAGAGTAGAGTGGTTAGAGATCATCGAACCATATCCATAAGAGTTTGATTTCTTCATTCAGTCACACCATTTTGTTGAGGTGTTCTCGACATGTTATATTGGGCCTCAATACAATTACCGTGTCAAAAACGAGCAAAAGACAAATGAATTTCTACTAGTATCATCATACCTATCTTACAAATCATAATCTCTATCATATCTTACACATATGATATTCACACCAAGTTTTAAATCAATAGTACTTTTGAACGACTTGAAAGCATCCAATGATTCATATTCTTTTGGAATCAACTCAATTCAGTCTTACCTTAAGAAATCATTAGTAAAGATGATAAAATAACTAAAACCTCCAATAACAACATAAGTAATAAGCTCACAAATATATGTGTATCAACAACAAAACCTTTTCACTATTGGTAGCCCCACTCTTTCTAGTGCTAGTAGTAAGCTTCCCTTTTATGCAATAAACACATGTATCAAAATAAAATAAAAAAATAAAAACCATGCAAGATACCCTCCTTTATCATTCTTTACCACAATATATGTCCCAAATATTTATGCTAAAACATCAAAAAATTATCAGAAACTCTAACTCGTTTACTTCCCACGACACTGTTAAGAATTGAAATCTCTCCAATACCAGAAATTAAAAAAACCAACATTCAAGATGAATCAAATATCACACAAGATTTCAAAGACATCGACAATACAATCATAATATAAAGTAACTATTTCATTATTGAAGTGAAAATAGTAAACATAACTATCCAACACAAAAACAAAAATCAAGTTCTTTCCCATATCAGTTTCATAAACCCTATTATTCAAATTAAAAACATGTCTAGTAGACAACTTAAGAGAATCAACTCTTATATATTCCACTTCCACATATGCTCCATTCATGAATATGATCTTCATCTCTCTCTCGTTTGGGTTCCTTTAGCTTCTAAATTCTTACAATGAGTTTGTAACATGAATATTTGCTCCAATACCTAACCACCATGTAATAGAAAGAACGTCAACAAAGTTTGATCAAAAGCACACTAGAGCTAGTGAGATACCTTTCTTTTCTCATGCCAATTTTTGAATCTCCAACAATCCATTTGCTTGTGCCAAAAATATCACAAAACTTACACTTTCCATTATACTTATATTTGGACTTACTAGAACGTTCCCCAAAATTTTGACTAAATTTTTTTCTAGAATGTTGACCAAAATTGTCACCCCTCTTCCTCTTAATTTGAAACTTCTTGAGAGTGCTCTTATAGGAATTCTTCTTGTTATTACAACTATGAGATGCAAGTTGCACTACGAAACTTTCTCTTTTCATAATCTCCTTCTCTTGATAATGAATGGGTATCAACTCATCAATGCTCCACTCATTCCGTTGAAAGACCTACCATATGAGAACACTTTCTCCTAGCTCTACTTTCCTCGATTTCAACTTAATGTACCAATTCATTAGCTTCATGACATGCTCATGAACACCTCTAACTCTATCATACTTTGTCTTTTCCAACAAGGACAAATGTTTGGAATTCTCAGCCTTACTATGCTACTTAAATATCTAACCAATAGCAACGAGAAATTATTTGGGATGTTCAATGTCATGAATTAATGCTTTCCTTGATTGTCTTATCCATAATGCACCTTATAGTCATCAAACATAATTTTTAATTATTTTTTATTTCTCTCTTTAATTATTTCTCTATTTCTTGAGTTCAACCATAATTTTTAACAACTTAAATAATATTAGTTCAATAAAAACAATGAAAAACATGTATCTCATATTAAATCAATATCAATATTCATAAAAATGAAGAGGGTCATAAATTATTACTTTTAAAACGTATCTTCGACCGTTATTAAAACTCTTGATAATTTTTAAGTACCGATCCACGGTGGACCAACTCACCGTAATCATATATATGTACAAAAAAAATCTTATTGATGTCTCATTTGCACCATATATAATTTATATATACCATAATAACATAATTTATAATTATAAATCATTGCTTTCAAAATAAAGATATTAATAAATATGCTTAAAAAAATGATATTAATAAATATATATACCGATGCTTAATTTAGTTCAAATTGATTACATATAGATAATCATTAAAGAATTTCAACACTAGTTCGAAATTTAACTAAAGTAATTTTTATTCAAATTTTATTTATCTATCAATTAAATATTAAAATAATAAGAGATAATTCCCTTAAGAACCAACAGATTAAAACTGTTAGATAATGTTATTATATATTAGTAGTAAGACTATTTTAGACATTTCTATTATTTTGTTTTTATACTCGTTGTAACCCTATTCACTCATGTTTGATTCATTCTATGTTATAAAACTCGAGAGTGGTTGTCTCTCTTCTTCCTTTTTTCATTGTTAACATGATATCAAAGAGCTTTGGTTGATTTTGAGATCTACTATAAAGAAGAGAGAGACTATTTTGATAGGAAAGACAACCACCAAAAGAGAAAATAGAAGAGTAACCCTATTCTCGAATTTGTTAAATCAATCTCACAAAAACATCGATTGCGCATTCGTTAACCGTTGGATCGGAATCAATAAGGAGTTTTTCATAATCAAAGGAAAGTATGTAAGTTAAAACATGTTCTATATGGTCTTAAACCAGCTCCTCGAGCTTGGTTTGAGAAATTATCTACTGTGATCACTTCTCTTGGTTTCTGCTCTAGTGAACATGATTTTGCATTGTTTATAAGGTCCACCACTTATGCTCGCATTATACTTTCTCTATATGTTGATGATATGATTATTACAAGTGATGATGTTAGTGGAATCAATGAGTTGAAATTGCAGTTAGCCAAACAGTTTGAGATGAAAGACTTGGGAACTCTTCGCTATTTCTTGGGGATTGAAGTTGCCTACTCTCCTAGAGGCTACCCTATTTCTCAATCCAAGTACATTGCCGACATTCTTGACCAGACTCGTCTTTCTGGTAGTAGAGCAGCAGATACTCCTCTTGAGTTGAATGTGAAATATGTTCCCTCGGATGGTGTTCCTTTATCAGATTCCACTTTGTATCGCACTTTGGTTGGCAGCTTGGTGTATCTTACGATTACCAGACCTGACATTGCTTATGATGTTCATGTAGTTAGTCAGTTTGTTGTCTCTCCCACTACAGTACGTTGGGTAGCAGTTATTCGGATTCTTCGTTATCTTTGAGGAACTCAATTTCAAAGCATTCTCTTTCCATCGTCATCCTCATTAGAGTTACGAGCTTATTCTGATGCTGATTGAGCTGGTGATACCACATATCGTAAATCCACCACATGGTTTTGTATCTTTCTTGGAGACTCTCTTATTTCTTGGAAGAGTAAGAAACAAGACATTGTCTCTCGCTTCTCTACAGAAGCTGAGTATCGTGCTATGGCATCCACTACCGCTGAAATAATTTGGTCGCATTGGTGTTTTTTTTCTGATATGGTTATCTCTCTTTCTAAGCCAACTCCGATGCACTGCGATAACAAGAGTGTTATTCAAATTGTTCACAAATCGATCTTTAATGAACGCACCAAACACATTGAGATTGATTGTCATCTTACTCGTCATCATCTTCAACATGGAACCATTAATCTACCGTTTGTCTTTTCTTCTTTACAAATTGTTGATTTATTCACAAAGATGCATTCCATTAAATGTTTCCGTTTTTTAGTTGACAAACTCTCGATGCTTCATGTTAATGCATCGTGAGTTTGAGGGGAGATGTTAGATAATGTTATTATATATTAGTAGTAAGGGTATTTTAGACATTTATATTATTTTGTATATATACTCATTGTAACCCTATTACCTCAAGCTTAGTTCATTCTATGTTATAAAACCCTAGAGTGGTTATCTCTCTTCTTACTCTTTTCATATATATAATTTATATATAATAACATAATTTATATATAATAACATAATTTATAATTATAAATCATTGCTTTCAAAATAAAGATATTAATAAATATGCTTAAAAAAATGATATTAATAAATATATATACCGAAGCTTAATTTAGTTCAAATTGATTACATATAGATAATCATTAAAGAATTTCAACACTAGTTTAAAATTTAACTAAAATAATTTTTATACAAATTTTACTTATCTATCAATTAAATATTAAAATAACAAGAGATAATTCCCTTCAGAACCAAAAGATTAAAACAACACAAATAATAAACAATCTTTGCTCAATTTTTTGTTGTTGTTGGTTTCTATCGATTTGTTTCAGTTGACGTAATCCTGTTTGCGGTTAGGGCTCAACAACCATTTTGAAGGTCTAAGACAAACTTCAAAATATGCCCCTCTTAAATAAGAGATAGTAAAACTAGAGAGATTTTTTATTTGAGAAAAGAAAGAGAGAAAATAACATAAAAAGTTAATAATAATATAAAAAAAGTTTATTGATTATTTTATAAATATAATAAATAAACCTTAATATAGACAAAATTTATAGTCTTTTTAAAATATAAAGTACCACTCGTAAAAGAATAGAGTACGAAATCTAAATTGTTTTATTTGTCCATTGAAAGTAATATAACATATATTTTGAAATAAAAAACAGTACCATATACAGGATTTGAACATTTCAATGAGTTTATTTCTTCCCCAAATTCATAAATTCCTAAATTTTCAAATCAGAAAACTTCTAAATTACACAATTTCTTTGACCATACCATTAAGATAAATCAGTTTGATTTCATCTGAGTTAATTCCTTCCTTCATATCAGTTTTACCTCCGACATATTGAAGTTTTCTACTTTCATTTCTCTCAAATTTGCCTATATGATGCAAAATCAGTCTTATTTCAACATCCTATGAATGCATCAACAAAAAAATCCATCAACGTGAAATCCATAGTTTGATCTCTGATTTAATGCTGATAAGTTTAAAAAAATTCTAAAAATGCATCAACATAAATAGATGATTCTAGCATATAAAACTTTGAAATCATGGATACAAATGATTAAATGAGTAAAATGCATCAATAAATGATAAAAATGTCAACTTTGAATGCATCAACAAATGAGAAAAAAAATGCATTGATAGGGACAACAATGAAGATGAAGACAAGCTTACCTCAAATTAAGATGATTTCAAAGGCGACATCTAGAGATTTCGAAGACAACAGTGGTGGTCGGAGACTTCGTAGCAAACAATGTTGGCCGAAAAAAGAAATAGTGGCGAAGAAGACAAAAGGAGAAGAAGACTTTTTTGTGGGTAAATTGAAAGTGAAAGTAGATTTTTATTATAATGTGACATATCCAAGTTTATGTGTCATCTGTCGTTTAATTAATGCGATACATTAAAGCATTTATTTTGATTAACATCTATACAATATAATAAAGCAATATGTTAATTTGACAAGTTTGACAGTATCAGCTAAACAAGGGTTAGGAAGATTTCAAGTTTCTATTAATAGAAATAATATCTTTTTAAAAATAAAAGTAAACTTATGTTACACGACTTTGTACATGCGTCAACTGTAGTAGCCAATTAAAAAATAAAAGAATGAAAATAAAAACAATGAATTAAAAATAAAACTAGTGTGTAACCCGTGCGTGCGTGTCGCACGGAATGGTCTTAATAAATAAATTATTATATATATATATATATATCAATTCTCATAAATTTTATTGACATTAAATACATAAATTGACTTAAGAAAACAATTTATAAAAAAAAAATCTAATCCTGATTTAACTTAAAAAATACCTTCTTGCATGATCAAAACATGACTCCAACACCACTCTTTAATCTTAATAATGATGCATTATTTTTCAATTCTCCAAATAATATTTTTTTCTTTTCAAAAAAATTTATTATAAAACAATACTTTTAATTTTAAACAAATAAAAATAAAAATTATTAAATAATTAAATTAGATGAAATAAGAATTTTTTAAATAATGAACATGACATATATAAATTAAGTAAATTAGTAAATGTAAAGATGAGTAAGTAACTTAATAATGAATTTTTATTTTTATTATTCAACATAATGTTATTTATATGAAAAAGATGACATTTAAGAATTCATATAAATTTTGCTGTATCAAGTGGCAAAATATCTTTCATTCCAGTATTACTCACAAAATACTACAAACACTACGCCAAAAATGACATTTAACAGCGCCCATTTTACAGCGCTTGCTAAACACAAGCGCTGTTGTAATTATATTTTAAAAATAACGGAACCTTTTACAGCGCTTTTGATGCCAAGCGCTGTAAAACAAGCGCTGTAGTAGGTCATATAACGTTTGCGCATCACGTTATAAGGCTTTTACAGCGCTTGTCAAAAAAGCGCTGTAAAAGGAAGCGCTTTCGCGTATCAGTTACAGCGCTTTTTTCACAAGCGCTGTAAAATACATGCGCTTTCATTGAATTTAACTACTTATTACAGCGCTTTTTTCACAAGCGCTGTAAAATACATGCGCTTTCATTGAATTTAACTACTTATTACAGCGCTTTTTTCACAAGCGCTGTAAAATACATGCGCTTTCATTGAATTTAACTACCTATTACAGCGCTTTTTTCACAAGCGCTGTAAAATACATGCGCTTTCATTGAATTTAACTACCTATTACAGCGCTTTTTTCACAAGCGCTGTAAAATACATGCGCTTTCATTGAATTTAACTACTTATTACAGCGCTTTTTTCACAAGCGCTGTAAAATACATGCGCTTTCATTGAATTTAACTACTTATTACAGCGCTTTTTTCACAAGCGCTGTAAAATACATGCGCTTTCATTGAATTTAACTACGTATTACAGCGCTTTTTTCACAAGCGCTGTAAAATACATGCGCTTTCATTGAATTTAACTACCTATTACAGCGCTTTTTTCACAAGCGCTGTAAACTGCATCTTTCAAATAATTATGTACGTTGGAAACCCTCATATCCTCTACATCTTTCAAATAATTATATACGTTGGAAACCCTAATATCCTCTACGTACTGTGCGGCCATCTACGTTGTCTAAGGTATTTTTTACACATGAACTGTTATGTTTTGAAATTGTCAAAAACGCATACCACATGATCTGTTCTGTTTTGAAATTGTCAAAAATTGTCAAAAACTCATACCACATGATCTGTTCTGTTTTGAAATTTTTAGTTGATATTGGTTTCTTTTTGAAACTTGTTGATATGTTTTGAAAGCTTATTATTTTTGTTACTGCATTTATATAGGTGGTATAATATGGATAGGAAATGGATTTCAGCCAATCGATTGTCAAAAGAGTATGAAATTGGAGTGAAGGAGTTTGTTGAGTTTGCAGTGAAGAATGCAAAAGATCCAAATAGAGTAGTTTGTCCTTGTTTAAAATGTTGTTTTGGAAAACGTGTTAGAGAAGATGAATTAGAAGGACATCTAGTATGTAATGGAATTGATCAAAGCTACACATGTTGGATAAGACATGGTGAGAAAAAAAAAGGAAACATTAATTTTGAGAATAGTTCGACATATGCTTCAACTGACTTCGATACAGATACATATGAGCCGGACCGAGTTGATGAGATTGCAAAAGCAGTTGAAGAAGATCTTCGAGATTGTCCTAAAATGTTTGAAAGTTTGTTGAGTGATGCAGAGAAAGAATTATATAATGGTTGTACTAAATTCACAAGACTGTCAGCGATATTAAAGTTGTACAACTTAAAAGCGAGTAATGGATGGTCTGATAAAAGCTTTACAGAATTATTAACACTCATAAAAGATATGTTGCCAGATGATAATGAACTTCCCAGTCGAACCTACGAGGCTAAACGGATTTTGTGTTCTATTGGAATGAGTTACGAAAGGATTCATGCGTGTCCTAACGATTGCATTTTATTTCGAAACGAATATGAACTACTTAAGGCGTGTCCGAAATGCAATGTCTCTCGATATAAGAAGAAAGAATCTACTCCAGCAAAAGTCGTGTGGTATTTTCCTATAATACCAAGATTTAGGCGCATGTATCGCAGTGAAGAAGATTCAAAACACTTGACATGGCATGCAGATGAAAGAATTAGAGATGGAATGTTTCGACACCCTGCAGATTCCCCACAATGGGCAAAAATTGATCACGAGTATCCTGAATTCGGGATAGAGTCAAGAAATCTAAGACTTGCACTTTCTACTGATGGAATGAATCCACATGGTCTTCAAAGCATCTCACATAGCACGTGGCCTGTGATTTTGGTAATATATAACCTACCTCCATGGTTATGTATGAAGCGTAAGTTTATGATGTTGTCTCTGTTAATTTCTGGACCCAAACAACCGGGGAATGATATCGACGTATACTTGACTCCTCTAATCGAAAATTTAAAAAGTATGTGGGAGACAGGTGTGGAAGTTTATGATGGGTATAAGAAAGAATGTTTCAATTTGAGGGCTATGTTGTTCGGCACAATTAATGATTTTCCAGCATATGGTAATTTATCAGGATATAGCATTAAAGGTCAGTGTGCATGTCCTATATGTGAAGAGAGTACAAATTGGATGCGGTTGAAACATTGTAAGAAGAATGTGTTTCTTGGACATCGTAGATTTTTACCTTATAGTCATCAGTATCGTGGGTGGAGAAATGCATTCAATGGAAAATCAGAGGAAGGTAAAGCTCCTTTAGCACCGACTGGATATCAAATACTTGAAAAAGTACAAGGTTTGACCAATAAATTTGGCAAACCTTTTGCGGGAGAGCTGGTGAAAACTGGGTGGAAGAAAAAGTCAATTTTCTTTGAATTGCCATATTGGAAGTCATTGTATGTAAGACATTTCCTCGATGTGATGCATATTGAGAAAAATGTATTTGAAAGTGTTATTGGTACGTTACTCAATGTTCCAGGAAAGTCTAAAGATGGCGTCAATGCAAGATTGGACTTGGTCGATATGGGAATAAGAAATGAACTGGCTCCAGTAAAGAAAGGAAATCGCACATATCTACCTCCAGCCGCTCATACTCTATCTAGAAAGGAAAAAATTGTTTTATGTAAATTTCTACACGAAGTTAAAGTTCCAGAAGGATACTCTTCGAACATTAAAAATTTGGTTTGTATGAAAGACCTCAAGTTAAAAGGTTTGAAGACCCATGATTGTCATATTATAATGGAGCATTTGCTACCAATAGGTATACGTTCCATTTTACCTGAAAAAGTTCGACTAGCCTTAACTAGATTATGTTTCTTCTTCAGGGAAATTTGTAGTAAAGTGATCGACCCTCAGAAATTACCGACATTGCAGAGGGAAATTGTTGTTACTTTGTGTGAGCTTGAAATGTATTTCCCACCATCGTTTTTTGATATAATGGTTCACCTTACTGTTCATCTGGTTAAGGAGACACAACTTTGTGGGCCAGCTTATATGAGATGGATGTATCCGATAGAACGATATATGAAAATATTAAAAGGGTACGTAAAAAGTAGAAGTCGACCAGAAGGTTGTATTGCTGAACGATACATTGTTGAAGAGGCTGCTGAATTTTGTACTGAATATCTGTCCAATGTTGAATCCATAGGGCTTCCCATGTCTCGTCATTCGGGAAGACTATCAGGAGAAGGGATAACTGGAAGGAGACTACTGACTATATCAAGGACAGAATGGGAGCAGGCACAATTGTATGTTCTGCACAATGATGATGAGGTTCAACCGTATGTTACAATACACATTGATCAGTTATCTCGTTTGAACATGAATAGGAATCAAAATTGGATAACTCGAGAGCACAATCGAAGTTTTGTAACATGGTTAAAAAATCACATAATGTCAAAATTTGATATAGACCCCGGATCAATTTCAAATAGATTGAGGTGGCTAGCAAATGGTCCGAGCTTACATGTCTTTTCTTACACTGGTTATGTTATTAACGGCTACACATTTTATACCAAAGAACAAGATGATCAGACCACTATGCAAAATAGTGGAGTCACTCTCGTAGCTGAAGCGATGCATGTCTCAAGTGCAAAAGACAAAAACCCAATATATGCAAATCTATCATATTTTGGGGTTATCGAGCGCATATGGGAGTTAGACTACACAATGTTTCGTGTTCCCATATTTGGTTGCAAGTGGGTCGATAATAATAATGGCGTTCGGATTGATGAGTCAGGATTCTTGCTTGTCGATTTTAATAGGGTGGGATACAAAGACGAGCCTTTTATTTTAGCGTCGCAAGCTCAACAAGTGTTTTATGTCACTGATCCTTCTAATGATAAATGGTCTGTTGTCCTATCGACCAATAAAATAAGTGATGATAACAATAATGATGAAGATGTTGGTAATGATCTTTTATTTGCAACATCACAACAACCACATGAAATTGATTCAACTGATGATGGTTTATATCTTAGAGATGATCATGATGAGGGAATTTGGATTAATCCATCGTTTCGTATTGTAAATGGACAAACAAATGTGAATGTCACCAGGAAAAGAAGAAGGGCATCTTAATGTATATATATGTTTAATTGTTTTATATAAGCTATGCATGTAATCTGAACTGTGTTATTGTAAATATGCATGTAATCTGAATTGAGTGTTTTATACTAAGTTCTGATTAATTTATTTTCTGATTAATTTATTTTCTGCTTATATTTAGCTTGATTTGAGTGTTTTATACCAAGTTCATGTAACAATGAGTGTTTTATATTTAGCTTGATTTACATGAACTGAACTGAATATAAATTAGTAATTTACATGAACTGAACTGAACTGAATAGAGAGATTCTCTTTTGCTCAGTGCATATATATATATAGATTCTTCAGAATACTCATTTCTAATAATTCATCATCTCCTAAAGTATTGTGATAAAGACAATGATAACAATATTTTTAATCCAATAAACAATGATAAAAATGTTTTTAATGTCATCCCAACCCAAATAAACCAAACACAAAAATAAAATAAAGAGACATTTTACAGCGCTTATCTTAAAAAGCGCTGTAAAAGATCCTTTTAAAAATAAAATAATGAGTGTTTTATACCTTTTACAGCGCTTTTCACACAAAGCGCTGTAAACGACTCTTTTGAAAGTGAGTAAAAAAGACATTTTACAGCGCTTATTTGACAAAGCGCTGTAAAAAAGCTTTAAAAATAATATTCATCAGACACCTAATTTCTTCAAACACCTTGTACGCATCATGGGAATCCAAAAAACATCAGACACAAACCCATTTCTTCAAACACCTTGTACGCATCATGGGAATCCAAAAAACATCAGACACAAACCCATTTCTTCAAACACCTTGTACGCATCATGGGAATCCCCAAAAACACCAGACACAAACCCATTTTTCGCAACATGGCAATGATCCTGAATACCAATTAAGTTTCGATTTAAGAAGGAAAGAGAATGTAAAGAGATAAAAAGGGTGTTGAGGTGGAGATTGAATTGTGAAAGAGTAAGCTTTGATGTTTGTGAAGAAGATGCATAAAAGGAGAAGAGTTTGGTGAAGAGGAAGGGATTTTTGTGGTGACCAGTTACTACTATGTGGGTTTTGCATGCATGTTGAGCTTGTTTAAAAAATAACATAACATAACAAAACACAAAAACAATAAGGCCTTTTACAGCGCTTATTTGGAAAAAGCGCTGTAAAAGAGCCTTTTAAAATTAACATAAAGAGACATTTTAGAGCGCTTATGTGGAAAAGCGCTGTAAAAGGCTTTAAAAAACATTCATATAACATAATAACACACGGAGGTCTTTTACAGCGCTTATTTGGGAAAAGCGCTGTAAAAGAGCCTCTTAAAATTAACATAAAGAGACATTTTAGAGCGCTTATGTGTAAAAGCGCTGTAAAAGGCATTCAAATAACATAATAACACACGGAGGTCTTTTACAGCGCTTATTTGAAAAAAGCGCTGTAAAAGAGCCTTTTAAAAATTTAACTAAAGAAGCCTTTTAGAGCGCTTATGTGTGAAAGCGCTGTAAAAGGCATTCATATAACATAATAACACACGGAGGTCTTTTACAGCGCTTATTTGAAAAAAGCGCTGTAAAAGAGCCTTTTAAAAATTTAACTAAAGAAGCCTTTTAGAGCGCTTATGTGTGAAAGCGCTGTAAAAGGCATTCATATAACATAATAACACACGGAGGTCTTTTACAGCGCTTATTTGAAAAAAGCGCTGTAAAAGGCATTCAAATAACATAATAACACACGGAGGTCTTTTACAGCGCTTATTTGAAAAAAGCGCTGTAAAAGGCATTCAAATAACATAATAACACACGGAGGTCTTTTACAGCGCTTATTTGAAAAAAGCGCTGTAAAAGAGCCTTTTAAAAATTTAACTAAAGAAGCCTTTTAGAGCGCTTTACAAAATAAGCGCTGTAAAAGGCTTATAAAAAGCGCTGTAAAAGTGTTACGTATATATAACAGTTACCTCTTCAGTTTCCTCTTCATTACGTAACCTTCATCTCAACCTTCATTTCTTCTCTTCTTTTGCAAACCCTATCATCCCGTCCTTTACGAACCTTATTTCCACGATCATCTCCTTCATTTCGAACCTTATTTCCATCCAAGATCATCTCTCCCATTTCACACAATATATTTTCATTGAAATACGTAACCCTCATTACGTATTTCTTCAAACCGTATTTCTGTGAACCATATTTCTGTGAACTTTCTGCAAACCCTCTTTTCTTTGCATTTCGTCTTTCTTCGAACCATCATTATTCAGGTATTGATGTTATTAAATTTTTGTAATCATTAGAATGCATGTTGAGCTTTTTTAAGATATACTGATACATGTTGAGTTTGTTTATAATAATGCATGATCCATGTTGAGCTTGTTGATGTTATACTAAAGTGCATGTTGAACTTGTTGTAGTTAAATGGATACAAACAAAGATTTAGAAGTTCAAAATGAAGAAGTTGGCACCTCTAAGACTTACGAAAAAGAAGTCAAACGTGGTGCAACTATCATGCAAAGGGTGATTAAAGCACGGAGCAGTGGCATTAAATTTGAGGTATACTATATATACTCTGTTTGCTGTGTGTTTTTTTATCTTTTTTTAGGGTTTAGGGCATGTACTTACTATATGAGTTTATTAGGTTGGCTGGAACGAGAGTGGTCAGCCAGTTGACCCCAACAGCTCCATGTTTGTAAGCTACATTGGGGCTGTTGTTCGTCAAAATGTCCCAATAACAATAGACAACTGGAGAGATAAGGCGTTGAAGGATGCCAAAGATATCATCTGGAATGACATTCAAGTAAATATTTTGATCTACTCTTTTGTCATTTATAATTTTTTTTCTGTAAAATACATTACTTATAATTGTTTTCATTGCAGACCACTTTTGTTCTTGATGAGGAACGAAAGTCATATGTTTTGAGAGTTGCTGGGAAAATCCATCGTGGATTTAGATCCCATCTCTCAAATTTCTATCTAAAAGATAGAGAAGGAAACACAAATGCTGAACCTCCAAAGATATATCAACATTATATATCAAAGGATGAATGGAGTGCATTTGTTTCCAAACGTTCTGACCCGGCGTTTGTCGTAAGTGATTAATTTATTAGCATTTGTGTTTTATTATTCATATTCGTAGCGTATTTTAAATTTTTACACAATTGCTATTTTTTTTTTATATAGAATATTAGTAAGGCAAATCGCGAACGGGCAAGCAACCCAAAACACCCATACAAGAAATCACGTATGGGATATGCACGCCTTGAACAAAAAATTGTAAGTAATTAAACATCACTTGTAATTTGTATTATAAACTATAGTGTGTAACTAATTTGTATTATTTTGTTTATGATTTTAACGAATAGAGAAAAGACACCCAAGCCGATCAACCCTTGGGTCGTCATATCTTATGGAAGGAAGCGCGTGTTAACAAAGAAGGAGTGGTTGATAATGAAAATGTCAAGAAAGTTGTAGAACTTTGTGTAAGTATATTATCACTTTAATATTTTTTAATATTGTATTTTAAAAATGCTATTGAACTTATCTTTTTAATGTTACATGTATTTTAGGAAACTATTGAACAAAGTTCTGAAACTCAAGAGGGCAACAAGGATACGTGCAGGGACATTCTTGGGAAAGTGTTTAATGTCCCTGAGTATTCCGGTCGAGTGAGGGGGAAAGGATTTGGCGTAACTCCCAAAAGCTTTTTTCCTCAAGAGAAGCGCCAAAAACCTTCCAACGAGGAAGTATTAGAGAAGCTCAGAATCTTATCGGAGCAAGTGGCACTCTTGGTGAATACGAATAAAGACAAGCAACTTCCGGTTCAGCTCCAACCTGAAATACAAATGGAGAGTGAAACCGGGAGTTGCAACGTCGGTTTGAAGAGTATTCCCGAGGTAATTAATTACTTACTACTTACTTGCTTATGTAATTACTTATGTATTAAACAAACTTATATATTAACTGTACTTATGTTTTAACTATTGATGTAGGGTGTCACTACATGTGTCCTATACTTGTCCTCGCCGACTCAACGGAAGGTGGGAAAAGGAATATTGCACAATACTTCGGGAGAAGTATTGCACAATATTCCGATCCCCGCGGGCCATGTCAAAGTATCGCCTACGGTTGCTTTCGAACCAACTGCACCGTTGCCCATACCGGACAACGATGGAGATATGAAGTTCTTAAGCGACGCTATTGGCAGTTACGTGGCATGGCCCACACACCTTGTTGCCCTCGAAAAAAAGATTCCCAAGGACAAATCAGTTACATCTCCCGAAAAGGTTTGTCACATTTATTGCCTAAGGTTTTTTATTTTTTCAGATTCAATAAACTAACATTTTACCTCATTTTTGTAGGTCCAAATAAATAAACCACCCCTACAGCCAAAAAAAGGCAGCAGACCTCAAAAATTGGAGGTTAATAGGGCTGCCAAACTACAAAGGCTGGAGGGTAATAAAGCTGCAAAACTTGCAGCAACAAAAAATCTGGATCGGGGAAAATCGGTCGCTGCTGCTGCTGCTCCTAATAAAAGTCAGCCACGCCTTGGTAAATACGGGGCGTGTCTTGACATCCAAATAAAAAGGAACATGGGCAGCAGCAACGATTCGCCCATTGTACAAATGAATCAAGACATCTTTGGAGATGAGTATATTGAATACCTCGAAAAGGAGCAAATGTACGATCTTCTCGAACATAAGGAGCTGAGTGTTACTGTAATCAGCTTGTACATAAGGTAAAAAATACTTTTAATTGCATTTATTTGTAATTAATTAAATGTATTGGTAATTAATCTAGTTTAAAATTTTCATTGAAGGTTTTTGTACGAGAAGGTCGTGTGCACGAGGAAACTGTCAAATAAATACTCATTCTTGTCTCCGCATAAGATGTCGATGTTCAAACTCGATCCAGACAATGTAAAACACTACATTGTAGATATGTTTTTAAGAAATAAAGAAAGTGATAAATTGTTCTTGGCACCATATAATTCAGGGTACGTAATTTTATCTTTTTTAATTGATGAGAATTTAATTTATTAGTTGTCTATAAACAAAATTGCTTAACCAATTTTTTGTTGTTGTAGGGCACATTGGGTGCTATTTGCAATCAATGCGGTCTCTGAAGTGATATACTATTTGGATCCCGTGCACGGCGATTACACCAATCACCCCGGAATAAAGAATATGCTCGACACGTAAGTAATATTCATTTATTTCTTACATATATATATTTATATATATATATATATAAATATATATATGTAAGAAATAAATGAATATTACTTACGTGTCGAGCATATTCTTTATTCCGGGGTGATTGGTGTAATCGCCGTGCACGGGATCCAAATAGTATATCACTTCAGAGACCGCATTGATTGCAAATAGCACCCAATGTGCCCTACAACAACAAAAAATTGGTTAAGCAATTTTGTTTATAGACAACTAATAAATTAAATTCTCATCAATTAAAAAAGATAAAATTACGTACCCTGAATTATATGGTGCCAAGAACAATTTATCACTTTCTTTATTTCTTAAAAACATATCTACAATGTAGTGTTTTACATTGTCTGGATCGAGTTTGAACATCGACATCTTATGCGGAGACAAGAATGAGTATTTATTTGACAGTTTCCTCGTGCACACGACCTTCTCGTACAAAAACCTTCAATGAAAATTTTAAACTAGATTAATTACCAATACATTTAATTAATTACAAATAAATGCAATTAAAAGTATTTTTTACCTTATGTACAAGCTGATTACAGTAACACTCAGCTCCTTATGTTCGAGAAGATCGTACATTTGCTCCTTTTCGAGGTACTCAATATACTCATCTCCAAAGATGTCTTGATTCATTTGTACAATGGGCGAATCGTTGCTGCTGCCCATGTTCCTTTTTATTTGGATGTCAAACAGCGCTTTTTTGAGGAAGCGCTGTAAAATGCAGACCATAATATGAAATTATGGGTGTGCATTTTACAGCGCTTGTGTTAAAAAGCGCTCTAAAAGCAGACCCATAACTCATATAATGGGGTGCATATTACAGCGCTTTTTTGTGAAGAAGCGTTGTAAAATGTGCATAACAAGCGCGCGTTGTATTTACATGTTTTATAGCGCTTTTTAAAAAGCGTTGTTGTATCATTTACAGCGCTCGATTCCACAGCGCTTATTTTTTTGAAAAAGCGCTGTAAATGACTTAAAAAAAGCGCTGTAAAATGCGTTTTTTCGCGTAGTGAGACAAATAATCTTCTCATGAAATTTTTCTGCTACCTGGTGCGTCATAAGTCTGATCTCATATCTATAGGCCTTCAATAAAATCCACTCCTGTGTTCTTCAACCAAACATTACCTTCGATGAGTTGTTTTACTGTAAACTTACTAGCCTCTGTTGCACTTGTGATGACATGATAACCAGGCCAATTCACTCTCCTACTGGTATCAACACCTGGTCCATTGTTCAAGTATTCCCCATAGTACAATGTTTGTAGAAAGTCCTTAGTCGTCTCGTTCCACTCGGCCCATCCAGTTGGGTCGATGTGGCTGTCTATGGAGGATTGTAGAACAACAGTCCTTGAATATTTCTTCCACGGACGACCTAGATATGTTTTGATCGATCCCACCACGGGTTTGAGGTCCGAGCTTGGTATTATGTCACATTGTTGAATTGAAGTTGCGGACTTATGGTTTGGATCATATCTACCTTGGGTTGTGACCATGTTTTTTTGGTTGCTCATGGGCTTTTGGGCCACGAGCTTACTCTTCTGAACACAACAGATGCGTCCCCGAAGATAAAGTCAACTGTACCGGTAATGTAGGAATCACGGTAAAATTGTCTGTTGGTGTATGCAAAGAGAGTGTCTTGAAACACGTCAATTCGACATCGGTTGATGACAGATTGATCTGCGCTGACTCGGAGAGCAACTGTCTGGTGTTTCTCTAGGCCTACTGTATCTTTGAACCCAATGTCCTGAGCTATAAACCATCCCCAACAACAGCTGCAAAACCAAATTATATATGAATATGTTATTAATGTTTCTTCTGATCTTAAATATAAGAGAAAATTAAGTGAATAAAAATTGATGTATCTGATTCAAAATTCATACCGACAGTTGTACTACTGTAAATGGTTGCTCAATCAATGAAATTCAAGCTGCCTGTGATTGTTGTTACGTCCATACCATCTCCTACAAGCATGACATTCTTCTTTTTCTTTCCAATTTCTACATTCTCTTTGTAGATTCCTTTGTTCACATAGATAACATACCTTGTATTACCATTATCTGGTGTAGATGCAACAGCTTCAGCCACAGTCTTAAATTTGCCACTTCCATCTTTAGCCACCACAACATTTGCCTTTATGTCTCCAATTGAAGATTCCAAAAGCTTCATATCCTTACTTGTTACCCAAGAAGGAAAGTCTCCATTCAACTTCTCCTCAATGAATCCATCACTATCTTTTGAAGGAAAAACCGCGACAAGCACGGCGAGATAGCTTCTAGCTCTTGATATCAAGTCATGAAGATCACTTTCCATAACAACCAAAGATGAACCTTCTAATCCATCCAAGCAAGTTACATGGTTAGTAAACACAGTACTTAGCCATGTGTGTGCATTTTGCTTTGAATCAATGTTATTGTTAGTTAGTGTCAATACTGAGTTCCAAACTCTATCGATTGACAAGTCCATTAGTTGCTCACAATCATTCAAAGCAAGTTCCTCTTTAGGACTGTTAACTCGGCGTTTGATAACATTGGCTTTGTCCATGGTTTTTTTAATGTGTGTGGTTGACTTGGTTAACAAGGATATTAAGGTACTGAATTTGTGGTATTTTGTGTTTGGCAAAGTTTGATGATGAGATACTTCTGAGACATGAGTTAAGCATGATTTTGTATTAATGGCAATTTGACACAAATGGGGAGTGGAAGAAGGATATTGGTTTATTCAAATGTGAAATAACAAGGGCTGATGAGCTTATGATAGCAAGTAAAGAGAGAATTAACCAAAAAAATTTGGGAAGGGATTTTCTTGGCTTGTCTAGCAAAGTTTCTTGTGTAGTAGCCATACTCATAAAGCTAGTAATGGTTTCTCACTGTCATCTTTCATTACTTCATCAAACGTATATATAGACCAAAATATTGATTATTTTCAACATAAGTATTACAAATCTAATGACTCATGTAATTTTCATTTTTTAATCAATTCTTTTTTTTTTTATGTATAATTTCTTTCAAGAGTAAATTCTATTTTTTTCTTCGTTAGCAACATTATAGCCCATTAGATAAATAAATAACTATTAA
>NC_021161.2:8407721-8427848 GCF_000331145.2 Cicer arietinum
TTATCTTTGAATTTGCATGTTTGTCGTCATTAATCTTTCATGAATCATTTGAATTCTTTTGAATTTGAATGATATTTAATAATAAATTTAGAATGTAAAAGGTATAATATATTAGTAAAAGCATTTAAAATAGTAGTTTTTTGATATGGTGGTTATGGAACTCTAGGTAATCAACAATGAAAACGAAGAATTCAATCACAAACAGTAGGAATTCTTATTTATTGAAGAGAATTCGAACTGGAATTGAGTTACAATGGAAGTTTGAGAACAGAGAAAGAAGAAGAAGTGTAATACAAGTCTTGATTATGAATGTCCCCTCAACTAACTAACTACTTTCCTATATAGTAATTCAGTTACAACTGTTTAACTAACCTGTTTAGCTAATTCAGTTACAACTGTAACATTGCCCCCCAGCTGAAAACATTCTTGTCCTCAAGAATGAAAATTAGGGAACTTTTTACAAAGATCAAAATAAAATTCCCAAGTGGCATCCTCAGGCAATTGGTGCTTCCATTTAACCAACACTTTAGTTACTGCTTGGCCTCTGCGTTTGACAGTCATTCTGTCCATGATCAACTCAGGTTCTTTAACAGCAAGAACTTCATTTGTGTTGGAAGGAAGATCAGTAGAGGTGATAGCATTGCCAATATGTTTTTTTAACTGTGAAACATGAAATACATTGTGTATTTTAGACTGGGCAGGAAGGAGTAGTTTATAAGCCACTGCTCCTACTGTGTCAATCACTGGAAATGGTCCAAAGTATTTTGGAGCCAACTTCTCATTGGATCGGGCAGCCACAGATACTTGTTTGTAGGATTGAAGTTTGACATAAACCAAATCACCCACTGCGAACTTCTTGTCACTTCTATGCTTATCAGCGATTTGTTTCATCCTGTCTTGGGCCCTTCTTAGATGGAACTTAAGAACCTTCAGCATCTCTTCTCTTTTAACTAAACTTCTATCCACCAACTGAACTTTAGATTCTCCTGGCAAGTAAGGTAAATAGGCAGGAGGAGGTTGACCATACACAATTTCATAAGGGGTAGCCTGAATTGACGTGTGGAAGGTAGTATTATACCACCATTCAGCTAATGGCAACCACTTGGACCATTGTTGTGGAGTCTCTGCACACATGCACCTCAAATATGTTTCTAGACATCGATTGACCACCTCAGATTGGCCATCTGTCTGAGGATGGTATGATGTAGAAAGTTGTAATTGAACTCCTTGGTAAGCCATTAACTCCTTCCAAAAGTGACTAACAAATACTGGATCTCTATCACTGGTGATAGATTCTGGAAAACCATGGAGTTTGAAGATATTATCTAAAAATGCTTGTGCTACAATGCTAGCAGTATATGGATGAGCTAAGGATATGAAATGAGCAGCCTTACTCAATCTGTCTACTATAACAAAAATAACTTGTTTCCCACAAGAAATAGGCAATCCCTCAATGAAATCCATTGTGATGTGCTGCCACACATGATCAGGGATTGTTAAAGGTTGTAATAAACCTGGGTAGGCATCAGTGTCATACTTGCATTTCTGACAAGTTGGCCAATTAGCAGCATACTCGCCCACAGTCAGGCTCCCCTGGTGAAGTTTCAGAAAGTCGTCACCCAACTTAGTCCTGGTACTCATCGGAAAGTATTTGTCTAAAAACTTTCTTTTGAACGATTCCCAGTTCACCTCCTCGTGGGCTGCTCCCATCAACAACCTTGCACTCCTCCACCAGTATTCAGCATCCCCTAGCAACATATACGTGGCATAGCTGACCTTCACTCCAGCCTGGCAGTTAATCATATCAAAGATTTTCTCCACTTCTTGGATCCATTGATCCGCCTTCTCTGAACCCTCATCCCCCTTGAACTTAGGAGGATTGTAACGACGGAAGTCTTCCAACCCTCTTGATTCTGCAGCACGGATCTCTCTTCCCCTCTTTTCAAGATCCCGTTGAGTCTTGGCAGCGGTCTGTGCAGCGACAGAAGCAGCCATGTTGTTCATAGCCTCCGCCATTTGGTCATTCCTAGCGTTGGCTCTCGGAGCGTCATTCCTTCTGGGCGGCATGGTTTCCTATAAGAACCATCATCAAGTAGAGTTTTAACACTACTTCAAATAATTCTAAACTAACGTCCGTCTAACAACACCCAATTAAATTGGACTTGACAACTCAAGTCACCTAAACCGACACATGATCAGATAACAACTCCACATTCAGATGACCCTGTTTGTACTCAATGGAAAAATCAAATTCCATTAGTTTAACCAACCATTTTTGTTGAAATTCAGTAGTCAATCTCTGATCCAGAATATACTTCAAGCTTCTATGATCAGTCTTAATAATGAAGTGCTTGTTCAACAAATAGTGCCTCCATTTTTGTACAGCAAAAACCACAGCAAGTAGTTCCTTTTCATAAGTGGACAGAGATTGTAACTCCCCGTTTTTCAAAGCGAGGGTATATTTTTTTTTTTCTTTCTAAAAGTAATTAAAAACGAACCTCCTTGCCCTGAAGCATCAACTTCAATTATAAATTGCTGAGAAAAATCAGGCATTGCTAAAACAGGTGCAGAAGTTAATAGTCCTTTCAATTTCTGAAATGCTAACTTGGATTCCATAGTCCAATGGAACTTGTCTTTTTTGAGCATTTCAGTCAGTGGTCTAGCTACAGTGCCATAGCCTTTAACAAATCGTCTGTAGTACCCAACTAAACCCAAAAATCCTCTGAGTTGCTTGACTGATTGAGGTAGACTCCAATTCTGCACTGCCATTATTTTTGCTGGATCAGTTGAAACACCCTCAGCTGAAATGAAATGCCCCAAGTATTCCACTTTAGAGACTCCAAAATAACATTTGGATTGTTTGGCAAACAATTGATGTTTTCTCATAACATCCAACACTTTGTCTAAGTGAATAAGATGTTCCTCTTCAGTTGTACTGTATATAAGGATGTCATCAAAAAAGACAAGTAAAAATTTCCTTAGGAACTCTTTGAAAATTGAATTCATCAAGCTCTGAAATGTAGCTGGTGCATTGGTAAGGCCAAAAGGCATTACCAAGTATTCGTAATGTCCACTATGTGTCCTAAATGTTGTCTTATACACATCCATAGGGCTCATTCTAACTTGGTGATAACCAGCTCTTAGATCAATTTTAGAAAAAATGATTGAGCCATGTAGTTCATCCATTAAGTCTTCTACTAAAGGAATATGAAATCTATCCTTAATTGTGCCCTTGTTTAATTCTCTATAATCAATACAGAGTCTCCATGACCCATCCTTCTTGCCAACTAAAATAACTGGGCTAGCATAAGGGCTGGTATTGTTTTGAATCACACCTGAATCCAACATTTCTTGTACCAGTCTATCAATGATGTCTTTCTGCTGTTTAGCATACCTGTATGGCCTTTTATTCACAGGATCTATGTTATTCTGCAGGGGAATTTGGTGATCATAGCCTACCCTGGTAGGAGGTAATTGGGTAGGAACCTGAAAAACATCAGTATATTTCTGCAGTAACTGCTCAATTGAGGGTAGAATCACAGACTGCTCAGCATGAGTAGTTAGTGAATGCAGTAAAAATCCTTCCTCCTCACAAACCTGTATCATGGAGAAATGAACTCCTTGATCCAAAATTTTCCCTAACTGTTGAGTCTTAACAGTCTTACATCCCAATTGTGTGGCTCCTCTCAGCATATGCCTTCTTCCTTGCACTGAGAATTCCATGCTCAATTTATCAAAGTTCTATATTATATCCCCAAGTGTTACCAGCCATTCCACCCCTAGCACTACATCACAACACCCAAGTGGAATTAACATAACATCTGAAGTGAAATTAGTATGCTGAATTGTCCACTTGAAATTTCTTACCACTGAAGAAATCTGCACTTTGTTGCCATCAGCTACGGTGACTACTAGTGGTTTTATATCATCAATTTCGCACCCCAACCTTTCTGCCATCTGAACATCCAGGAAATTATGAGTGCTCCCGCTATCTATTAGAATATGTAGAGCCTTCTTCATATATCTTCCAGTGATTTGCATGGTTCTAAAATTGGCTACCCCAGTCAATGCATTGACAGAAATTTGAGCTGCTTCAAAATGATTCTCAACATTGACAGGATCAATGGTAATACACTCATCCTCCAATTCCTCAACCTCTAACAGATGGATCTGAAGTTTTTTATGAGAAATACTATGCTCTGCAGAATAAGGTTCATCACAAAAGTAACATAATCCTTTGGCTCTCCTTTCAGCCATAAATGCTGGTGAAAGGGTTCTATTAAATTTGGGTTTGGGCTTGGCTGTTTCCTGTTCATATGTTTGTTGTGGTTTAGGGCCAAGTATGGATTTGGTACTGTTGTGGTTTTTGTTTTTCATAGGAATACTGAACTGCGACCCTTGGTTACTAGCAGCTTCATAAAGCTTAGCCAAAGCAAATGCTTTGCTCACTGTTTGTGGTTGAAACATTCTCACCATCATTTGCACATCATTTTTCAACCCTCCTAAAAAACAACTCAATGTATATTCTGCAGACAATTCTAATTGTGTAATTATGGCATCGAATTGTTCATGATACTCAGTAATTGACCCTTGCTGTCTCAACTTCATTAACTCAGCCATAGGATCATTACATACTTCCCCGAATCTCTCCACTAGGATCTTGACATACTCTTCCCATGTAGGTAAAGTTGTACTCCACAATGACCTTACAAATGCATGATGCCATTTTAAAGCCTTGCCCTCAAAATGCATAATAGCAAGTTTTACTTTTACTTCCGCAGGCGTATCATCGATCATGAAATAAGTCTCACATTGATATAGTCATTCTTTCACATCAGCACCATTAAACCTAGGGAAATCGATTTTAAACAATCGAGTATGGCAAGAATAAGGAGTAGAAAATCGACCACCTCTGTTACTGTTGTTAGCCTTGGAATGTTGATGATGAATATTGTTGCGATTATGAGAAGAACTGCCATCATCTCCATTTTTATGCAGCAATTCTTCAAAAGATTGCTTAATCGATTCTCCTAGTGTTTGCTGTAAGGATCCAGCTAGCTCTGCCAATCTCAACTCTAGCTTCTCAGTAATCCGATTCTCCAAACGTTCCTCGATCTCCCTTACCGCTGCTTGAGTTCGTGTAGATTCCGCCATCTCCCAGAAAAAAAAAACAAAGCTCTGAATACCAATTGATATGGTGGTTATGGAACTCTAGGTAATCAACAATGAAAACGAATAATTCAATCACAAACAGTAGGAATTCTTATTTATTGAAGAGAATTCGAATTGGAATTGAGTTACAATGGAAGTTTGAGAACAGAGAAAGAAGAAGAAGTGTAATACAAGTCTTGATTATAAATGCCCCTCAACTAACTAACTACTTTCCTATATAGTAATTCAGTTACAACTGTTTAACTAACCTGTTTAGCTAATTTAGTTACAACTGTAACATTTTTTAAAAATCATTACATAGTTTCTTAGAAATCCGCAAACTATTCCGACGGTCAGAATTTCTTTGAATATGTCCTTGAATTCATTCGAGACGTGAGCAAAACTCAGAAGAAGAATATGTTCCGTGGGTTCCATTTATTGGAACTCTGTTTCTATTTATTTTTGTTTAGAATTGGTCAGGGACTGCCTTGGAAAATTATAAAGTTACCTCATGGAGAATTAGCTGCACTCACAAATGATATAAATACTATTGTCAATTCGTCGTATGGCGATATAATGAATAGATTCGAGTAGTGTTTGAAGTTTAAAAAACCATTACTTACGATAAAAACTGTGTTAATAATAGTTGTTGTGCTTATAATTTTGATTCTAAGTTGTCTAATAAATAGAGTTGCCACACAGTTATATTAAATAAATAATAATAATAATTTATTTAAGTAAATATAAAGTTTATTTAGGCTTCTTAGCTGTGAATTCAATTAAATTTCTAGAATATTGAAGAGAAAAATAATAATTTATTTAAGAAAATATAAAATTTATGTATGAATTAAAGAAACAATTCATTTCATCGATTCATTGAAAGTAGTGGTTTTTCAAACTTCAAACACTATTTTATCAAATTTAAAAATTACTATACAATACATTTTATATTCAAAGGATTCATAAAAGATTAATGAAGACTAACATGCAAATTCAAAGATAAAATATACTCATAGTTTTTATGTGTATTGTAATTTTTTGTTTGTAATAGGAAAATTATTTTTCTTTAGTATGTTGTGAATAGTACTAAAATGAAATATATTTTGCCACTTGATACAGCAAAATTTATATGAATTCTTAAATGTCATGTATTTCATATAAATAACATAGGTTGAATAATAAAAATAAAAATTCATTATTAAGTTACTTACTCATCTTTACATTTACTAATTTACTTATTTTATATATGTCCATGTCCATTATTTTAAAAATTCTTATTTCATCTAATCTAATTATTTAATTTTTTTTTAATAATTATTATTTTTATTTGTTTAAAATTAAAAGTATTATTTTATAATAAGTTTTTTGAAAAGAAAAAAGATTTTGTGTAGAATTCAAAAATAAGACATCATCATTTGAGTAAGATTAAATAGTGGTGTTTGAGTCATACTTTTTATAGCGTATAAGAAAGTAGTTTTTAAGTTAAGCTAGAATTAAATTTTTTTTATTATAAATTATTTTTTTTAAGTCAACTTATTTTTTTAATGTCAATAAAATTTATAAAATTTAATATATACATATATATATAAACTAAAATAATAATTTATTTATTAAAATCGTTCTTTCCGTGCGGACGCACGGGTTACAAACTAGTTAAATAAAATGGAAGAGATTATTGACATAACGTAAATTTTAAAAGTGTTTTAACATACACAATTTTAGGGTGCAAATTGATAGTTTACTAGTACTATATGTCAATAATAATGGCAAATATCTTGTAATATGGATTGCGTGATTACCATAACCTTAACAAAAGTGTTGTAGATATTACCACGACCTTCTAAAAAGTATAGTAGAAAAATCTTCTAAATTAAATCCAAAAAATCTTCTATAGTAGAAAATGGTTTTTCATTTCTTCCTATTTCTCTCTTGTTTTGTTGAACCCATTTCAACTTCTCTCATATTTGTTAAATCCATTTTTATTTCTCTCATGTTTGTTAAACCCATTTTCTTTCCCTCTGAAATTTTTCCACATTCCAGTTAGGGTGAAATCGTTTTTTCATTTTCCCTCTCAGATATTGCTCTACTTCTCTAGTAACAATTCGATTTCCTTCAACTTTCCTCTTCGATTCATATTCTTTTTAAATCTTTTTGTTCAATCGGATTTCTCTCATAACAATTAAGCGGATTCAGTTTTTCCCTTCGTCTCTCTTGTAGCAATTCGATTTTCTACGATTCAATTTAGCCTTTCTTCTTCTCTCAAATCGTAAAATCGTTCATCTTCTCTCAAATCGTTCTTCTTGTCCTTTCGATTCGATTTTGTTCATCCAATTTTGTTCAATTTCGTTTGTCGTCTCACAAAATCGTAAAAATTAAGTTTCAAATCGTTTTTCCTCTCAAGTAAATGAATATCGTTCTTCCATCACAATTTCCTCGAAATCCATTTCCTTCAAGACCTCTTCATCGGATTATCAGACTCCACCGTTGATTTCACCTATAAATCTTCTTCTCAAATCTATGACAATGTTGTTTCAAATCTATGAACTAAAACAATCCTCTTAAAGCTCTCTCTTCCCTAAACTCTTCGTTCCTTCTATTTCTTTTTTCAATTTTTCAAAACCCTTCCTTCCAATCCTCTCCAAACTCACAAAGAGAGCCTTATTGATGACATATGAAGAGATCCTGACTTGTCCATCATTGCAAGTTCCATAAAACTCTCCACATATGCCCACTATAATAATTTATAAGTATTTTTTAAAATCGAAGTCAATATATATTAATTGAACAAGAGTACAAAGAGTACTCTAACCCAATACAATAGGCCGGAGAGAGAACAAACGATAAATAAATGAAATATATATAAGTGAAAAAAATATATATATTTCAATTAAATCCAATAATTGTAAATATTTCTTTTATAGGTAAATGTTAGTATATGAATTAGTTTAATATTTTTATCTCATTCTTCAAAATTTGAACCCTGATCCAATAATAGTGAGTATATAATTGGGACTAACAATAAAAATACATTTCAATATTTTGACATTGATCAAATAAAAAAATGTGAGTATTAGACAAAAATTAATTTGACAATACTAGTCCAAAATAAAAACAACCAACATTTACTTCATATTTATCATTAGCTAAAATATTTTATGATACATAATAATTTTGTTTATTTATTTATTTATAGATATTTAACAAGTTATAAAATACTCTCTCCCTTAGATTGAAACACCATCCTGTCGCTCTAAATCTTTTAAAAATATCAACAACAACAAATTCTTCTAAATCAAATTTTGTGTGACAGTTTAATAACTATGTATTGATGTCATTCGATCATCTAATGAGAAAAACATTATTACTGTTGTAGTTTCAATTAAATTTCTCAATCAATTTATCTTTACTTTATATATATATATATATATATATATATATATATATATATATATATATATATATATCTTCATTACTTACTCAAAATATATCCAAAATCTTTATTGATTAAATCATTTTGAAACTATTAATTGCTTCTCAAAACTCACAAATTAAAGAATCTAAATTCTGCCTCAAAATCTAAATTTTGTTCATATCAAATCCTATAATACATTTATTATATTCTTCAAATTATCAACATGAATTTGTTGCACTATACGTACTGAAAATATCCTATATATCTCATCGCATCGAACAACGGGTAGCAACTTTTTTTTATAAGCAAAATATTTTAATACGAATACAAAAATATTCAAAATCATTAAAAATCAAATTCCATAAATATTGAATACCAACTACTGGATTACATAACTAGTCCAAATATTGAATACCAACTACGAAAGAAATCATTTCTGAAGAACCAAATCCTATTCAAAAAAATTAAGACTTCTTTTTGAATAAGAAAATAAAAATATTAAAGATTTAGAATTGAAAATTCACAGTACTTCAAAGGAAAGCAACGTTCCAATGAATTTAAACAAGAAAAACCTAAATTTACAGTAATGAGAAACAAATAGAAAATGAAAATGAAAAAATAAATAAAGAATTATAGAAGAATCGATTTGTACCAGGGTTTGTTCTCCAAAACGCGCTCACTCAAATTTAGGGCAAATATAGTGTAGGCGCGTTTATTTTTTATTTTTAGTGTCACAACAAAGCTAGTTTGAAAATCATGAAGTGTAGTTTTGACATTTCGTAATGTAGCTAGAGTTTAGCTAGTGAAAATAAATAGAGGTTTACACTTTTTCGATTTCTACTCTATTATTATTATCATAGAGAGACAATTGTAATTTTTTTTATAAGTTTTAATGAGTCATAATATCTTTCTTACCTTCAATGTGGTATCATATACCTCACCTTAATTTTTTTTTCTTTCAAAAAAAAAAATAGTTAAAATTTAATAGGCATGCGTGTAAATAGAGACACCATAAAATAAAAATTGGGAAATGATATAAAGATATGATAGAGATGAATCAAAATATTTATTTATCATGTGTTAGAAAAGAACAATAAAACCAGATTAATCATTTATTTAAATGTAAATTTATATTTAAATTTTATAAGAAAATTAAATAAATAAGATTTTTTTTCTCATATTTTGATAATTTTGTAAAAAAATATCACTGATTATTAATGAAGCTCATATAAGACTTTAATCTACAAAGTCAATATATAGATTTTAGAATTAACTTATGATTACATCAATGATTCATTAAAGGTTGGGTTACATGAGATGATTGCTTATATCCCATCATTAATTTTATCCTAGCTATCAATTCATGAGCTTAAGGGTCAATTTAGTGGTGAGGATAAAAGTGATAAATTTACTTTTATGCACGGAATCAGTTCAATGATGTGACCTTCGTCTTTGACATGGAAAATCGTAGCCAAAAGGGAAACTCAAAATTTTGTTTATCTCATATTTCCAACTTTTATTGTTTCCTAATTTCATTTTGTTTTTAAACTGTGATTCATAATGTTTCATCAATAAGGCACTTTTCATGAAGAGTAGAGAGCATTTCATCGATAACGTATTTTTATGGATCACTTAGTAGTAATAATTATATGACAATTGTTGGAAACTTTAATTTTTGTACGACATACTATTTGGAATGTGGAAGAGATTGTTTAATAAAAAAGAATATAAGTCTATTTATGCTCTTAAATAATTTAGATGTATGGTGTATTTTTTTTTAGTAAATATTATCAAATGAGAGATATACAATGACATCTTTTGTCATTCTTTAAGAAAATATTTGAAAATAAATTTGATATAAATATTATTAGAACTTCTAAAGATCTTCTAAAATCAAATGAATTAACGAAAAAATTTGAGATAAAATATGTACCAAGGGAAAAGGTTTATTTTAATTGAATATTTGAAGCATAGTATTTGAGTAAATCATAAAGTTTATATAGCAAAAGTATTAATATAGTTCAAAATGGACAAATCACATTTGTTGTTTACTCCAATAGTTCTAAAGTCACTAGACATGAGCAAAAATTGATTTTATAACTTAAAGACTATTCCAAAAAGGATGTAGAACTAATTGATCATGAAGTACCGTATTTTAGTTCAATTTAAAACCTTACTAATCGTACACATTTTGATATATTTTTTATTGTCAATCTATTAATAATGTGCAACTCTTCATCACACGAAAACATTCAAACAAAGTTAAACATATATTTTATTACCTTAGATATGTAGGTTATATGTCTAATCTCATAATGAGTTTTTATCATTACATGAGACAAATCTATAATACAATTTTGTTGAGATGTGATTCTACACATACAAGAAACTTGTGATTTTTCTTCTAAAATTGGATTATTGCAACAATTCAATATAAAGATAATAACGCATACACGAAAAATTTGGAGAAAAGCATAACAAAGGAGATATAACAAATCTTTCCTACCGAGCCACTGTCAAATTAAGCTTTTGAGTAAGTAATACCAAAGATTAATCGGTTTTCATCGTCTTAGAAATAGTTATCTCTATGAGGGGGAGAAACAAATGCATACTGCAATTTTTTATTTTTTTTTTTTGCTTCACTTTGATTTTTCTTCAATTAGTTTTCATTGTAAGATTTTTAATAAGGTAGTTTTCGCAAAAAAGATGATGTACTCTTTTTCCTTCGCTAGATTTTTTCCGTAGGGGTTGTTTTAGTAAGGTTTTAATGGGGTATATTCAAAATGGACATTCAAGAGAGAGTACTATCAATATTTATATTAGTGGATGTTCATTCCATTTAGTTTTACATTCCTTAATATCTATGACATCTATTAGTGGGTGATTTACTATTTACTAGTGGACTGTACTAATTGCTAGTGATGATTCATGTACTTATAAGTTATAAGTTATAAGACTTATTTTTTATAAATAGGATTCATATGACATTGTAAACGACATACTATAAGATATATTACAAAGATTATATTATTTTCTCCTTGATCTATTTTATTCTATATATTACCTTCATTTAATTAATTTCATAACACATTGTCAATAATGATTCATAATGTGTATCTTTTTTGTAGAATAATCTTACCTTCAATCTTGATTCATTATTATGATGAATCACAATTCACTATGATTAACCTAAACTTAGTATAGTCACTATTTTTTATTGTGAATTTTGTACAGCTAAATTATGATTGATATTATAATAAGTTGCTACCTCTAGTGAATTTTATGATTCATAATAAGTTTTGTTTCGCAATTCGTAAAGGTCTTCTAATCACATATTGAATCTTGATTTGATAACGTACGTAGTACAAAAACTTAATTATTGATGCAGTTGCAATTAAATTTCTCAATCAATTTATATTTACTTAACACTAGCTAATATAAAATGTTGTTCTTTTACTCAAAATATCCAAACACTAAATTACTTAATGCTTTTGAAACTATTGCTTCATATAACTCATAAACTAGATAAATTAAAACTTAAATTAAATAAGTTAAAACTTTGCCTAAAAAGTCTAAATTATGTCCATATCAAACCTTTACTTTGCATTTTACAAAGTTTTTCAAATTTATCAAGAAGAAAATGTTGCACTATTGGTATTGCAGATCTCCTATATATCTCTTCACCTTGAATAGGGAGCATCCATATCATATAGTGACATGTTTAGGAAGAAAATGTTTAAACCCTTCAAGAAGCTCAGGATAATCTTTGAAAATTCCAACAACCTGCATAAGTATAATTATGATAAATCAAGCTTCAAAATAAATAGGCTTGATTCCACTTTTAATCCTTGAAGTATCATAATTTTGTAATTTATATCCTCTATTTTTTTAATAACAACCATGTCCCCATCTTTTCACCCTTTTGCAATAAGAACCAAGTCCCCTAATTTCCCCCAACTTTAGGTACTTGTATATATTGATTATATAATTTTGGTCCCCAAACATTATGATCTAAAAATAGATCAAACTTTCACAAATTACAATACTTGAAGACCAAAATAACCGAACTATATTCAAGGAAATAAAAGGATTAGGATTTGGTGCAATCATCACTCTATGATTGTATAGTAATCGGCTATATTTAATTATCCAATCAAGATAAGAAAGTCTAAATTTTAACTTCAAATTTAAGGTTTAAAAAAATTAAAATATCTACATCGTTCAATGTGATGACTTAAGTACAACACTGAATCCAAATTCAAAATATGAGACACCCAATATTGCAAAAGAGAAAAAGTATTAGAGATCCAAATCACTTGAAAAAAATTAGGAGATCAAAATTGCACAACCATTATACGTGATCATTAAAAATTAACCATTATACGTGATCATTAAAAATTAACCATTATACGTGATCATTAAAAATTAAATGAATATGACAACGGCTATACCATGATTCACAAACACAGAGAATACATACCTCATAGATGACCCTTTTGTAAGAGATATTTTTCTTGTAGTACATTTTCATTATGTGACAAAAGGATTGGTAAACTCGATCATCAACACCTTGGCATTGAGCCTTCATGAAAATGATCTATTAGACTCATAATAAAATTGTTCTTAATTTCTATAGTTGAAAAAAAAACCTTGATGAAGAATTAAAACCCATCAAACAAAACAACACTTATACCTTTATCTTGTTCAAAAAATTTATAGCATCTTCCATTGTAACACGCTTCTTTGGGGGAGGTTGTTCTTCCTCCATCAAATACTTGATTTCATTTCCTTTGTGCATATAGTTGTTGAATCTCATTATCAAATCGTTGTGACCTTCAAGTATTTCGTACACTTTTTCATCAACATAAGTAGTGTCAACTCTACAAATGAGCCAAAAGGATAAACAAATTAATTCCAACAACAAAACTAAATAAAAATCTCTTTCCCAATAATATACAAAAAATAAAATTGTGGTACTATATTTTCAAACCTTTTTGCCTTCCAATCAATGAAAACATTCACAAGTTCTTCAAACTTCTCCCTCTCATCTTTAAGTCTACTCTTTATTTCCATGGCCAATTCAAAGGCCACTTTATCAATTACTATATAATTTTGATCACCACCATTCATCATTTGGGGTTGCCCTAGCCTTCAATCAAAAATTAAAAATTATTCAAAAAAAAATATTAGCATCCTTTAATGATGAGGAATACCAAGCACTTACCAACACACAATAATGAAAACTTTAAAGAGATTAGAAAAAACAAACAACTATCTAAATGTTTTATGAATCACAAAATAAATTAAGAAAAAACATTAGCATAATCTTTATTTATTTGTTTTCAATAGTTCTCTACTTCAGAGTTAATTATATTCAAAGTGTATTAGACATCAAATGTAGATAACTTTTTCAATAGGAATTCGAAATCTGATTCACCATATTATAGAAGTATAATCCTTCTTGCTAGACTCAATCCCCGTAAATCAAACATTAACATAATTTAATAATTATAAAATTAATAAGAAATACAATAAAATAAATTAAAAATTTACACTAACCATAAAAACTAAAAAATACATAAATAATACTCTTTACTACCCTCTCCCTATTCAGCAACAACAAAATCACGCTTTCAAACTTAATAATTTAAAATCCTTAAATCTTAAGAACAACAACCACAAGAAGATTTCATATCTAACCGTTGTAAGTAGATAATGTAAAACAAGAATCTCAATCGTAACCTTCACAAAAGAAATCACTTCAGATGAGTCAAATCTTAAACTATAATAACGAATTAGAAGTAAAAATTCGCATGCAATATTAAAAAAATGTGAAATTGAATTCAATCAAACGAGGGCAATTGAAATTCAGAGATTGATCAGTGAAGTCTCAATACCATTGAGTCTTGAGAAACAAATAGAAAAAGAAAAAAAATTATAGAAAAATCAATTTGTACCAGAGAGATCTGTCGGAGAAAAAGCTAAGAAAAATGAGAGAATACACAAAGTGATATATATATATATATATATATATATATATATATATATATATATAGTGATGATATTTTGACTTAAAAAATAACTTACCTTATATTTAGTCATATAATAAACTAATCTATATAATATTTACTAAGAGAACGATAAACAACGTAAAATGTCTTAATAAACTGATATTACTCTTTACGCTGCGACACTGAAATTTAGGAAAAATATCTAACAGTGAGGACTTGTTATATTTTTTGTGTGAACCGTGGCGTTAATTCTTAATGAGGCTAAAATGAAAATTATGAAGTGTTGTTTTGGACATTTTGGTAATAATATTACGATTTTTTAATTAGAAAAAAATAATAATTATAAGGGAAAATGGTGTTCCCAATGCTGTTTGAATTGTTTTTAATAGATACAATAAAATTCTCCAAACCAAAAATTAATATCACCATGGTTCTGAAATTTCAGATGATTCTTTAAAAAAGTCTGATTCGATTCAATTAAATATAGTTTATATTAGATTGATTTTTGATTGGTTTAAAATTATAATTACAAATTTTTATAATATATTAATATTAGAAATTTTCTATAAAATTAATAGATTTATGTAAAATATAATATACTAAAAAGTTACTTTAAGGAATAACAATAATAGACCATGTTAAAATAATATATGTTTGCCATCAAAAAAAGAGGCTGCGTTTAAAACATATGAAATAGTAAAAAGTTAAACCAATAATTAAGTGTTACGAAAAAATTAAAACTCAACAAATAGATTAATACAATATATATTATACTAATAAAAATTAAATAAATATTAACATTTATATATGTAATTTGTTTTCATTTCAGACAATGAATCTGAAATCTAGCTGTTTTGATTTGAACACTCTTAATAAAAAGTACCGATCAAACCAAATATATGAAAATTGCAAAGTAAATTCTTTCAAGCATTTGTAATGGATTGACTACCCTTTTATTCCCATATATTGTCTTTTATTTTACTATAAATATTACAGGTTTATTTTTATTTAATATTTAATTTAGAAATAACTTTTATATTTAATTTGAGAAATATAATAAATCAATATAAAAAAATATTTACATAAAGCAAAATATATTAGTTTTATAATTTAATAAAATAATATAATATGATTTTATTATATAGTTTATTTTAAAATTACAGGTCAGTAATTAATTATTAAAAATCTAATATAATAAAAAGTAAATTTTTTAAATTTTTATCATTAAATATTTTAAGGTTGAATCATTTTTTTAAATATCTTTTTAATAAAAAATTGTGTGTTATACTACCGTAAAAAAAGAATACGTGTTAGAAATATACTCATATTTTTCAAGCATTAAATGTAAGTTATATTACTTTTTAAAATATAATTTGCAATAATTTAAAATATAATAAGTGTACATATTATTTAATTTCTATATTTCTTTTCATTTTTGTTTTTTCTTTTCTTTCTGTGGGCATAACTAATGCTAACTTTGTATAATAAATGTTGAATGACTCTCTTCCCTCACACCATCATCTCATCTTAAAATTATTTAATAAAAAATAATGCAAAATTTCATCTTCTACTAGGGTCAGTGTTAGAAAAATTTATGAAGTACCCTACATTACTCTTACTCCATATTTAATACAAGTTATTTATTTTATTATGTACTTTTCTTTCCTATCCAATTAAATTAAATTTGAATTTCAAAGAGAAAGAAAAAGTTTTCTGAAACATATTTTAGAAAATTTGAACTTTATATTCCAAAATTTGTTTTTCATGTTTTTTAATACACAAATGTGTTTTGGAAAATCAAATTTTGTGTATCTCAAAATATTTTTCATGTTTTCCATTACCCAAATGTATTTTAGAAAATTTGAACTTTGTAGAAAACTTATTTAGAATATATTTATATATCAATTTTTTTTAAAGTAAAGTTTTCTGAAAACACAGATATTTTCAAAAAATTCAAACTTTATATATATTTCAGAATACTTTTTTAAAATTTCTAAAACACATTTTTATTTTTTTTATTTAATTGTTTTGAAAAATAAACATATATAAAAAATATAAATTTAATTTTTTTTTAAAAGTAAAATTAAATTTTTATTAAAAAATGAGAATAGAGTATAAATTTGGGTATGAGCTAAAATTTTCCTCATGGCTGAAGGTAAAATGTTGAAATCAACAACCATTTGCATCACCATAACCAATCTTCCAACAAGACTATTCAAGTTCTTCATTTCGCACTTTTTTGTGTGTGTTTGTTTGTTCTTCTTTAATTAATTAAAATTGTAGTGTTTTTACTTCTATTTTCTTATTATATATTTACATATAGTTTTTTACTAATTATATATATAAAGTTAAGCTTTATATTTTTTATTTTTTAATATATATAATTAAATAAAAAATGTAAAAATAGAATGAGAAAACATTAGTATATAGAACAAAAAAACATTATAATTTTAATTAAAATTAGATATTAAAAGTATTTTTTATACAAATAAAATTTTAAATAATTTTATTTAATATTATTATTTTATTTATTTCAAAAAAAAATATTATTAATTTTAAAATAGTATTAAATATTTATTATTACTATTTAAATAATGCTACTATATAATAAATTACTTAATATAGTAGTATAATAATTGTAAACTATTCTTCTTTTTAATTATATTATTTCATATACATAATTAAGTTATATATTAAAAATATGAACAAAATATGTTACTGTTTTTTGTTGTATATTTCTAATTCTATTTAAATTTTTTTTTACCTTTTTTATTTTATATAATTAAATAATTTATAGTACTTTTTTAATTATAAATTAAAATTATTTTTATTATTTTATATTAGTTTAAAATTTATAAAATTAGAACTAGTTGAAATTTTTTCCGCAGATTAATTTGAATGAGTTAGTATGTGTTATTTGAATTTAAATGTATATTGCTATTGTATGTATTCTAATTTCTTAATTTGATTGAGAATATAAAAATTGATTAAAATTGTATATTATTAAAATTATAATTTGTTGTTAATGTTAATATTTTGTGTTAGTTAATATTAAAAATTTATGCAACACGAGCAGGACAAGCAAATACGCATGCAGGCTAGACTGGGCTGCAACTGCAAAACAATAGTTGATGATTATGCTTCTAGAGATGTGGATGATGATCAAGAATATGAGATTGTAATAGTTGTTAGATTTTTATAATGATTATTATGGCTTTGGTTTGTTTAATTTAATTTTATGGTAATATAATGACTTTATCAGATAATTTCATTTAGTTAATTTTTGTTATTTGGGTGAAATTTTATTTATTTTAGATTTCATAATTCATTTAATTAAATAAAAAAATGAAAAAACAATATTTCAGATTTTCATATCTATATGGCGTTTTCTCTCATTATATATATCTAAAGTCAGTTATAAGATCCGATCCATTAACGACATCTTGTGATCTTCGTGAAAAATATATTCTTTAAAAAAATATCTAGTGAGAAAATAAAATTTAATTGATCTCCTTGCGATTAATTTCGTCAATCAATTATATCTTACTTAGAGCATCTCCAACGGTGAACTCAAGATGAGTTCATTAATTAAGGTCCACTGCGCCACATCATTTTGAAGCAACTTATTTATTTTTTACATGAACTCAACATGAGTTCATTAAACAAAGCTCACACTAACTGTCATAAATTTATTATTATTAATAAATTAGGCCAAATTACATTTTTGGTCCTTTAACTTAAGTCCAGGTAACGTTTTGGTCCTTTAACTTAAGTCCAGGTAACGTTTTGGTCCTTTAACTTTTTTTTTTTCTTCCCATTTCAGTATTTTATCTTTCAAAATAATTTCAATTATACCCTTTAAGTGAGATTTCGTTAGGGCAACGTTAACAAATTCCCTCATCTATTTTCTTTCCAGTCAACGTTAACAAATCTCTTAATTGGTATACTCATCTCCATTGATTTCCCTCCTCCCATTTTCGTCTTTTCATTTCCTTGTTTTCTTCTCTCATCTCCACTAATTTCCCTTTTCTCATCTCTGTGCGTGTTCTGCTCTTGTCCCAGTCGTTTTTCTCTTATCATTTGCTTCTTCCATCCATGAAAAATCATATTCACGGTTCTCAAACCTCAAAATCCATGGCTGCCTCATGTTCAAATGGGTCAAATACACAGCCCTACAACTATGGTTCTTTCGTTTCCAATGGAATTAGTGAGCTGCCAAATTGTGTTTGTGGTTTGAAACCTGTGATGCGCACAGTGACAAAATGGGGTCCGAACAGAGGAAGAAAGTTTTGGGGTTGTAGGAATTTTGTGGTAAGCAATAATACCTTTATGGTTTTCAATATTTTAGTTGAGGTTGTTAGATTAGATTTTGGGATTTTGTTTTTCATAATGGTTTTCTAAAATTAGGGTTTTAGATTTATGGTTTTTTGGTTCAGATTAGAAATTTGTTTATTGTTGATTTGTTATTGATGTTGTCTTTGTTCATCAATTGTAGAGTCATGATATTGAATGTAGATGCAATTACTTTGTTTGGGATTCAGACTATATGCCTCAAACACAACAGAGAACTCCACAACAACTACATACACAATGTTTAGAGTGCCCCCAAAAGGAGTTGGACATTATGACTCTTAGGAATGTCATTTTGAAGATGCGTGGAGATCACAAGTCAACCATTATTAAGATGAAGTTGCTGCTATTTTTATGCGTTTTGTTTGGTGTAGCATGTGTTGTTTTATTGTTGATCTTAGCTCTAAAATGAGCTTATTGTAGTAGATGTAATTTTCTTGAGGTTGATGTAGTAGATTTGTTGTAAGTATGTAGTTATGATAGAATTTGTTGTATGGAATTTGGAACTATTAATGTAATTTTCTTTTGCATCAATTGTGGCTCCAATGTTCTTGGTTGTTATTTCTTTAATTATTACTGTCAATATAATGTTTGGTTTGTCTGCAGTTGTATGATTAAATATTATATTTAAATTGATGAAAATCAGAAAGTCAACACGGTGATATGAATCTCAGAAAATCAGAATTGAGAAACACAATGTTCATAAATCATTTCCTGCATAATTCATTCATTCATAATCCATAATTTTGTTTCAAGTGGTACAAAACAACATACAATGTTGGCGGCCTACAATGTTCATAAAACATTTCCTGCATAATTCATTCATTCATAATCCATAATTCTGTTTCAAGTGGTACAAAACAACATACAATGTTCATAAAGCATTTCCTGCATAATTCATTCATAATCCATAATTTTGTTTCATGTGATACAAAATGACATAAAGTGATCATAAAATCACAGAAAGTGCTTGACTAACAAAAAGTGATCATAAATTGACCATACACCAACTAAAATTGTTCATAAACTGATCATAAACTAAAATAAAGTGATGGATCCTAATATTATAATTTCCATGTTTTGAACTTTGGTCTAAAGGTGCTTGAATGAGCTTGAGCTTGAGCTTTTGCAGGCTGGGACTGAGCTTGTGCAGGCTGGGACTGGGACTGAGACTGAGCTTGTTGGAACTGAGACTGAGCTTGC
>NC_021161.2:8427881-8429018 GCF_000331145.2 Cicer arietinum
GAGCTTGCTGGAACTGGGACTGAGCTTGCTGGAACTAGGACTGAGCTTGCTGGAACTGAGACTGAGCTTGTTGGGACTGGGACTGTGCAGGCTGGGACTGGGACTGAGCTTGCTGGAACTGGGACTGAGCTTGCTGGAACTAGGACTGAGCTTGCTGGAACTGAGACTGAGCTTGTTGGGACTGGGACTGTGCAGGCAGGGAATGGGACTGAGCTTGCTGGAACTGGGACTGAGCTTGTTAGAACTGGGACAGGGACTGAGCTTGCTGGAACTGGGACTGGGACTGAGCTTGCTGGGACTGGGACTGACCTTGTGCAGATTGTAGTTTGCTGGGTCTTCCTCTGCGTTTGACAGGTTGTGTGGGTTTGCTGGGTCTTCCTCTGCATTTGACAGGTTGTGATTGGGCTTGGGCTTGGGTCTGGGCAGCTTTAATTTGGGTTTGAACAGCTTCAGTTTGGGCTTGGACAACTTCAGTTTGGGCTTGACCAACTTCAGTTTGAGACTGGCTTTCTTGGGTTTGGCTTGGACATGATGCCTTGTTATGACCAGATTGTTTACAATTGCTGCACTTAATTGACATCCCTTTCCTACTAATCATCGTGGAGTCCTTATTTTTTTCATCGGCATCTTTGTTCCTTGACCTTTTGGGTCTTCCTGGAAGCCTTCTTGATGGTGGCGGTAAGACATCAGGATATGGAGTTTGAGCCCATATATTTTGTCCGTTTGTTGGGTAAATAACAGGTCGGTAACATGCGACATATGTCTCTCGCCTATAATATGCTGGAATCAAGTCTTCTGGATCTTTTTTGAGGAAGTTGCAACAACAAACTGCATGGCAGCAGGGAATCCCGGTGAGCATCCACTTCCTACATGAACATTCTCTATTTTCCAGCGATACCACAAACTTGTCTCCTGTGTGGTTGATGTTACTAACTCCAAATATATTTTCACCAGCATACCTTGTTCAATAAGAATAAGAAGAATTAACACATGATCACAATCAGGCAGAAAATCAGGCAGAATTCAGAAACAGGCAGAATCAGACAGAATCAGAATCAGAACCGGATCACAAACAGGCAGAAATCAGGATCACAAACAAGAATCATGGCAGAATCATGCAAAATCAGGCAGAAATCA
>NC_021161.2:8429946-8443377 GCF_000331145.2 Cicer arietinum
AATCTAACAGAATTACCAAAACAGAACTTTAATAAGTACCTTTTGCTGATCAGATATGAAGGTGTAGGACTTGCATGCTTGTTGTCTACCCAAGTCATCAATTAATAATTTAAGGAACCAAGTCCATGAATCTCTTGTCTCACCTTCAACTACAGCCAGGGCAATTGGAAGCATTTGGTCATTTGGATCTCTACCTACAGCAGCAAGAATCATACCCCCATAATACCCTTTAAGGAAACAACCATCGAGACCAATTATTGGTCTACAAATCAGGAAACTCTCTTTACATCCATTAAGACACATATATAGGCGTTGAAAACTAGGCAACAGTGGTCTGTCCACATAGTCACTTACCTCTGAATTTGTAGCTTGGACTTCTAACTTAACTGTACTATTTGGATTTGATCTTAATAACTCGTGACAATAATCATACAATCTTATATATTGCTCTCTGAATGATCCATCAACCATATCAATTGCAACCCTACGTGCCCTAAATGCCTTCATCTTACTTACTCCAGCATTCCACTTTTGATGAACCTTGTTAGAAATATCTGTAATTTTTATGTTCGGGTTCTCTTTAACTGTTGAGTACAATCTTTTCCCGAGCCAACTTGCTCTCATAAATTTGACCTTATACTCTCTATTACATGAATGTGTGTCAACTAGTTTCCTAAGTTGCCATGTATCTTCATCAGGTAACTTTGCACAATAGGCAAACCACTCACAACCTTCCTTGCATTTAACTCTCACTCTTAGTTTGTCATTTTTTATAAACTTCAAATCCCTCCCATTATGAATGGCATATGTTGTCATAGCCTCCTTAAATTCTTCTTTACCAGTGAAAAGGGTTCCTAAAACCCACTTATAATCTTCCATTTTTTTTGGCATGACAAATAAAGGATACTTATCAGTTTCTTGTGAATCATCACTCTCCAATTCCTCTGTAAAATACTCTTCATCAAATAATTCCTTCTCACTTTGCATATTGGCCTCTTCATCTTCATCCACAATATGTTCTTTCTCAACACGAATCTTCTTAGGTCCACCTTTCTTACTTGCACCTTTCTTACTTGCACCTACCCCTCCTTGTCCTTCAAGTCCGTCACCACCTATTTGGACCTCATCAAACCCATCATTCATGGGCAATTCATCATCAGAGTCTCCAAAAATTACATTAACAACACTATCTTCACCGTCAGACTCAATATTGTCTTCTGTTTGGGTTGCACTTTGGGCTGGTTCATGTGTATCATTTCCTACTTTAGTAGCTTCTTGAGCCTTAGTCTGCACATTATCCACATGTTGTGGGCCTGTTTGGGTTGGTTCATGCGTTTTTTTAGCTTCATTTTTTTGAGTCTTATTCTCCACATTATCCATAAATATGGGCTGGGATGTTGGATGAATAAGATACAAATTCACTTTCCCATTAGCCTTGGCAAAATTTACCATTTCCATTGCCCCAATGTCATTTTCCAAAAACTTTTTCTCACCATACGCCTCATACCATATACTAACAACTTCAGGATACCTCATTTGTTTAATAATATCCAAAATCTCAAAGTAACTCCACCTGTCAGCATCACATTTCCAATTAGAAACTTCACCTTGGTACACTTCCATTGTGTCATCCAAAAAATACCCTCCATGGTGAACATCGACGAAAAAGACATCCATTCTGCTTTTTTACATTGAAAACACATAAAAAAAACCCATTAATAGAAAACTATAAGACTTAATTGCAGTTTTGGTCCCCCTATTTTAGCTGAATTGCGAAAGTAGTCCCTCCATTTTGTTTCTCCCCAGTTTTGGTCCCCAAACAGAATTTTAGTCCAAAACTTGATCAAATTTTATTTTTTAAAGCCGTCCTACACCATTTATGGTCATATATTTCAGGTACAATTGTTGCAAATGAGATCTTGAGGCATTGTGTGACTTAAATAAATGCAAAAAAAAATGAAATTTCATCAAGTTTTGAACCAAAATTCTGCTTGGGGGACCAAAACTGGGGAGAAACAAAATGGGGGGACTACTTTTGTGATTCAGTTAAAATAGGGGGACCAAAACTGCAATTAAGCCAAACTATAATCAAATGGTAGGGACCACAAATCTGACCCCATAATCTTAGAAAAACAGGAAGGAATATGTATGTGTGGACCACAAACCCTTGACCCAAAATAATCAACACATGTAAGAATAAAATCATTCAAAATCAAACACATGCAACTAATAAATACCATAAGAACCCAACTAAACCCTAAAATAAATCAGATCATTAAACATCAGAATCCATAAACACGATACCTTTTCCTCTCAATGTGCGATTACGATTTCTTGAAGCTTTAGGAAGAAAACGCGATTCAGGAAGCTTCACGAAGAAAACGCGAAGACGATAGCATTTCACGGAACACGCAGAGGAAAATGATGGAGATGAGAAGAGGGAAATTAGTGGAGATGAGAGAAGAAAACAAGGAAATGAAAAGACGAAAATTGGAGGAGGGAAATCAGTGGAGATAAGTATACCAAACAAGAGATTTAGAAATATCAAAGAGAAAAAACTGGAAAGAAAACGGATGAGGGAGTTTGTTAACGTTGCCCTAAGGGAATCTCACTTAAAGGGTATAATTGAAATTATTTTGAAAGATAAAATACGGAAATGGGAAAAAAAAAAAGTTAAAGGACCAAAACGTTACATGGACTTAAGTTAAAGGACCAAAAATGTAATTTGGCCTAATAAATTAATAAAAAAAAATAATAGTTATAATTTTATTATTATTAAATTATGAAAGTATTGTTCCTTCTTGAGCAACAGAGGTTGATACAACTCCAACAGTAAAATCGTCAAAAACGAATTTTATGTAACTATGTTGTTTTTGAAATTCGAAAACCTTTGAAAATAATTTATGCCACCGAAAATATTACTGGGTTGAGTCGCGGATTAGGTCGCTCTCTTTAAGACGTTTCGAGGCACTGCCCAAAATTGTGCAAGACAGACTATCAATCACGAAGTCCCTAGGATAAAACAGCCCAGATACTTTGTATCGGAGTTCTACTGCGCTGTAGAAAACCATTCTAGAATTACACCCTCAATATGGCAGTCTTACGACTGACACTCGTAACATGGCACAATGACCACTCGAAAGAGAAGAAAGAGATGAAGCAGTAAGAAGGGGGAGAAGAGAGAAAAATCTCAGATACAGATAACTTTTGGTGTGATTTTCCAACTGGGGAGAACCCTCTATTTATAGATGAAATCCGCAACTGGATCTGAGAAATCCATGGATCACCAGAACGTACGCTCCAAGTAGTGCTCTCAGAAACGTGTGCTCCAAGCCCCCAAAACGTGCGCCCCAAACTCATGAATTTGACTCTGACTTTTGACCAGACAACAAGGTTTTGACCGGGAAAAACAGACGCACGAATTTAGGGACGAAGACTGGATCAGATATGACTAGGTGGAGGGCAATTACGTAATTAATGTTTCAATTAGAGATAGAACGCAAGCAATCGGTTAATTAAAAAATGATTAATTAATTTTCAGGCAAAAATTAATAATACACTACGTAGTCAAAGCCAAAGCCAAAGACGAGCCGAGCCGGGCCGGACGGACAGCGGCGGCGGCGCGCGTCTGGTGGTCAATATTGTTTGCGTTCTCCCTCCTTCACGAAATTGAGGTGCCCCTTGGGGCCCTTCCCAAGTTCATTACCTCTACCTTATATATCCTACTAGTGTATGGTATCCCCCCAATGTGGGACTTCTCAATTTTTTTCAATTCACAACAACACTAGCTCTCGTAAATATCATCATTATTTCCAATGAACTTTTCATTAAAAGCATCATCATTTCCAACAATCCCCCACTTGAATTTAAAAAATAGGTTTATGAATAGCGTCAGACGCTTCTATAAGATTGTGCATAAACAAAGGTGTCTCTTGACTTGAACATTTGCATAACAAGTAAGATTCAGATTCAACAAGAGTGACTCGTAGTCTTGAACTCTATCTCTGACATCAAACCCACACACAACCTTTTCATTAGGTGTATTCTCAAAAGCCTGTGCATTTAGGGTCATGCACGTGTATCCCAGTCTAGTGAACGCTCTAGGAATTCTGCCTCGAAACTCCATAGGAAGCGTTTCCCACTTCCACATTCACATAGGTGAGTCTATCAAGAGTACTCCTGTAGCTAAGTACTCCACTCCACATAGAGTATAGATCTCATTAAGAGTTTCTATTATCTCATCCTTTTATCGCTTCAGGAATCATGCTTCTTATATAAACATAGCATGTTAATCTCATATCACTATGACTTGTTATTACCATTGAACCTAATTTTTGGGATCTCCAGTCTTTTAGGTCGGGTTACCATCACAAGTGACTCATTGATCTATAGGCAATAGTCTCATCCTTTTGGATGTATTTTGGACTTTCTCTCTAGCTAATTCTTTCGTCAAATGATCAACTAAATTTTCATCAGTGCGTACATGATCCACAATAACAGCTCCTTTAGAAAGTAATTCTCTAACTGTGTTGTGCTTACGACGTACTTGCTGTCTCTTACCGTTGTAATAACGATTCTCAATTTTTGCAATAGCCGCGGTACTATCGCAGTGGATCAACACAACTGGTAGTGGTTTTTCCCACAATGGGATCTCTGCTAGCAAGCATCTCAACCAGCTTGCTTCTTCACTAGCAGTAGCTAGTGCTATCATTATAGACTCCATAGTGGACTGAGCCAATATCGTTTGCTTCATTGATTTCCATGATACAGCACCGCCGGCTATACTAAAAACATAGCCACTGGTTGCTTTGGAGTCATCTGATAAGGTGTTCCAATCAGCATCACTGTATCCTTTAAGGACAGCAGGAAATCTTCGATAATGTAATCCGAGACTCATGGTCCTTTTAAGGTATCTCATGACTCTTTCGATAGTGTGCCAATGCTCCATACTAGGTCTACTAGTAAACCTGCACAACAATCCAATGACATAGGCAATGTGGGGTCTAGTACAGTCAGTGGCATACCTGAGGCTGCCAATGATGCTCGCATATTCATTTTGTCTAACACCTTCACCAGAGTTCTTGAAAAGTTTTACACTCGGATCATATGGTGCGCAAGCAGGTTTACAGTCAAAGTAATTATATTTCTTTAGGATCTTTTCAACGTAGTGAGATTGATCCAAAGAAATTCCCTTTTCTGACCTAGTAATCTTGATGTCAAGGATTACATTCGCTTCTCCGAGGTCTTTCATATCAAAGTTGTTACTCAGCAATGATTTCACGTTATTTACAGCATGAATGTTTGAACCAAATATGAGTAAGTCGTCTACATAGAGATATATGATAGTGCAAATGCCATTTTCATATTTGTAGTAAATACATTTGTCACTTTCATTCACTTTAAACTCATTCGACATAATCAAGTTATCAAATTTTTCATGCCATTGCTTAGGAGCTTTTTTAAGACCATACAGAGACTTATCTAACTTACAGACCTTTTCTTCTTGTCCATGAATTACAAAACCTTCAGGTTGTTCCATATAAATTTCTTCTTCCATATCACCATTAAAAAAGACTGTTTTAACATCCATCTGGTGTATCACCAGGTTGTGAATAGCCGCAAGTGATATAAGCACCCTAATGGATGTTAGTCTAGTGACTGGTGAGAATGTGTCGAAAAAATCTATATTTTCTCTTTGTCTAAAACATTTGGCTACAGGGCGTGCCTTGTATTTATCAACATATCCATCGGGTTTTAGTTTCTTTTTCAAGATCCATTTACAACCTATTGGTTTGCAACCAGGAGACAAGTTTACCAGATGCCAGGTCTTGTTAGATTCTAGAGAATCCATTTCATCGTTTATAGCTTATTGCCATAGATCTGCATCCAAGGATGACAGAGTTTCTTTAATATTTGCAGGATCCTCTTCTAAATTATAGGCCATGTATTCTGGTCCATAATCTTTAGCAATTCTTACCCTCTTACTCCTTCGAGTTTATGTTTCGTCTTGTTTGTTGCTTTCAGTGCTTGTTGTCACAGGAACTTGACTAGGTTCGCCGCCCCCACTATTTCTTGATTTGAAAGGGAATTTATTTTCATAGAAGTCAACATCATTTGATTCTATAATCACTTTCGCGTTTAGGTCATAAAACCTATACGCTTTGATATTTACTGCATACCCAATGAATGCACATTCATAGGCTCTACTAGCGAGTTTAATTCGCTTGGGATCGGGGATTCTGACATAAGCCAGACAACCCCATGTTCGAAGTTAAGACAAGTTTGGCTGTCTATTCTTCATTATCTCATAAGGAAATGTTTTGCTTTTAGAATTAGGAACTTTATTCAAAACATAGCAAACAGTCAAAATAATTTCCCCCCACCAATGAGACGCAACACCAAAATTAAGCATAATAGCAACAACTAATTCAGTAAGAGTTCTAATCTTTCTTTCAGCTTTACCATTCATTTCAGGTGAATATGGTGCAGTTGTTTCATGTACAATTCCTTGGGTTTTATAAAACTCATTAAACAAGCCGGAATTATACTTTGTTCCTCTATCACTACGAAACCTCTTAATCTTTTTGCTAAATTGATTTTCTATCTCATTCACAAATATTTTAAACATGTCAAGTGCTTCACTTTTATTTTTCATGAGATATACGTAAGTAAAGTCAGAACAATCGTCAATAAGAGTGATGAAATAACGTTTTCCATTTCTGGTTAGCTTTCCGTCAAGTTCACCTATGTTAGAGTGTATTAATTCTAGAGGTTCAGATTCTCTAACTATTGATTTATGGGATTTCTTAGTTATTTTGGCTTGACTGCAAAAATTGCATTTTTCAAAATCTTTAGTAGATAATTTTGGAATCAAGCCTAAATTACTTAAGTTTGAAATCACATTTTTATTCATATGACAGAGTCTAACATGCCAAATATTAAAATCACACAACATGTAAGCAGAAGGAGACATCATTTCAACATTTAATTTAAACATGCCATCAGTGGCGTACCCTTTCCCAACAAAGATACCATTTTTAGAAATGGTGTACAAATCTTCCCCTATAGACTGAGTAAACTCTGCCTTATTGAGTGAATGTTAGTTCCACATCTCCAATTCCAGCAACATTAGTGGTGTGAGAATCTCCCAACAACACTTTCTTATCTTCAGCAGCAGTGTATGTTTTAAACATAGTACGATCATAACAAACATGGCGTGAGGCGCCAGTGTCTATCCACCATCCATCTGATCCACCAATGAGGTTGATCTCAGTTATCATTGCAACGAATTGCTCTTCAGTCAAGTTGGCCTGATTTACAGCGCCTGGCTTGTTCCTACACTTACGTGCCATATGACCCTCTTTTCCACAATAGAAACAGAGAAAGGGGAGAGGGCCATTTCTAGGAGGTGGTGGCTGCCTAGCAATTGGGACCCTTTGAGGGTTCCCATTCTTGTTGTTGTTCTTAGAAGTGTGGTTTTGATTCTTTAGTTGTTTGCCGTTTGGCTTCAGAACTGCTCTGATGAACTTCTTTTTCTTGTTATTTGCCACAAGAATAATTTCATCTTTCTGGTCTTGCTTCCGAGATTCCTCCTCAATTCTAAGGCGGGTTTTCAGACTTTCTAGAGAAAATTATTTAGTTTTATGCCTAAGAGAATTTTTAAAATCTTTCCAAGCAGGGGGCAGTTTGTCAATAATAACAGCAATCTGAAATTGTTCATTTAGGGACATACCTTCAAAGATGATCTCGTGAGCTATTTTCTGGATTTCATGAGACTGAGCTTCCACTGATCTGTCATCTGATATTTGAGGTAGCGGCTAACAGCATACTTCTTGGCTCCAGCTTCCTTAGTATCATATTTTTTCTTTAGAGCATCCCAAACTTGTTTAGCAGTATTGCTGTCGGAACTGTAGTAATCATACAGATCATCAGCAAGTCCATTAAGAATATAATTCTTACATAAGTAATCATCATGTTCCCATTGGGTTAATTCAGCAGCTATTTTATCTTTTGCAGATTGTTCACCTTCTTCTGGTACAACAGGAATGTCATCCTTCAAAACGCTGGCAAGCTTTTTTGTGGTTAGAAAAAACAACATCTTTTGTTGCCATCATTTGAAGTGACTTCCCTCAAACCGAAACGGTTTGTTGTAGTCAAAAGCAGAAGAACCTGACCCAATAATTTCGTCGGCATACATGGCAGTTCAAAAAACATCTTAAAATTGTTGTTTTTGAAATTCGAAAACCTTTGAAAACAATTTATGCCAGCGAAAATATTACTGGGTTGAGTCGCGGACTAGGTCGCTCTCTTTAAGATGTTTCGAGGCACTGCCCAAAATTGTGCAAGGCAGACTATCAACCACGAAGTCTTCAGGATAAAACAGCTCAAATACTCTGTATCAGAGTTCTACTGCACTGTAGAAAACCGTTCTTGAATTACACCCTCAATATGGCAGTCTTACGACTGACAACCCGATCTGAGAAATCCATGGATAACCAGAACGTCTGCTCCAAGCCCCCAAAATTAATTATACACCACGTAGCCAAAGCCAAAGACGAGTCGGACGGACGGCGGCGCGCGTGTCTGTTGGTCAATATTGCTTGCGTTCTCCCTCCTTCACAAAATTGGGGTGTCCCTTGGGGCCCTTCGCAAGTTCATTACCTCCACCTTATATCCCCTACTAGTGTGTGGTATCCCCTCAATGTGGGACTTCTCAATTTTTTTTAATTCACAACAACGCTAGCTCTCACAAATGCCATCATTATTTCCAATGAACTTTTCATTAAAAGCATCATCATTTCCAACAAACTACACGCTTGCGAACGAACTGCTCATTATAATTTCGTCAATCAACTCTCATTCGAACTTTTGTTTTCAATGGGCCCTATATAGGTTTGTTATATGATTGTCCGATTATGTTTTCTAATAGGGAGGAGATTTGGGAACCACAACAATTTCAAATGTTGAATAGATTTTGAGGGCTATCATGAATTTGTTCAAAATAAATGGAAGATTATGTCAATTGTTGGTTGGGGGTGGTTTTATTTTGGCGGAACAAATTATGGTTATAAAGAAGAGTATTAACATATTGGTTTCAGAGGGAGAGGTTGGAAGTTTAGAAAAGAATAAAGTTGTTGAGAAACATGCTCTTTCGGAGATATTGTTTTCTTTGTCTAGAATCAATTGTAGCATTCGGTGACCAAAATCAAGGGTTATTTGGTTAAGAGAAGCAATGTTAACTCTAAATAATTTCATGGCATCGTGGCTGGTAATTGAAGAGGTAATGTTATTTGTAGCATTGAGTTTGGTGGTGCTAGAGTCGAGGGGTTAGGAATGCTATTTTTCATCATTTTTAGTCACATTTTCGGTCAACAAGAGCTGGGAGACCTAGTTTGAATAGACTAGACTTCAAGACAATTTCAGATGATTATGGTTTTCAGTTGATTAGAAATTTGGGTGAAGATGAAGTTAGACAAGCAATTTGGGATTTCGTTAGTTTTAAGAACTTTGGACTAGATGGTGCGATTTTCAACTTCATAAAAGAATTTTGGGAGGATGATGTATCAATTTTTTTGAATTTCTTGCACTAGTTCTATGAAAATAGAAAATTGGTGAAAGGGTCAAACTTCACATTTATTGTACTTATTCTAAAGAGGAATAGTTCATAATCTTTGAATGATTTTACGCCAAATTTCACTTGTTAGGTGTATGTATAAGTTGTTGGCTAAAGTTTAAACAAATAGATTGAGGGATGTGATTGAGAATCTCATTTCAGAAAACGAATCCTCTTTTATCTAAGATCGTCAAATTATAGATGGTATTTTGGTTGCTAACGAAGTAGTGCATGAAGCAAAGACGAAGAGACAATTCGGACATAGTGATGACATCTATGAGGTTTCCTTTAAAATGGAAATGTTAGAGTTTGGCTTGTTTGAGATCAGCCACTACGTCGGTGTTGGTTAATGCTTTTCCTATTGATGAAACCTAATGATGAGTAGGTTACGTCAAGGGGATCATTTCTCAACATTTCTATTCTCAATGGAAGTTGAAGGTTTAAGTATACCATGTTTAGTGCTTTAGTGAAGAGGGGGTGTTCATTGGCTATAAAGTGTGTGGTGGATCAAATTTAAAAATTTCTCATTTACAATTTTGGAGATGATACTATATATATTTTGGGTGAGAAAAGTTGGCCTAATATCATAGCCATAAAGAAAAAACTACATTTGTTTGAATTGACATCTTATCTAAAAGTAAATTTGCATTAAAATCTACTACTAGGTGCAAACGTCAACAGACTCTTGGTTTGAAGAGGCATCGACTTTTTTGAATTGTTGGAAAAATGAAGTTGGAGACTAAATGCAGATAAGGGAGAGATGTGATATAGGGTTTTATTTAGTAAATATATGTTTTCATCTAAACATGGGGTATTGGAGCTCAATGGAATTTGTGTGGTGGAAAGATATTCAGAGTTTGAAAATGGTGGCAAGAAAGTGGAACTAAATTGATTTTTTGAAAATTTATTCAAGGGACAAGTAAGTTGGAAAACAAAAGTTTTTGGTTGGATCCTTAGTTAGATGGTAGTCCTTCATGTGATCAGTTCAATAGATTATTTGGAGTTGTGCTTGATAAAAATATTTCAATGGCTAGTATCTATTATTTTTATAGACAAATGTTAGTATATTAGTATTTTTCTCCTTTGTGAGGAATTGAACCTGATCTTTTTACCCTCAACTTTCTTCAACCCTTAACTCAAACAAGTTGAGCTATGGCTAGTATGTATAGACAACGGCAGGACATTGCAGGTTTTTGAGTGGGGATGAGAGGGGATTTATTTCAATGGGAATTGGACTTAGTAGCGGAGTGTAGTTATTGTAGTATCTAATTTTTGTCCGAATAATTTAAAATTATTTTAATAATAATAATAATATATTTAATAAATATTTTATAATTATTATCAAAAATCCAAAATTATCATTATTTTACAAAAAAAATAAAAAAAAATAAAATAATTCTAAAACAAAAAAGAAACTGTAAGTTACAACTCTTTCAACCTGCTGCAAGCAACAACACAAGTCTTTTTCAATATCATTTTACCACCCAACACGTTTACTTGACAGCCTCACCAACACACGATTCACATCAACAATAACATGTTTTACTTTGTAACTTAATAAAGAGATTACTTGTAACACATACAAAGTCAGAAAAAAATTCTTTCCTAAAATCATACTAGGCTTAAAATTGTTAGAAAAACAATGTAAAATCCAATTAATTTTTGGCTGAGCAACAATACAAAATCCAGAACATGTATTTGTACGATGAATGAAAACATTAGTCGATTCCCTATAAATTGAGACAAACAAGAGGGGAGGAATTTTCTAAAAAAATCGTTAACGAGAGTGTGAATGTGTGCCTCAAATCATCTATCTAAAGTTAGTTAAACTTTAGTGGTTGTTATAACTACCTTTGGCCAAGTTAGTTATGATAAGTGGTTAGTTAGTTTGATTTTGTATTCTATAAATAAAGCTGTAATATAATTGCAACTGTGTGGAAAAAGTGAGCAGAGTTAGAGTTGTAGTTGTAATAGCAATGTGGGTGTTGTTGTAATAGCAAGAGTGAAAAAACTAAGTGAGACATATGCAATTGATGATTCATAGAAAATCATAGAGGGAAGATTAGAGAGAGAAAAGAAAGATTGAGAGAAAGGCTAGTATTGTTGGTTCATAAACAGTGATAGATACTAGGAGATCAATCTTGAGAAGGCTCTAATCTTGTAACATTCAATCATTCATAGTGGATTAATCTTGCTTGCTTGCCCGTGACGTAGGTCTCAACAATTGAGACCGAACACGCAAATTCTTGGTGTTATTCTTCCCTTATCCTTCTTTAATTTTCGTTTGCATTGATTGAGAAAACTGGTTTTAGAAAACTGCAGAAAAGAAAATAGGTTTTACAAAAACTGCAGAAAACGGAGAACGTTAATCAGTCTTTGTTTTCTGGTTTTCTGGTTTTCTGTTTTTTCTGGTTTTCTGAACATTCTGCGTTTTCGTTTTTTCTTCTGCAATTGTTTGTCTTCTATTTTGTTGGTTAATCTAAGTTGCAGATTCCAATATTGTTTTAACAGAGAGAAAGGTAGAAGATAGAGTTGTTCTCAAATAAATAGATCTTACCCATAACAAACCCAGATCTATCGAACCCAGATCCAGCAAACTCAGATCCATCAAACCCATATCCATAGCTAAAGGATATTCAAACCCATTTCAATCAAAGAGACGACCGCACACCATCTTCACCCGCATCGAAAAGGCATGTATATTCTCTTACTTTTGTTTTAAACTGTATAATATTGTTATATAGAAATAAACCAAGATATGAGTTTTAGTTCACAGTAGTTCGGCTAAATTTTGTGTGTTTATGAGGGTGAAGTATTTTGCTTGGTTTGGTTAAAATTTTGTGTTTGAAATGAGTGTGAGTATTTTGCTTGAGAGATTGCTCTGTTCGGAAGTTTAAGATCCGTTTTCCTGGTTTACTTAGACATAGGTAGTGCTTTAATTTTATTAATGGGTAGGGCATTAATTTCATTAAATTATTATTTGTTATGTTTAATATAATTAATTATGTTTATTATAAAAAATTATGAACACGGTTAACTAGTAATAAATGTCCCTTATTTTACATTATAACAATTTTTCACTTATTTACAAAATATATTAAAAGAGGATTACATTTATAATTAATATAAAAATTTTTTTTAATAGATTAAGTTGCAAGTGTAACACCCCGATTTTCAAAGCGATGGTGTATTTTTATTTATTTAAAAGAAATTAAAATAAAACAGATAAATAAATAAGGTAATACTTTTGGATAAATAATTAAGTCATTATAATTTACAAGCAGCGGAAAAGTTCCTCAAAATATGAATCCAAAATATTTACACATCAAAAGTTGGTACATGTAACCCATTGAAAATAACATGTCAAGCTGACAATATTAGTATAGGTACAGTCTTCCATTTTAAAATAAATACAATTCAAAAGAAAGACGTTTGTTCCCTCTATGTCAACCTAATCTGATCATTTTACCAAAAAAACTATACACCCTAAGTGATCTCCACGCGCCCTGTAAGATCCTCCTAACATAGCTCCAGTCAGGCGTTCCCGTCTACATTCCCATCCACAGGGTACGCACCGGTAGGATTGTCATGACTCTCATCTGAGGGCAAAGCCCAGATTTCCACAATAGTTGTAAATGGTCACCAACCAAAATTAACAGTTAACACATAACATTTAAGTTTTTGAATGCACAAAATAACCTTTCCACTTAGCATGCACCTTAAAAAGGGTTTTCCATATGCTTAAAAGTTCATATAACACTTGTCAAATAAAAATGAAATCAAAATAAAGTTCTCAATCCATCAAGTAATACATAACT
>NC_021161.2:8445678-8453395 GCF_000331145.2 Cicer arietinum
AACTAGATATTTGTTAAATTACCATTTCACCCATAACGCATTAAATTCTTCGTAAAAGATTCACCGCAGTTAATTTAATTTATTCATCGACGAGTAATTCTAATCGGCATCAAAATAACTTTTTGATCATATAAACTCCAAAATATTAATAACTTTGGCTAAAAAGTCTCCGAGTTCAATACCAAAATACACTAAAATACATAAAGTATACTTTAAAATTATGGGTCTATACATTTTTATTTTGCTATTTTTATTTTCGTGTTTATTACTATTTTCATTTCGAAGAATCATTTAAACATTATTAAATATTCAGCATTTTTATTAAAAATTAACTAGATGTGACATCTTTTTAATCTTTCAATTATTAGAACACAAATTGTGACAATTTGATGGTTCTAAATCTCATAATCACAAATAAATTAATAAACTAAAAATTCATAAACAAATTAATCATAAAAATCATTTAAAGTTAATTAAAATCTTTTAATCTCGGAGTTACATAATACAAATTATATATTTTGATAACTCTAAAACTTATTTTTAAAAATTTATTTAATTATTATTATTATTATTATTATTATTATTATTATTATTATTATTATTATTATTATTATTAATTATTAATTATTATTATTATTTAATCTTGGAGTTGTTAAGATACAAATTAAACTATTTGTTTGTTTTGAAATTCAATTAAAAAATAAAAAATCAAATATTCTTAAGAGGATTAAATTAGATGTGACATCTTTTTACTCCTTGAATTTTGAGACACAAGTTGTACAATTCGATCGTCTTAAAATTCATATTTTAAGATAATTATTCAAATCAAGCAAGTTTATTTCTTTATGTTTGTCAAAATTATTATTTTTTTTTAAATAACAAAAATACAATTTATTTAAAAGCAATCAACACATCCACATTTTCTACCAAGAACTACGTAGCTTTGATTTCTCCATCGCACCGGGAGATACGTAGGAACAAGATCACACTCTTGTCAAGCACACTAATAAAAACTTTATTTTTTCACTTTATTTTTTAACACACTTTTATCTCAAAAATCACATTTATAAAAAACAATGTATATTCATATTTAATAATAAAGAAAAATAAATATATTTAAGTTGATATAATTTTGCATAATTAATTAAAGGTAAACCGTATTTTAACGGGTGTCGTAGAGTGCTAATACCTTCCTTACGCATAATCGACTTCCGAACTCAAAATCTCGTTTCCAATAAATCTCCTACAACAGTTCGTCTTGGACCAGATCTAGAACTACCCTCAACGGTTTGTGTAGCCATCAATCCTATTTTTTTTTCATTGAGATCTGTTGACCTTGTATACCATTCCGCTGTAAATAAAAAATACAATTTTTACATTTTTAAGGGTTTTCCAATATTTTCCATATTTTAAAATAAATTTTAGTGGCGACTCCATTGAATTCGAGAAACACTCGAAATTTTAGGCTGCAACAATGATCTTTTTGCTAATGTTATATTGTAGGATAGTATCAAAGATTCTTAGTATTGGCTAAAGGAAAAAATAATAATGGGTACACTGTGAAAGAGGCGTATATGGTTTTAATGCATTTGCTTTTTGAGGTAATTTGGAACATATTGACTCCCTCAAATATCTCAATTTTGCTTGGCAACTTTTACTCTATTATTTTCCTACAAAGGATAATTTGTTGGAAAAAAAGGGCTTTTTGGAGGTAAGTTCTCGTTTTTGCTTGAGTGGTTGTGGAATGGAGGAAACAACCCAATATATTTTCTCTGATTTGGATAAGTTCGGGGGGTTGACTTGCATTGGTGGGATATACAGGATGTGCTTTCAAATAATGTGATACATCATGCAAATCAGTTTGGTGGTTTAGGTGTGTGCAAGAGGAAAAGGCAACAAATTATGAATATTATTTAGTTGGCTTGTGTTTGGTCAATTTAGAGAATGTTCAACCATATGTTAGTTTTCGCCATCAAGAATTTAACTTGTACCAAGTTGTATACCACATTAAGTTGTTATCTTGGTGTTGGCTCACTCATTGATACAAAGGATTTCATCTTGTAATGTGATGGTGATCTTTTTCAATTAGCACGTGACGTGGTGTTTTTTGTTTCGTTTCCTTTTTTGGTCTTGTAATTGTAATGTTTTGTACATTGTTTCTAGGCACATCTTGTGCTTAGCATTTTGTTTTTATAATATCTTTTGGTTTTACCAAATAAAATAAAATAATAAACACTCAACCAAGACTATATTTTAACCCTATTTGATATGATTCCTTTGTAGCTATTAGGCACTAATTTTCTCTCTTTTTGTTTATATCTTTTGATTGAATACTAATACCAATTGAAAACAATAAATTCAATATAAAAAAAAAATCTAATTCTAGCTAAATTGTAACATGAATAATACAATAGTTCTAACTACAAATATTAGTGTCTAGAAAACATGAAGATGGCAATATGATCAATCTGCAACCTTTTACTTGTAAGATAGTGTGTTTATAATTGGGACTAATAATAAGAGTTGCATTTTAATATTTTGACATAGATCAAATAAATATCACTATACTTATCCAAATTAAAAAATTGTAATATTTACTTCATCATATTTTTATCGCTAGCTAAAGTATTTGACGATTCATAGTAAGATTTGTTTCACGATTAAAAAAAATCTTCTAAACCACATTTTGAAAATCATATCTTGAATTTCAATTTGATAACACCATGAGGGATTTAATGAAAAAAAAAACATAATTATTATTGTAGTTGCAATTAAATTTTTCAATCAATTTATCTTTACTTAATACTCATATATATATATATATATATATATATAAATCATGATTGTTTCCTCAAAATATCCAAAGACAGACTAAATTACATCCTTCTAAAACTAATTAATTGCTTCTCAAAACTCAGAAATTAAATAATTTAAACTTTTGCCTTATATGTCCATATATATCAAACTCTTCAAATTTATGAACATGAATTTGTTCCACTATAGGTATTGCAAATCTCCGATATATCTCTTCGCATCAAACTGCAAGCAACATCATTTTATTTATAACCAAAATATATTAACGAGTACATGACATATTCAAAACCCAGCAAAAATCAAGTTTCACACATATTGAATACAAGCTATTGAATTATTATATCAGTTTAAAAACACTAGATTTTTATTTTTTTCAACATTGCTAATAAATATCCAAACTGATATGATAATTTTATTTTGGCTCCTAAATTTTGTATTTAATTCATCAAAAATACAAAATTATGAGCCATCGAGTTTCAATTATCGCAAATTTGATTTATGACATCATGTGATCATCGTGAATGATATTCTTTTAAAATAAGATATTATGAACAATATTCTTTTTAAAATAAGATCTAGTGAAAAAAATAATAATTGTTATTGTTGCAATTAATTTTGTCAATCAATTACCCTTTACTTGATGCTTGTTATAATTTCGTCAATCAACTCCTCTTTGCACAATATAAATTTATTAAATCTGGTTTAAACTTGTTTATCAAATCTTACAAATTAAATGTAAAAAAAAATCTTACAAATTAAAAACATTAAATTTTTTTCCTAAATACTAAATTCTCTCCGACCCTTATTTTTCACTTTTGCAGCATTAAGATCTAATGTAGTGTCCTGAAAAAGTAAAACTATAATTAAAATGGATTTAATTTAAGTGAGTTTAGTTTATTTATATGCAATATAAGTTGTAAATATTTTTTACACCATTAATCACAATTATGATATTATTAAAAATATTTAATTTTAATTGTAACTAATTTTAAAGTTATACATATGATTTATAGACAATGTAAATTTTTTTATAATGACAATTAATCTCAATTAAAATTAATACCACACAAAAGAAAAAGAAATGATGCATAGAAAACGTACACATACCTCATTGAAGACCTCATCACTAGGCTTCTTTCCGATTCTATACTTATTTAGTATGTCTAGAAACAGCACATAAACATGAGGAGTATATCGAAATCGAGTCTGCATGCAAAAGACCCAATAGAGTACTCATTAATAGTAAAATTGTTCATTGAAATTATACGTCAAAAATTACAAAATATTTCCCTCCATTTATATACATATATATCAATTTAATATAATTTTAGTTGTACAAATACATCAAACAAATGAAATATTTACTCTTTCTTACCTTCACCTTGTTCACAAAATTTAAAGCTATTTGCTCAGCACTCATTTGCTTTTTGGCACATGATCTTTTCATCATCTGACCCGGATTTCAATGTCATAAAATATTTAGACTATTAGAAAATCCATCGATGAAAAAATATTCAATAAAACAGTAAAAATGAAAAATCAACTCTTTAAAAGAATGATTCAAATACATTTTGGTGTATGCATTGTTGGCTAATATCATCTCCTAAATATGCCCAAAATAGATATTTTAAAAATACTAGACGCTTTACTAAAGATTATAAAACTAAAAATTTTATAGAAGAAAAATAATTTAAAAGTTTAAAAATTTATCACTCTTAAATAGACATACATAGTGATCGTAAATGCTCAAAACTATTCAATACAAAGAAACATATATAAAATGAAAAAAAAAATAAAACTAATTTAAAAAATAAATTGCTGCTTTGTATCACAGTTTTTTCTCAACCTTTGCCATTCTTCAGAAACTTAAAGGGAGGACAAAGGCTAATAGAGCTTTTTTTTCTTTCTATGTTTGAGTTTAAGAAAGAAAGTGACAACGAAGAAAAGGATGAGAAGAAGAATTCCCAATGTGATGATATATATATCTAAGAGACTAAGAAAAATAAAGGGTTGCATGATGGTAGTCAAATTTGACCTTTTTCCCCAGTTACGACATATACTACTATTACATAAATTCCTATAAATGGTTTCGTTCTTTTATTGTTAAATAATTTTTTTATATATAAATTGTAAACAAAATTTTGGAATAAGAATACAAAACTTTGTATACATTTTTTTTTTTTTGACTCACTTTGTATACATATATTCAATTATATTTCATTGTGTAAATGTTTGTGAATATATTTTAAAAACTAATATTTTATAATAAAAAAATTTGTAGAAGATATTATTATTAATAACAGTATACGTAGTACTGATAACCATTTTATGGTTGTCTAATAATACATAACTTAAATTTTATCTTTGTATCTTATAATATCAAATTTTTACCATTTATGTAATTGACACATGAGAAACACGAACTAATACGGGTAACATCTTAAATAATATACGTATTAATTATGCATACTTATATATGGTTTAAAAATAATATAGATATATATGTATATATAAAGAATAGTATTTCTTTTTTTCTTCTAGACACAGTTCGTGATTCATCCCCCACCCCTTACCATTAATTTAAAAGAAAAACTATTTTATTCTCTTTTTCACAATTATTTTAATATAATAAAATATTTAAAATAACATTCATATATATAATATGAAGTAAGGCTATATATTACATTTATAAAATATAGTGTAATATTTATGACATCCGTTATTTTAATTTTCATATGAAATAAATAATTTCTTTGTATATTTATAAGCATATATATGACACCTTCTTATTCATATTAATTATTTTTCTCAAACAAAATTAATTTTCTACTTTATATTTGAAAATAATTCATGCAATGGCTATAACCTTTTATACTCTGTAAAAGAAAACAAATTAAAATATATTTTTTCAAATTTACCTTAATTAATAAATTGTTCTTTAATATAAAACTAAATTGAAATAACAGGTATTGGAAGTATTTAAAATTAAGATGATTGTTTTCAAATTTCCTATTATATTTAATATTTTATTAAATAAATTGAAGTGATGATTGTAGAAATTAAAATCTTAGAACGGTACTTAAGTGGGTATCGCGAAAACCTTCGTACATATCACTTATTTGATATCTAATCTATGGGTACACTTATTTAATAGATATTTGATAACTCCAATCTAAAACGTCTAAAAAATTATTAAATGGGTCTTATAAGTTATATTAGCATGTGATTTGTTGGTTTTAGTCAACAAAGTTGAGATGACAACTCTCTCGGACAGCTCATGTTTAAGTTGACATAATTTAGGTTTTAAAAATAATACATTTGTTAATTCATAACTGTAAAATTTAAAAATTTAAAAATATTGTGTTATATTATTTAAGAAAATTGCATGTTCTCTTTTAAAATGTGTTTATTTTAGGGGGAGGGGGAATTGAAAAGAAATTAAAGATACTACACATATCAAAATTATGTGTGAAAATAAGTTAAGTCGAATTAGGTTTTACAAGATTTAAGTTTGATTTGTTAAAAAATTCAAGATTTAAGTTTGATATGTTATATGTTATAGACTTATTTTTTAAATTTAAGTCTCACATTGACGAAAATCTAGAAAAGACTATTAGTTTATTTAAAAGTTTGGTTTATTTTAGCTTATTTTAAATAAGCTGTCAAATATATATTTAAATAAAATAATAAATTAATATATCAATAAAATTAAGTTCTATTTTAAGATTTAACTTAATATTTTAAGGAATATGATTTTATATAATATCTTACTTTAATTTTATTTTATAATAATATATTTAAATATTTTAAAAATTTAAGAATGTTGTATTTTAAATTGCTAAAAGTTAACAATCTAACAAAGATTCAAAATCTATGTTGTATTTTAAATTACTAAAAGTTAACAATCTAACAAAGATTCAAAATCTAATACAATAATAATAGTAAGTTAGTGACAAATAAATATTCTTCATATTTAAGTTTAATTGTAAGTTTAATTTATGACCGTTATCTTTTTTATTAATTTACTTTTATCATTTTTAATTATTCATGTCATGTATTTAATATTTAATTTTATTATTGTTATAAAAATTTAATAGTAATTTTATTTTAAAGTTGAATTAAAATAATGTATAATAATATTAATTGAAATATTTAAATTAATATTTGAAGTTATAATAAAATTAAATATAAATAAAATATTAATGTATAAATGAAAGTTGTGGGACTTAATATGGTTCTTAAGAGTTAAAGAGTAAAAAATGAATAGATTGCTTCTAAGGCTCTATTTAATGAGCTCATGTTGAACATTAGAGTAAAAAATGAAAGATTCGCTTTAATATGATGTGACACAATGTACTTTGTTTAGTGTGACACAAATGCTCTTAAAGATGTTTAGTATCAGATACGAGAGGTGTTTAGTCTTACAATGGACCCATTTTGAAAATTATTTTTCAAGGGATTTTTTTAAAATACAAAAAAAAATTAGATTTATTTTTATTAACAAAAAACGATGATTGAAGAGTAGTTTTTTATTTTGATAAACAATAAAAACTTAGGTTTAATAAAATCAAAATTCTTAAGTAAAAAAAATATATAAATAAAAATAAAATTCTTAAATTATTCTATCTCACAACTACTGGAAGGAGATTTATTTTTTAGATACAATATCAAGGAGTTTTTAATTTGAATTATTGCAAAATAAAAAGAAAATAAATTTATAGATATTAATTATAACATATAGTATTCAAGAGTTATTGGATATGGATACTATCACATAACATTTTTCATTTTTAGTGAGTAATTTAAATCTTATGCGTTAATTAAATCCAATGATTACTCATAGTTGTCATTTTTCATAATAACTATCAATTTTCGTTAGATACATTATATATATATATATATA
>NC_021161.2:8453466-8467680 GCF_000331145.2 Cicer arietinum
TTTTATAAAATATATATATTTTTTTTATATATATTATATATATATATATATATATATATATATATATATATATATATAATAAAAAAATATGTGAATTAAGTATTGAATATAAAAGTATAAAAAATATAAAAGATAGAAAGAGAGACCAAGCGCGAGAGCGGGTGAGTTTCCACTCTGTACAATTGTGAAATGCGCGCAACACTCGTGGAGCGGTTGGTGTAGCGCTGCCACAGTGTCCCCATCTCTCGCTCGCATATGTGACCTAAAGAATATTCCACCTATTGTTTCGCCAATACGTTCTCGCTATGGACATAGTTTCTACCGTCTTGTGCTCATATTTATGAACAATACTCAATTGAATTTGGTATTTTGAAAGTATAAGAGGAAAATTAAAAAAATAAGAACCAATAGAAGCATCAATTTCCACAATAAAAAAATGAAGATCGAGTATTCGCCCAAGGTAATGTATATCTGATCACCTTATCCATACCGACCTCATCCTCTCCTAATCCATCTCTTACTCTTAAATTTCTTTCTCAATTTTGCATGATGCATCTTTCATAGTTGAGACAAATGAATATTGTTATGAATTGTACTCAAATAGGGCCCAAATTCAATACCACTCCAAATAGGGCCCAAATTCAATACCACTCCAAATAGGGCCCAAATTCAATACCACTCTTTTTTTTACTAGATAAACCTCTTATTACACTACTAGCAAAACTATGCTTAGCGTTGGCCATAAGTCCACACTAAAAGGCAAAGATCGACACTAACTTTGATTTAACCTCATATTAGTGTTGGGATGGGGCCAAGACTAAAACACACGAAGCTAAATCATAGCGTCGACTACATAAGTTTGTGTCATTTTGGTTGAGTTAAAGTGGACGATATAGTCAAAATTAGGACAATTGACGCTAAATTCAACGACGTATTAGTCGACCAACATAGATAGAGTCAGTGAGTTGGCACTAAATGGTTTGGTTATTGACTCACCGTAGTATATATTTGACCACCTTTTCCAAACCATTCTCATTCTCTCCTAATGCCTATTTTCCTCTTAAATTTCTTTCTCAATTTGACATTATGCATATTTCCTAGTTTAGGGCAAGCGGTTAGTGTTTCAAACTGCATTCAACTTTAGTCCACTCTAAATAAGACCCAAGCCTAACCCTAGCCCTTACAAGTTATGCATAACCTAACCCTAGCCTCCACCTCAACCAAATATTAATTGGAGGTACCTACAAGTCTTCTCCACCATGGATTATTTCCAAACACTGCCTTGTAAGTCCTCTCCGCCATGGATTCTGACCAAACATCACCATCCAAAGAGTGTTTCTTACACTAATTTGACATCATCATCATGAATATGACTTTGTGATGATTGTATCCAAAGTAAGTATATGAGTAATCGTATCTATAGGGATTTGTATGATATATAGTCGTTCAATAAAGTTATGATTCTAAGTGGAGTCAATCACTAAAAAAAAACACTCATTTTGTGGCCAACTTAAAAATATTTTGTGGCCGATAAAAACCCTCACAAATTACTGATCGAAAAAGCCATCACAATATTAAAATTCAAACTAGTTGTTATTTGTGGCTGAAAAAACTCTCACAATAGACTAAAACTTCAGCAGAATTTTGTGGCGGCCTAAGCCCTCACAAAATCACAACGTTGAAGCATTGTGAGGGCTTAGGACGCCACAAAATCCTGCTACAAAATCACACTTTTATGAGGGGTAAAGGCCGCCACAAAGGCAGTCGTTTTTTACTGTCTAGGCCGCCACAAAGGTCTAGTGTTCTCCTATAAATATCACTCATCCTCTCATTTTTCATTTCTATCTTCTCTCTAAACTTTCTCTCCACTTTCTCTCTACAGATATTTGTTCTCCAACTTTTCTTTCTACCTTCTCTCTTCAATTTCGATAAGTTTTTATTTTATATTTTGTTTTTTATTGTTATTTTATATTTGAAGTTATTTATTTAATGAATATTATTTAATTTTTAGTTTCACAGTTGGGCTATTGCGTTTATTGCGAAGAATTGTTAGTTGTTTGTATGCTTCAAGTCAAACATTACCTGACATTAGGGGTGGAAATAGGCCAGGTCAGGCTTTCAAAGGCCCGAGTCTGGCCTATGATTAATTTTTTAGGCCTAAGTCTAGCTTACGGCCTATCATGGGCTTTTTTTTTCTGGCTTTGCCTGACCTTTTTAAAAGTTTGGCCTGACCTGAAAGCCTATTTAAAAGCCTTATTCACATTAAAATATTTAAATGATCTACTTATCCCACGTGATGCTCTCCACATACCAATATTAATGTACATATCTATATATATTAAACTAAAAATAATTTTTCTAACAAAATAATTTTAAAAAAATCTAAAACAAACATTCTTTAAACCCTACAAAATAATTTTTACCTCTCAAACAAACGCACCCATTATTACCTCTCAAACATTCTAAAACAAACGCACCCATTATTACCTCTCAAACAAATATGGAACGACTACCAAATATGGAATCGCTACCGAATATGGAACGACTACCGTATATGGAATGACTACTGAGTGATTGCATAATATATAGAATTTAAAATAAGAAATAATATTATTAATATAATAATAAATAATAAAATTAATAAATAATAAAATATATATAGACCGGTCTGTCAGGCCTAATAGACTTTTTTATAAGCATGTGTCTGACCTATTTAAATAAATAGGCTTTAAAAATAGTCTAAGTCTAGTCTTTTTATTAAATAGACCATACCAGGTCAGTCCATAAGTAGGTCAGGCCATAGGCCCCTGACGAACGGTCTAGCCTATTTTCATCCATACCTGACATCAAGTTAGTAGGTAATGCATTTTAAATATAGATTAGTAATTTCTATAATTATTTTAAAAAAAATATATTGTTATAAAATATTTTTAGACTTAATATTTTATTTCATAATGTAGAATATATTATTTTTAAAATTGGGTATAATATTACTTTAAAACTTTAATATTAGTAAGATTTGTTATAAAAAAGTACTAGTAAAATATTTAAATTGTAAAATTTATACTAAAATTAAAAAAAAGTATTTTCTAAAAATGTTGATGAAGTGTCATTTTTTTATTGTCCTTATTTTTGGCATTATGATTTATCATGTTAGTAAAATATAATTTTATTAAGAAATTGTAATATTTTTAGCAACAAATTAATACTTATGAACAAAATTATAATTATGATCTAATCATAAAATATTTATTGAGTTCGTATAAAATAATGCTTTTGAAAAATAAAATAATTTATACATAAAACATCGATCTTATATATAAAATATCGACTAGTGGTGGTATACTTAAAAATGAATTGCAATTTCAAACAATATTGTCTCCAACACCAATTAATAATACTTTTGAGGAATTTTTATCGTTAGGTAATATTATATCAAATAATGATGGACGAAGTGGAGCTAATTATCAAAAGAATTACTATAATGATTAATGTATTTAAATAATAATATTTTTTATTTTAATTTTTGGTCTGTATGAATTTATTATATATTATTATCTAATTATGGTATGTTTAATTTTTTTGTTTGTATTGGGGTTTCAAAGCTTAAATTTGATCAACAACTTTTTTAATATGCATACATAATTTGATTTATTTTTGCATATAATTTATTCTGGTTGGAGTAATTGAGTAAGAGTACAAAACAAATTTTGTTTCTCTAGACTAGAGTAGTACGCAAGAAGTACTTCCTCTATACCACAATAAGCGACTCATTTACAACACACAAAAAATCTCAAAATGAATTATCTTTTTAATTTTTTATGCATATTTTTTTCCATTGTACTCTTTAACTAATAATTAATATTATTATCATTTCCAAGACAATATTTTCAACTATGCATTTATTGTATTTATGATATTGATAATGTATCAATATTTAAGGATGATAACTTAATTTGCACCCACCGGTAATCACCTAAATCGTTTGATTTGGACGAAAAAAAACCCCTTTAATTGGATGCGGGTGCAGATTTTCTCCAAAATTAAAATTTGGGGGCATGGACGGGGTTGGGGTGGTGATATCCACCCCACACTTGAACCTTCACCACAAGTAATATTATTGTAATTTTGAAATTTTATATATATATTAAATATACTTCATATTTTTTAAATATTAAAAATTATAATTTATCTCTATAGAAAATATTTTTTAATTTTATTATTGTCTAATAATTATTATTTTATTATATTAATTATAATAGATATGATTTTTAAATTTATAATTCTATATATATGAATGAGTATAGGCGAAAAAATCCAAATTCTATTGCGTGTGGAGATGAGGGCCAAAATTTCACACCCACTATAAAATGAGAGTATGTAAATTTTCTCCGATTAGTCGGGTGCGGGATAGAGGAGGCAAAATCTGCCCTCGCCTCGCCCCATTACTATACCTATATTTAATAAATATATCTTTGAAAAAAGTAGTATAATCTCTCTTATTTTATACATTTAATTTAATATGTTTGAAATTATCAAATACCTCAGTCATTAAGAAAGAGGGAGTAAATAATTTTGTGCAATTCATAACTCTTCATTGACTTATGCAAGAAATTTGTAATATGTAATAAATGATATGCTATTAGCGTTAATATCTCTATTTAATTGGAAAAATTGTATGATGTCGTAATTCAATTAAGATACTTCATGAAAGGTGGCAGATAATGAGGAAATTTTAATATATGCTCAGACAATATATGGCCTAGTTTTTTTAGAGGTTAGTCCATCCGAGATAATTTTATTTGAGGCACACGGAATGTTAAATGTAGTAATTTTTTATAATAGATATTTGAACCTCAATTTACTATATTATGTAAAGCTAATTTTTTCCGCTAGATCCGATTGTTGTTGATAACGTATGTTCTAGTTTTAATCGAGGCAACCGATATCCTAGTCTTTCTAAAGAAATATTTACTTGAAGCACAACGACAAATGAAAAATGTTTATACAAATAGAAATAAAAAATGATTAAATGATGTTAAATAATGTAGCTAATTTACTTCTCTTTCAAAATATTTTTCATTTGTGTATCTAAATTTTTTTTTATTTGAAGTTGTGTCTTAGACTTAATCAACTTTGTATCATATTATGTATTTTATTTTTAATTTGTAATGGATACATTTTTAAAAAATGATTATTTAGACCAATTTTTAATATAAAATAAAGTAATTATTTATACTAATTTTTAATATAAAATAACACGAGACAAAAATATCATCGAATTTCAGTTATTATTTATTAAAATATATACTTACAACTACTTTTCATACAGTAAATTAATAAAGGTAACACTATAAAAAGTTACAGATGCTGTATTGATATCATAGTTGACAAATAATTTCAATCAAACAATTTTTTTTTAAAATCATAATTCAATTGATAATTAAAGGGTGATCTTCGTAGTTGTGTATATAATTTTTGTGGTATTTAACATAATTCACAAATATTATTGTATTTCCACATCTCACATAAAGGGAATACATAATTTGTGACTCTTTTTGGAATTTTTTTTTTTGTTTGCAAATGTGATATTTATTATTGAAATCTATATCTATATATAAAGGCTACATATAATTTGTGACCTTTTTCTTTTAATTTTATTATAAATATGTCTTTATACATATTTATTATTCCTTATTTTTATTAAATCACTATTATTTAAATTATTATATTAATTATAATAATAAAGATAATCATTAATATCTACTTGTAAGAAACTATGTATATAATCGTTGAAGTTTTAATTATTTTTCAATTATAATTTATGGTGGATCATTATCTATATTAGGATTTGTCAAATAATATCATATTATTTACAAATCTGTCGTTAAATAACTAAAGTTTTAAATAAGCATATAAATTTTTATAATATTTTTTTTTATCAAGAATTTAATGAAAGAACTTATGTTATATAATTTGTGTCCAAACGTCCAAAAATTTACATGCTTTGAGTAATATCTTTGACACTTTTTCCTTTTTTGAGTTAAGTTTATGTCCCATAATTTTTACTTTTATTTTTAATAAAATTTTTAGCTCTAAAAAATCAATAAATGAAGACAATCCATATTTAAAGTGATAGTACACAGTACACAATATATAATACCTTTAACTTTTTACTACAAAGAAAAATAGCTGAAATTAGATAATAAATTATTATTAATATTATAGAAAAAATCAATAATTTTATTAAAAGTAATAAAATAATAATTTTGTTTTATATATATATATGTAAATAATCTTAAAACAACAACTAAAAAAGAATATAAGACTTCATTAAAAATATTTTTATATCATAAATTTTAAAGACATTTGACTTTTGACATTAGAAGCTATTTAATGTCATTAATTGTTGCGTTTTTTTTCTTTTGACAAAGTTGTAGTGCGTCACTTCTTTGATTTTATTTATTTATATATTCTCTTTTTCAAAAAAGATAATCATTATACTCTATATTAAAAAATATATATTAAAATACCATATGTTAGAAATTTTTTTAATTTTAAAAAATAATTGTTAAACTTAATAAATAAATAAAATAAAAATATAAAAAAAAACAAAATAATATTAATAAAATAAAACATATTTAATAGAAAAAATACATAAATTAATATGGTTTAGTAGATATGCTAAAACAAATAACGTGTTATTAATATTTTGCAGATAAAATAACAACACTAGTTTATTTTGTTAAGAAATCCCTACTATTTTTTCTCTGATCTAATAAATAATAAAAAAAATATTAATTTAATAAATACAAATTAAAATAATATTAATAAAATACATTTAATAGAAAAAGATACATCAAATGCGGTTGAGTAGATGTGCCAACACAAATATCGTGCAACTAATATTTTTTATAATAGAAAAAGATACATCAAATACGGTTGAGAAGATGTATCAACACAAATATCGTATTCCTATATTTTGCAAATAAAATAGCAACACAATTTTATTTTTTTAACAACTCTCTTATTTTTCCTTCCATCTAAAAAATAATGAAAATATAATATTTATAATTATATAAATAAAAGTAATAAAATGGTTATAAAATATTAAAATAATATTAATAAAATAAAACAAAATACATTTAATAGAAGAAAAAAACGCATCATATTTTGTTAACAACTCCATCTTATTTTTTTCTCTGATCTAAAATAAAAAATAATAAAAATAAAATATTGTTAATGTAATAAAATAATAATAATAATAATAAAAATATTTTAAATAATAATAATAATAAAAATAAAAACAACGTTATATTAATAAAATCAAAAAAATACAATTAAAAGAAAATAAAATACATAAAAGTTAACACGAGTGGATGTGCCAAAACAAATAAGTGTCTCTTTTATTTTATTAATATAATTTTGTTCTTTTTTATACTTTTATTATTATTTTTTATTATATTAACAATATTTTATTTTTATTATTATTATTATATTTAATATTTTTTATTTTTTATATCAGAGAAAAAATAGTAGGGAATTATTAACAAAATAAAAGTTACTGGGAATTATTAACAAAATAAAATTTACTATTTTGACACATCTACTCAATTACACTAAGTTTGATATATTTTTTCTATTAAATGTATTTTGTTTTATTTTATTAATATTATTTTAGTTTTTTTATAAATATTTTTACTATTTTTATTTATTAAATTAACAATATTTTATTTTTATTATTTTTTATTTATTAAATCAGAGGATAAATAAGAGAGAGTTGTTAACAAAATATAATTGTGTTGCTATTTTACTTTTAAAGTATTAGGTACATATTATTTGTTATGGCACTTTACTCAACCACATTAAGTTTGATGTATTTTTTTTTCTATTAAGTGTATTTTTTTTTATTAATATAATTTAATAAAAAAATATTTTTATTATTTTTATTTATTAAATTTAAAATTATTATTTTGTTAAATTTAAATAAATAATTAAATAAATAAGTTAAAATATAGTACATGGTCCTATTCCCAATGCAACCTCTTATTGAAGAAAAAAATATTCTTTTCAGGTGGTCATATCTTGAGAATGCAACCTCATGAAAATGCAAAAATATATATATTTGTCAATATAAAGTATAATAGTGAATTTTTAAAAATAAAAAATATATAAATAAAAAATCCCATTTTTTCATCTATATATAACTCCTAGATCCCCATAGATTATACACAAGAGAAAGAGAGTCAAAGAGTAAAATACCACAAAAGCACTATGGCTAGATTTGTTTGTGCAATTTTTCTCTTATTTGTCATGACTTTTGTGATCCAAGATGTCTATGTGAGTGATTCTCTCTCTCTTTGTCCTTCACACTTTATTTTACAGTTCCATCTACATCTCTAGATATATCTAATAAAAATATTGGGTATCATATTATTTGTTTTCCACTTGAAATCACACTCACATTTTTTTTTCTATTTTCTATTTATAAAAAATCTACAGGGCGGTGGGGAAGGATCACTGCGTCCTCAAGGTACTAATTAATCCTTGTAAATAATATTTATTAAATTATTTTTTTTAGCATTTATATGAGAAAGATGTAACAAAAATGTATTCATTTAATTTACTGATGCTACCCACAATTGAGTTTTTTCAGATTGTCCGGGTGCATGTGCCTATCGTTGTTCAGCAACTCAATACAAGAAGGCATGTTTGACCTATTGCAACCTTTGTTGTGCAAAATGTTTGTGTGTTCCATCTGGAACATATGGTCACAAGGAAGAATGTCCATGCTATAATAACTGGAGAACTAAAGAAGGAGGGCCCAAGTGCCCTTAATTTATGTTCCATTGTGCTCAAAGTTGTAGTCATGCATAAATCTATATCTATCGATGTATTTCTACTATATCAAACTTAATTAAGAATAAAATTTATTAATTTCTATTGTTGTGTTCAAGTTAATATATTGTATGAAGTTTATAAATGAAATTCTTCTAAAAAAGAGTAAAAAATTATGTATTCCCTTTTATGTTTCAGTTATCTAACATTAGTTCATTCTCTCTTTTTTTTTTTTTTAATTAAAATTTTAGATCATTTTTGCTCCATCACTCATATCTGCAGTTGACACCTAATTTTGATAAGAGTTTTTAATTTTTCATACAACGACATAAACAATATTTTCTTCACTCTTATTGATATTTAACCATAATATTTTATATCCATTATGATGTTCCTTGTTCCTGTTTTTAAAGGGTTCAGAAAACTCATTTCTTTAGGAATATAACATTGATTACATATCAAAAATAAATTATCATTTTGAATCAAATGAATTCTATATTGAGAGAGAAATTAAAATGTTGTCGTAAGACATCTACAAAGTAGTCTCACTTAAAGACAAAATCATAAACAAACAAAAATTAATTATACGTGAAAGTCACTTAAAATAAAGGTGTTGACAAAAAAAACAACAACAAAAATAATATGTTACTAATAAAATAAAAACAGAAGAAAGCTAAAGAAAAATAAGGAGCCAAGCGCTAGATTTTGCAAAGACCAATCATATAGTTTCAATTTAATCTAATGGTCAAATTACATGGTGCAAGATGAGGGGACAAGAGACTTAATTGAACTCTCATCCTATAAACCATCTATTAAAATTTTAAAAGATTTTATCGCCCTGGTCAATTTCGCAAAACCAAATAATTCCTTCACTCCTATTAATGTCTATATTAATGTTTCATAATTACTTCTGTCCTTCTAATCCTATAATTTTACATTTAGTTAAATATATTTTTATTGTCAATTAAATTACTAAATAGAAAAATAATAATTACTTCTGCCCTTCTATTCCCTGTTTTTTATAATATTATTAAAATAATTAAAGTTTAATAAATAATAATAATAAAAATATTAATTATTTATTAATAATACTGCTTAATTGATTATAATTAGTAACAAAATACATAAATATAATAATAATATTAGACAGAGGTGCAAATAACATTCAGATAATATTTTATTAGTATTTTTTAATAATCAATATTAGTAATTAATTATTAATTTAGTTAAAGAGGTGAGTTGAACCGATAACTTCCTTATCACTTTAATCTCTCTATGTTCTTCCACCAAATCAGTTTATGACTTCCACGAAGTTTTTTATTATGTTAGGGTAACAAACATAGTTTCTATATATTTTGTACTTTATCTCAAGCATCTATTTTGTTTATAATGCAATTATTATTTTGGAAGACTCTTCTTTAAAAATTTAAGATAATTATATATAAAAAATGAGGCGTAAACATATATAATATAATGGAAAAACACTTAATTAATTTTAACACTTATGAGTAATTGTTAAAAAAATGTAAGTTAACCATAGGCAAAAATAAAAAAACAAAACTATGAATAAACAAAAATTTAAAATGACAATAGAATTGAAATGGATATTTGAGATAAAATTTCAAGAAAATTCAAACTATATCTCATACCGGATCATAGTCAAAAAAAGCATTTATATCAATGTTATTTATCCTCTTTTTAATATATATAATTTTTATATTTTTTATTACTAATTATAATCAATTAAATAATATTATTAATAAATAGTTAATATTTTATTATTATTTATTAAACTTTTTCATTTTTAATTAAATAACATTAAAAAAAAAAAAAAGGGAGACCGGAGGACGATCCTCCCTCCCAAAAATTGTACATGCATTTATTGTAAGCTTTTTTTTATCGTTATGGCTACCAAATAAATTTCTCTTTTTTATCTTCTAAATTTGGTCTTCTTACCTAAACTTACAAACCTCTAATTATAGTGATTAATTATATTTAATATTTAAGAAAATAAAAACACCCAGTATTGCTAATTAGGATGAATCTAAAAGTTCATATTTATTTCTAAAAAAACTTGCCCCAAATGATAAGTAAATCCGATTTCTATAAGTAAAAGTTCATATTTATTTCTAAAAATTAAATCAGTTACAAATAATCAAATCAAAATCATTCCTAATTAGTCAAAATATCCCATTTATATTTAATAATTTTAAATTTTTGTTTACTTTTTTAAAAATATTAAATTATTCTTAAAACAAAAGAAAGGTCCCACATTTTTTATTATTTATAAATTCTTTTATATATACGAGGAGGAATTGAATTACACCTATAAAGTTACACTATTTTAATAACATCGTGTCGGATAATTATTTTTCAATAGAGCTAATATCATATATATTATATTTATAAATTGTGACATTTGAGAATAATGGGTTGACGAACACAATAAATTTTTTTCAACACGTTGGTATATTTATATTACAAGAAAAACACTCATTTTCCAACGACAAAAACTTCTAAAAAATATATCCATTTTGAGGGTTTTCAGAGAGATACAAAGCCTTTAAAATTAAGAGATCGAAAATGATCAATTTCAACTAATCAAGCAGGTCAAAAATAATTTTTGGTGGGTTAAATAGGGGTAGACATATCCATTGACCCACCCAAAGGTCGATTGAACGGATAAGCAGAATATAAAGTCATTTGTAAGTGGATTAAAACAGACGAATACAATTGAAGATTCTAAAACCAATTAAACTCATATCCGCCCGATAATAAATACACAATAGTAATACTCATGCGCCATTTCAAAAATACCCTCGAAAATTGTTATGAGGGACAAACTTCTCGGAAACCCGATGGGTTGACCCGTTGAAAAAAGAAAATTGGAAAAATAATGATAATAAATGTTTTCACAAGAGTACATATATTATATTTATTTATGGTTTAAATATGTATTTGGTCTCTGGAAATATACCACTTTTTGATTTTAGATCTTGTAAATTTTTTTGTTTGGATTTAGTACCTGTAAAATCATAGACAATCGACATTAAAAGAATGAAGAGTTTTTCAAAAACCCCTAAATCATTTTTTTAATTGTTATTCATGTTTTCTTTATAAAATAACATTAATTACTAAATAATCAATATATAAATTTATTAATTAATTATATAAAATATTTTTATTTTTAATATATCATAAAAGATAATGTATTTATTTATATTTATAGGCTCATGTGTCATGATAGTTTATCAACTATTTTTTTAGAGATCAAAATTGATGGTAAGTGATTTTACGGGGGTTAAATCAGAAGACAAAAAAACTTACAAAATTTAAAATAAAATAAAAAATGATATATTTGAAGATACCAAAGACTTATTTAAACTTTTATTTATATAGACAACCTATAAAAAGTTGTATTTTAATCATTAATATTTATTTTTTAATGAAAATAATTAAAAATATTATTAACATTTTAAAAGGTTATAATTATTAATTAAAATAAAATTTAAAATCACAAATTTAATGATGAAAATTGCATTGAGTTAAAATTATCTAGATATTATCCAATAATACATGGAACCAAAAGTCAAAGTCAAATAAAAGTTGAATAAATTAAACATAACACTATAGTAATACCTCTATCTCTTATTATAAGTATTTATTTATTTCTTTTAACTTTTATTAAGAAAAGTTGATACTGCAGTTCATGTATTTATTTTATACATTAATATTTTAAAAATAATTTTTTTATTTAAATGTATTAAATTTAATTTTTATATTTTAAAATAAATTTATAGTATTATTAATAAAAAATAAAAAAAAAACATCTAATAAATTGAAAATGTATTTATATTTATGAACAAATGTTTTTCTTAAATAATGCTTGTAATAAAAGACAGCGTATCTCGTCATTATAATCACAGTGAGCAGTATTTCGACATTATAATCATAATGAGCAGCGTATCTTCAAGAGAGTCATTAGAATGTGTGTTTGTCTAGGAGTGACTGCATTGTTATTTTTTTTAAAGAAAAAAATATTGTACATTTTTATTTGTTGTTTGTAAAAGTAGTAAATAATCTTAAAACGATAATTAAAATTGAATGGAAGAAGTAGTGTATCTTTTTTTATCCTCAAATAAACAGTTTATATTTATTTGTTTAGTTTTTCAAAATTAATACATTAGTATTTTACTAAAGCATTCATGCAATATAGTATTATATTTTTACATTTAATTAAATGGACCATTAAAAAAAGTAGAGTTTTATACCCAAAAAAAGTATATAGATAATGAGATTAACTGTATAGTGTTATTCTTTTCAGTTTGCACCTATATAAACTCTTAACCCTAATTAATGTGGGGGTACTATCAAGAGTGTTGGATTTTGATCATTTGATTCCTAATTTTGACATAATTCACAATTCAACAATGTTCATACTTAATATGATAAATCTAATATTTCAATTGAGCAAAATTTCAGGAACACCAATTCAATCACACACACTTGTATCAAATTGCTTGGAACACAAGAAATCAACAAAAGTTGAATTCTGACTATGTAAATCGATTGGGAAATCGATTTCATAACAAGGGTGTAAGGAAATCTTAAGTGTTTGTAAATGTGCAATCGATTAGGCAATCGATTAGCTTAATTAAAAATGAAAACTGCACAAGTCAGTAGCCTCTGATTTGGAGAGTAATCGATTGGTAAATCGATTGAACATTTCACAAATCAAACCTGATGGTAACACATCGATTGGTAAATCGATTGGATGAGTCACAGTGGCACTCCAGTGCTGAGGAAATCGATTGGCAAATCGATTGACGAAGTATCCTTTGAAAAATAACCTCACCTGTGACAAATACAATCGATTGGACAATCTATTGTTAACACTTTCATTTTGTTAAAGTTTGGTTGCAATCGATTGGGAAATCGATTGAACTAAACACCAGGTAAAAACTTTTCAGGAACATGCTATTAAATCGATTGGCAAATCGATTGACAACAAATCATTTGAAAAATAACCTCACCTGTGACAAATACAATCGATTGGACAATCTATTGTGAACACTTTCATTTTGTTAAAGTTTGGTTGCAATCGATTGGGAAATCGATTGAACTAAACACCAGGTAAAAACTTTTCAGGAACATGCTATTAAATCGATTGGCAAATCGATTGACAAAGTATCATTTGAAAAATGACCTCACCTGTGACAAATACAATCGATTGGACAATCTATTGTGAACACTTTCATTTTGTTAAAGTTTGGTTGCAATCGATTGGGAAATCGATTGAACTAAACACCAGGTAAAAACCTTTCAGGAACATGCCACTAAAGCGATTGACAAGTCGATTGATATCAAATAGCTGAG
>NC_021161.2:8471962-8489796 GCF_000331145.2 Cicer arietinum
CAAAACTGATGGAATTTATGGCAGCTCAAATGGAACACAACGCCAAAATACTAGAGTCTAATGCAAGGATGGAAGCTACCTTGACATCTATCCAAACATCCCTGAAATCAGTTGTTCAGGATGTTGCTGCAATTCAAGCGCATCTAGGCCTCAAGCTATCTTTTGAAGACATAGCGCATATTGGTCGACAAGCAACTAAGGAACCACAGCCAGATCCTCTAGATCGGTCTGCGACTCACGGTGAGGAGACACCTGCTGAGGATAATACAGCGGTCTCTACCTCTCCCCTAGATGATAGTGAGAACCAGCCCACTTTAGGAGATTAGATGGTCAAGTTCCTTATTTGTGATGTCTTAATTGTTTGTTTTGCTGCTTTGCTGTTTTATGTTTTATTAATAATATATGTATGAGCGAATTTATTAATTGTGTTGTCTTATTTTTGGTTGTCTTGCTGTTTTTGCTGTTTTATGTTTTATTAATATATATGTATGAGCAAATGTATTAATTGTTATCATATAAATACTGCTATACTACATCTGTTGCATATTTGTTTTGTTCTGATCTGATATACAAGTTATATGCTTTCATTTCCTATGCTTATGTTCTTTAACATAGGGGGAGGAATTGTTTTCTGCCTTTTTGCCTTAATTGACAAAGGGGGAGAAAAATTATAACTTGATAACTTGATAATATGCTTGTTGTTGCATTATTAAGGGGGAGAATCTGATGTTCTGATGATGTTTGTTTTTGCTATGATACTTGATAATGTAATAATACTCATGCTGATTTGATACATTTGACACATGCTCTGATGCTCTGATTTGGTACACATTTAATAAATTGTTTTCTTTGGTATGATTTTGAAATGGTTTGATATGCTCAAGTTACAATTGTATGAATTGTCAATTATGCCAAAAAGGGGGAGATTGTTGGATTTTGATCCTTTGATTCCTAATTTTGACATAATTCACAATTCAACAATGTTCATACTTAATATGATAAATCTAATATTTCAATTGAGCAAAATTTCAGGAACACCAATTCAATCACACACACTTGTATCAAATTGCTTGGAACACAAGAAATCAACAAAAGTTGATTTCTGACTATGTAAATCGATTGGGAAATCGATTTCATAACAAGGGTGTAAGGAAATCTTAAGTGTTTGTAAATGTGCAATCGATTAGGCAATCGATTAGCTTAATTAAAAATGAAAACTGCACAAGTCAGTAGCCTCTGATTTGGAGAGTAATCGATTGGTAAATCGATTGAACATTTCACAAATCAAACCTGATGGTAACACATCGATTGGTAAATCGATTGAATGAGTCACAGTGGCACTCCAGTGCTGAGGGAATCGATTGGCAAATCGATTGATAAAATATCATTTGAAAAATGACCTCACCTGTGACAAATACAATCGATTGGACAATCTATTGTTAACACTTTCATTTTGATTAAGTTTGGTTGCAATCGATTGGGAAATCGATTGAACTAAACACCAGGTAAAAACTTTTCAGGAACATGCTATTAAATCGATTGGCAAATCGATTGACAAAGTATTATTTGAAAAATGACCTCACCTGTGACAAATACAATCGATTGGACAATCTATTGTTAACACTTTCATTTTGTTAAAGTTTGGTTGCAATCGATTGGGAAATCGATTGAACTAAACACCAGGTAAAAACTTTTCAGGAACATGCCACCAAAGCGATTGACAAGTCGATTGATATCAAATAGCTGAGCCACTGTTTTGAAAACAATCGATTGGCAAATCGATTGATATTAAAACTGAATCACTATTTTGAATCACATCGATTGACAAATCGATTGACATCAAAAACCTGAGCCACTGTTTTGAAAACAATCGATTGGCAAATCGATTGAAATAAACTTGTTGAAAACACAGTGAACTCTGAAGTTTGGCAAATCGATTGAGTAATCGATTGAAAATAGTTTTATTAAAACAGTTTCCCAGAAATCGATTAGGCAATCGATTTATACAGGTCTGGACATGTTCTGCTGAAAAGTGTTGTTTTAAAGAATCGATTGGTAAATCGATTAGCTTGTATAGTTTCAAGATTAAAGAAAACCAAGATCGCGATAATCGATTGGCAAATCGATTTAGCTCATTTTATAACTTTACAAAATCGATTGGGAAATCGATTTCGTAGTTGGTTTTTCAGAAACTATATAAGATGTCTTTCAATCTTTATTCTCATAACTTCTAAGAACTTTTACATAACTTTTTCATAACTTTCATAATTTCTCTTATGCTCTCAAAAACGGTTCATGGCAACAAACTAACAACTTCATAATTGTGATTACAGATCTCAATACAGTTTGTTGACAATCTAAGAGAAATGATAATGTGCTCAAGAACAATCCATGAATATCCAGATTTGTGAAGAGCAACATTTATAAAGATTGAAGACTCTTTTGTTTTACGTCTTTTATTCTTTCTGTAATAAATCTTTGAACCAAAACGAACGTTGAAAATCCAGCTAGAAACTGGTGGCTACTTTCTTGGGTGAGAGGTCTCAACAAGAAAGAGTCGTACTTTGATTTTGTGTTAGGCTGCCGATTGTCTACAAGGATCAAAGGGTTGATAGAAAGCCAGCTAGAAACTGGTGGCTACTTTCTTGGGTGAAGAGTGTTCAACAAGAAAGAGTCGCACTGTGATTCTGTGATAGGTTGACGAGTATCTACAAGGATCAGAGGGTATTCAATAGGAAAGAGATCATTAAGATAGATAGGTTTCAGGGAGGAAACTGGACAATCTGTAATTGATTCTTTCTATTGAAGGAGAAGAAAATCTGAAATCCGATTGGATTTTCAGGACTGGATGTAGGTTGTTGTTGACAACCGAACCAGGATAAATCTCTGTGTTTTCTTCTCTAACTCTCTCTCTTTAATTTTCTATATTGCTAACTTTGCATGCCTCAAAATTTAAATTCCGCTGTGCACTTGATACTAATTAATTTTGTAACGAAAACTGATATATTTTCTGTTATTTCGAGGTCACTGATACCAACAAAGAGTACTCTAAAGTAAAAGACCAACCAAAGCACTATATATGGCTAAGTTTGTTTGTGTATTTCTTCTACTCATTGTCACGGCTTTTGTGATCCATTATGCTATATGAGTGATCTAATATTCTCTCTATCATAGATCATGTCTATATAATTAAAAATTCTGATTTTATGTATTGATGGGGATCAATGAGTTTGTAAAAATGAAAGGCAATGCCTTCAATTAACCTCAAAAGTTGCATATGTATTATTTGATTTCCTCTATAAACTCACTCATATTGACACATGTTTTCATTTTTTTTCTTTCTATTTGACATAAAATGCTGGTGGGGAATTAAGGATCCCTTGGTCCTCAAGGTACTAATTCTATCTATTATTTTTGCTTTTGGAACAATATTTTTTTTAAAAAAAAAAAGAAAAAATGATAAATTTTATCATAATTAACTCACACAAATACGTTCAACATAACAATATCAACATCTGTCAGCTGAGTTATGATTTAAGAACCGAAACAATATTCTTTTAATCAACACAAACTAAATTAATTTAATTTACTAATCTTGTTCACAATTCAATTTTTCTTCTTTTCAGATTTTGCAGGTGCACGTGACTATCGTTGTTCAGCAACTCAATACAAGAAGGCATGTTTAACCTATTGCAACCTTTGTTGAGCAAAATGTTTGTGTTCCATCTGGAACACATGGTAACAAGGAAGAATGTCCATACAATAATAATTGGAAAACTAAGGAAGGAGAACCCAAGTGCCCCTAGATCTTTGTCAATGCAATTCTATGCTATTTGAATATTAATAAAATTTCTATTGCTATGTTCAAATTAAATTAATTCGTAAGCTACTTATCTATTCATTTCGTTTCATAATAATTGATTTATTTATAAAAAAAAAAAAAAAATTGTCTCAATACATAACTAGTATCAACTTTTAATGTAACAAGTAACATTATTTATTTATTTTCTATTGCACCATTTACATTAATAGTGATCTTTGATAAAAATAGTTTAGTAAAATTACTATATTTTTTCTTTTACTTTATTATTTTTTTAAATCTATGTAGAATAATCAAGTGAGTGAATTATTGTGGAATGAATGAAGTAGTAAACTTCTTGTCACTGTATGAGCGCCCCTCCCTCTTGTCTTCAGCTTTATTGATATTTCCTTTTTCCTAATGCATTCATAACATTCATCAAGAATGCAAGCAAGCTAAAGGTTCAGTTACTCTTATTTCTTTTCTTCTACGGAGAATCTCATAATCTTTGCACAATAATAAATAAATAAATAAAACTAAGAATTTCATTTTATTTTATGGACACAAATTAAGATTTATCATTATATCATATAAATTGGGAGAAAAAAAATCACAGGGGAAGATTCTTCTTAAAAAAATAGAATGGAAGGAAATAAAAAATGTAAAAGACAACTTGATTTATTACATATGAGTTGCGACAACTTGGTGATCTTAATTAATAAACGTTTTTAATGGAGATGATGGATATTGGAGTGTCTGAGTTCGACTTTCGTGTCGGTTTTTGTTAATGGGTGTCCAAAGGAGGAGTTGTCTTTTGACCAAGGCCTTAAGCAAATAATCTGCTTTCTCCTTTTCTTTTTTTGCTAGTTGGTAAAGGACTAAGTTCCATGTTGAGTTCTTAAGTGGAAGTCGAGTTGTTCACTAATTATATCGTTAGTGACAACTTAACTTTTAGAGTCTCACTTTGTAGTTTGCAAATAATACACTTATCATGTGTGGAAAGAAATTGTCTAATATAAGAGTTATTAAGGTCAACCTACTATTTTTTTAATTGACTTTATGGCTAGCGGAGGCAACCAAGTTATTGAATTGTAATGTTGGGAAGGTTATGTTTAAATACCTTGGATTACCTGTTGGTGACAATCTGAGGAAGCTATCCTTTTGGAATCATGTGATTGAAAAAATTCAAAGAAGGTTATAGGGATGGAGGAACTACAATTTGTTTATGAGTACAACCTTGTTCTCATTAAAGTTGTCATATTTGTGTTGCTAGTTTGTTTCTTTCTTCAAGGCTCCGCCAGGTACTATCTCAAAAATTGAATCCCTTTTTTAAAAAAATTTATGGGAGGGGGTAATGATTAGGCTCACAAGGTTTATTGGGTCAAGTGAGATATAATTTGTTGTGAGCGTGAACAAGGTGGACTTGGTGTACGTAATATGCGTGTCTTCAATATGGTGCTTTTCTGTAAATAGTATGGAGGCTTAAAGTGGATACATGTGGGTTATGCTTTAAGGTTCTTTCTTGTAAGCATGGTTGTTTGATTGGGATAGTGGGAGGTGGTACTTCTCGAGATTCTTGTGGTGGAAGGATATTAGGTGTCTAGAGATTGAAGGTGGGTATTCGGGAACAATGGTTCTCAACTTAGTAAGAAGAGTAATTAATGGTGGGAATACTTATTTTGGTATGATCTATGGTTGGAAGGTGGACAACTACAAAGTAGGTTTAGTCAATTGTTTGGGGTGGTGCGTGAAATTTATAACAATGGTAGATATGTTTAGATTGGGGTGGGAATTTGGAGGAGATGGATGAGGGTGGTGTCGTAGTCTGTTTTAGTAGGAAGAAAAGTTGATAGAAGAGTGTACTTCGTTGTATTTTAATGTTCATTTGTAGGATCGAGTTGATGATTCGTGGCAATGGAAAAGTGTTATGTGTGGGGTGCACTGTGTGAAAGGTGTTTATCAAGGATTGATGTGGAACTCTTGTTTACATCGCACTCCCTTTAGTGACATTGTTTCGAATAAAATGATACTGTTAAAGGTGTCTCTCTCAGTTTGGAGGTTGTTGCACAATCAGTTGCCTACGAAAGACAAATTGTTGAAAAAAGGCATTATGGATAACTCTTTCAGCTTGTGTGTGGGTGGGTGTGGACTTGAAGAAACTATTCAACATCTATTTTTTTTGTTCGATTTAGCAAAATATTCTTACCTGGTTGAACATTGAAGGTCCTTTGTCTTATGTTGTTTTACACGACACTCAATAATATTGTGGGTTAGGTGTGCTTGGCAGAAAAGATCGACAATTTTCAATCTTTTTTAGTTAGTGTGCATTTGAGCTATATGAAAAATGAGGAATCATATAATATTGAGACGACATTATGTGTTAAACTAGTATGTTAGTGTTGGCTTCGTTATAAAGAAATTATTTTATAGTATGATTTTAATCAATGATTGTTTAACTCGATTCATTACTTGATGTAGTTTTTTACAGGTTATCTTGGGTTGTTTCTGGTGTGTAGATGAGGTTTTATTCTTCGAACTCATTATGTTTTGTTGTCTGATTGAGTTTTGTTAGCTCTTTTACCTTTGTATATTCTTATTCTTCGCACTTAGAATTCTATTATTTTAAGATGTTGTTTGATATATATAAAATTGACTAAAATGCGACATCTTGTCACTATTAGTTTAAGTCTGAGTTGTGATAACTTAGCGATTAAACTTTCTAAACCAAATTAAAAAAATTATTATACACACTTATCAAAATCAATTTTTGAGACTCAATGTCTTTTTCCTTCATCAAATCAACCATATCTTTTTTTATCAAATCATTTTATCACAACAAAACACATTTTCTTTATAAAAACAATCAACACATTCACATTCTATACTTAAAAACTATGTACAAGATGTTTGGGAAACTACACCAAAATCAAAGCAAACAATCCTCAAAGATACACAACTTACTACTTCGTCAAAAGCCTTACCACAAAAATCTTTAGGGATAAAATCATGGCGAAGGGAAAGATAGTGTAGTAAACACTTAAAGACATCAACAAAATCTATATTCAGTCAGACCAATTTTATTTTTATTAAAAACATCATAAATATTAGAAGGAAAATCATCCCACCAATGATTGTTTACCAAGTGAAATCACAAATTAGTAATTTTGTTCACTCATTAATTATTTTCTCTAAAAATATGAAATATAGTGAAAATTCATTCTTTTAATCATCTCAAAATAATTCAACAATCTATTTCTAATGGATCAAGGAACAAAGTTATTATTTCTAAAAGCTAAATTTGTCAATTGTGAATCAGATTCAAGCCATAGAAATTATCACCATTCATACATAGATTATTTCAATAGCAATAATAACTTTTATGAGCTCGATATGTATTGCAATTGTAATCCACAAGTTCACAGAAAAATAATTCAAAGAAGCAGCAAAGTTGTACTTAAACATACAACACCATCAAAAGAGGACCAACACAGCAAAATGCAACACCATCAATATTACATTTAATCTAGTACTCTTTAGGGAGACATCATATCACCTCCTTGATAGTAAGCACTCTAAGAGGGTGAACTCCAACTTGAAAAAAATTTGAGAATTTGAAATTCTTGAATAGAGTTGAAGACTGTGTTAGAAGTGTGATTGCCACATAACGATACGTTAGCAATAATTTTGTTGATAACATTATAAAAAACAAGAATATTGTCTTTAAATCGAACATGATTTCTGCAATATCAATGAATGTCAATAGTAAAAATTATGTTGGCCAAAATAACATCTCTACATTGACGGACCAACCTTTTTCACATATGAAGAAAAAAAAAATTAACTGAACTAATATCAATTTGAGAGAAAAAAAATAGAGCTTAACCAAAATCCGAGCCTAACAGTAAAGAACAAGATAAAAATAGATGAGTTTTAGTCTCCAATTCACATTTACAGAGTTCACATCTTGAAGTAGTTTGATAATCTCGAAAAATTAAATTATCATCAGTAGATATCTTATTATGCAGCAATCTCCAAAACTTAATAGACTTGGAAAGAGAAATGTTATTATACCCAATAGTTTTGGCTTAAGAGATTTATTGTCCTGAAGACTTGTAGAATGGATAAGCTTCCTATATGAAATTAACTAAACTTGTACAAGTTTACCTCATATTAAATTAATACTACAAATAATATATATATATATATATATATATATCAAAATTTTAACTCAATTATATAAAAAAAATACATTGATATAAACAAAAACAAATTTACAATTTACAAAGAAAAAATATATAATTTGAAAATTGAGAAGAAAAAAATTAACAATGTAAAAAATTCCATACAAGTTTACTCGAGTACGACACAAGTCCAATCGAATAAACTCGATTTTCATTTCTTTATTTATTAAAATTCGAGTTTATAGCTAAAACAACTCAAAATTATTATGCCAAGTTGAAAAATCATAAGATTCTACAAATTAACTCACGATTTTAATAACTTTATTTAAAATTGCTTCTTCAATAATTAGTAGAACCAGGATTTCATAAGCAAATTATAATTTAAGTTTAAATGTACTTTAATCTCTCTATTATTATCATCAATTCACGAGTTTAGTCTATTTATTTGATTCAAATATTAAGTCCTCTAATTTGAAAAATTATACAATTTTAACCTGATTTTGACCATTCAAACCCGTATATAACTGTGTGTTTATTATTCCTCATTTGTACCCGACCACTCAAGTCCGTATACATTCATATTTGAAAACTTGTGTTAGTTTGTGACTCGTTGTATCCCGTCCACGCATCAAATTGAGCCAATTAGGATCCACAATCTTTTGAATTAAATATAGTTTTTATATCTATATGTTTTTAAGTCTATATATATATACACTATTAATAAATGTATTGTAAAAACTACTTTTCTTCATTCATGTACATTGATGAGAGGATGTTAGATAAGTAGCAGTAATTAGTAATTAAAGAGTTAGCCTAACTCAAAACACTTACCTACCCGACTTGTTAGGTCATACTAAAGTTGACATCTCATTTCTGACCGGAAAAATATATGTAAGCAAATTCAGCACTAAAGTTTTGTTGTTTTGAAGTTTATAAAGTAGATTATTGTATGAATTTTATAGGATATATGTTTCCTAATAATTTCATGCAATTTAAACGATGTATTTGATTAAAAAAAATTATACATTATGTTATCTTTTCATCAAAACAATATACATTATTCTATCTCCAGATCAACTATCATTGTATTCTTTCAATGATTAAAACAATGATATAACGTATCTAGTTGCTGGCTATCAATCATATCACAAATGATTTTTAGCTCGCATTCCTCCTCACATACAGCTTTACGAGTATTATAAAATGACATAGAAACTAATCAATTTTTTTATTTGTATTTTTCAATCTGAATTTCATTTTTAAAAGACTCTTTCAGGTTAAAGATAACAACAACAAAAACTAATTCAGCCTATATGATTGCTATGTGGCTTCCATGTGGAATTGTGAAGGTTGGCTGAATATTATAATATAATTATTATTTTACTCAATTATTATAATATAATAACTTAATATATGTAAAATATACAAACTAATTATTCATCACCATGTTTTTTTGGCAGAATAAGAACAAAGCCAACACACACCAAGGACCACCATTACGAAATATTTGAGTTCATATTTATTTTTTAACAATAAAAAATCGACTAAATTACATCCGTGTTCCCTTGATTTAATTTCAGCTAACGTTTTAGTTTTTTATCTTTTTTTTTTTCTTCTCGAGTTAGTCTTTTATTTTAATTTTAAATGACAATTTGATATTTTATGTTTTAAAATTTCAACAATGTTATCATTTTTTATACAAAAATTCAAAAAAATCATCAAAATTTTCAACCAAATCCCATAAAATTAATAATCATTTTCAATATACTCATATTTTCAAATACACTCATATTTTCATCTCCAACAACATCAAATAAAGAATGAAAATATGAGTTTATTTCAAGATTTAAGTTATGAATTTGATTAAATTTGTATTTTATTGAAGATGATAATGAATTTTATGGATTTTGTTTGAAAAATTTGATGATTTTTTTGAATTTTTGTAAAAAAAAAAGGACAACATTGTTGACATTTTAAAACATAAAATATCAAATTATCACTTAAAATTAAAATAAAGGACCAACTCGAAAAAAAATAAATATAAATGACTAAAATATTACTTGAAATTAAGTTAAGGGACCGCAGATGTAATTAGCCTAAAAAAATTTTAAATAATTTTTTTTATAGAAAAAATAATTAAAAAAATCGGTGCATACGAAATTTGAAATTGAATTTAAAATATAATATTAAATTTAACAATATCATTCCTAACTCCATTATTTAAATCTATAAGTATCTAACTTAAAAATCAGAACAACATTATTAGAAGGAAAAAATTTAAAAGGCTGGCATTAACTTTTGTCGCATTAAGGATTTTAAAATCAATTTATCAAAATCCGACCAAAATGTGTTATTTTCTCTCTTTTTTTCCGTCAATAAATGTGCTATTTTTTTTTTTCTCTTAGAAAACAAACTTAGTTGTGGCATGGGCTTGACTCCTTAAACAACAAAAACCCATATTCCTAAATGAGGTTGTGCTTTTTCCTTTCTTCTCTGTTCTTAATATCTGAAAACGATTTGTGATACCTACCATATGGAGCTTTTTGGATTTTGGGAATGGGAGTAGCTAAGTTATAGAGTCAACCCCACAAATAAAATAGGTTACTACTACTCATACATCCAGTCTTACGATGAATGAATTATTCATTTTGACTTTTTGTACGTATTGAAAAAATTAATAAATAAAATTAAGAGAATAATAATTTTATTAAATTATATTTATTAAATATTGATGTATTCTCCGTTAAAGATGAATTTAAATAATTTACAAAATAATTACTTCTTCCAACCTTAAATATAAAATTGCATTCTCTTCATTATGAGAATTAAAAAAATTGGTAGAAACATTAAACTTGTTAAAAATTGATGTTATTTTATATTTTTATCATTATAAAAAGAGAAATAGATATTAGTCCTTGAAATAGTAAGAGTTAGTCAATTTAATCATTGAAATAGAAACTTTGAATTAATATATTTAGTCATTGAAATTGTAAGAGCTGGTCAATTTATTTCTTCGAATTTGTGAAATAGCAATTTAGTCATTTAAATTAAAAAATATTCATTTATTCACTATTTTTTACAAGTTTCACGTCACAATTTAAAAAAAAATTATATTCGTTTTGATATAATCAAACACTATGTAAGTCAATATATGTCTTTTTATTTTGACAGATATTTATTAAAGAAATATTTTAATAGAATGATTAAATTGAATTATATTTTTTAATTTAAAGAATAGTTTGTTAAATCTTAAATAAATTTTAAGAAACAATGAAAATAATGTTGATATTTTCACTAATAAATAACATTACATTGATCAAAAGGACCATATATATCCAATAATGATCACATGCCAAGTGCCACGTGACAAAATGCAATTGCAAAAAGAAGAGAATGTTTTAAGGGAGATGCTCCCTTCTGGACCAAATTTATCGCCACAATTAATAATAAAATAATGGACCATCACTATGCTAGCGTTAAATTTTCTTCTTCCACCAAGCATGTGAAGGTGTCTCCTAAGTAGGAAAACACACACGAATTAGGCGCAGTGATGTGCAATATGTTCTATGGCTTTGGTCTACATCTTTAAAACTTCCCCCATGTGAACATTAGGCCAATTTATTTGTAAACCCAAAGACAAGTTCAATTCATGGGGTCTTGGTTCTGAATCAAACAACATTGACATGGTCCAATACAATGATCCTTTTCAAACATAATTATCAAATCCCTACAACTTATATCATAGTTCCTATTCGTCCAACCTCTCTTGTTACCCACATCCTTATCATTATCCCTTCAATGACTCGTTTTGTCTTCGTCATATCTACCTTAGTATGTTCCTTTCAAATTTTGAATTGAAGCCAGAAAGGCGAGAACAAGCCATTAAGAAAAAAAACGAGTTAAAAAGGATTTTCATTTTTCAATTAGTAACGTAAATGGGTCAGGTTACTATAATCCTTAAATGAATTGAACTTACAAATAGGTCTTTAAAATATTTTTTTTTTAGAAATTTTATAGACTAAATTAACTATCAAAAAATATATTTAAGAATTAAATTAATTAACTAAAGACATATTCAAAAGTTCAAATGATTGATAAAAGATAAAATTAATATATATATATATATATATATAATTTTAATATATTAAAAGATTATTGTGATAACGCCGCATATTCAGGGAAAAAATATAGGGGTATTTTCAATGTAGCTTGGACTAAATTTGAAAGAAAAAATTATTTGATTCAAAGATTAACGTACTTACAGTTCGATTTGGATGTCAGTTCAAAAAAATTCAATATGATATGATCTAAGTTAATATAATTTAAATTGAATCAATTTTTAAGTGATCTAAATTATAATTTGTAAAATATTATTTTAATATTAATATTATAAAACTACATTAAAGTAATAAGTTTGAAAAAAATATTATATATAATATATTAAAAATTAAGATTACAAAATAACATTGATCATTGATCGACTATTTTAAAATAATAATAAAAATACATCAAATTAAAAAAAAATAAGTATAATTAAAAAATAATTAAAACTATCAAATAATAGTTTAACATAATATTCTATACTAATAAAATAAATAAATAAGTATTAATATATATATATAGTTTGACTTAATTTTTAAAAATGAATTCCAAATTCAATCTAATCTAAATTATTTTCACAAAAACAATCCAAACACATTCAAAAAATTAATTTTGTACTATTTTTGAATTTTTTTAATTCTGTTTGCATCTTTTTTTGTCGATTTGGATTTGATTCCGATTGCAAGAAATAGTTTTGTATGATCACAACACTCGGTCAAAACATTTAAGTACACTTACAACAAAGAAAAAAAGTAGAGGAATAGTTAGTTAGATAAATGTATTTTTTAAATAATTAAAAAAAAAATTTCCACAGTTTTTTTAGAGCTATGACTATATACAAGTATTTATCTCGGTTGCAATTGCACTAGTTCGTGCACAATGAGCTAGCTACAAATGCAATTGCAGATAGAGAAACATTTATTTTGTCACAAATATAAATCAATAATGTTTGTACACACTCATATAAAAATATATATAATTTAATTATTTAAAAAAAAATACATTTTTTTATCTTTATTTATTTATGTGAGTGTGTTTAAACACTATTTATTTATGTTTGTGTTCAAACAAATGTATCTAACACTATTTGTGCTGAAGCAAGTATTTCTCTTGCAAACAATTACCAACAATGTATTTCCCTTTATAAAACTATGAAGTTGCTCACATCCTAAAAGAGTATCAAAATTTTATAATAGTCGCTGTAGTTTTGTTTTATTTCTAGCGACCATATATATCTAACATTTTAAAATTCAAATGGAACAGTTTGCATCTTTGAAAGAAAAAGTGAGAAGATTCTAAAATTCCACTTAAAGGTGTTGGATTGAAAGTGATTTATTCAACATAAGATGTATTAAAGGGGATAACTTTGAATAAGTAAACGAATTAGTACTAGTAGTTTAATACTAGTATATATTAAAAGAATTGCTAATTGCTAAAGATGTTTCGTGTGTCTAAAGAGAATTCCGTGACTTCGTACAACAATATGCTTCGACAAACTTATTAAACTAACTATCACGGGGCACATACATAATCTGAGTTGCTTATTTTAATAATCTTTTTATGAAAAAAGAAAATGAAAAAAAAAACATTTTATTATTCCAATATGATTCTAAAGCTGAAAAACTCAATTACATTAATTTCAAATGGCATACAAAATAAAAATTTAATTCACGAGCATTTGGATAAGGCGATTAAGTAACCTCAAATTTAAATCAAATCTTAGAAATGCAATATTATCATCAAAATTCTTTAAGAAAAAATCTGTCTTTCATGTGGTTCTATCTAAATTTGAGTTGTTAGTTTTTGAACATTTACAAAATATTTAGTTTATACAACAACAAAAGAAAGGCTGCATTCTAATCCCCAAACACATGGTAACATTCAAAATCTTTTGTTTTTTTTTTTTTAATTATATTGAACATATGTAGTTTTCCAAATTCATGTCAATTGATATTAGATCAGTTCAGAAACGTTGGTAACATTAAAATACCAAGATAGGTAATTCTTATCTATATATGGTTCGTTTAATTATCCAAACAATATTTTCGCGATTTGATATTATAACAACCACAAGGCCAAAAACTGTATAGTCTTAGTCAAAAAACAAAAAAAAAAATGTCTAGTCTTTGTCACGGAAATGGAAACACATATGGTCACATGGATTCATCAACGTACTCCATGTCATTTTCTTATTCCATGAATTTAGGATATGATTGTATATTTTTTGTGTAAAATAATAGGAGATTGTTATGTTGGTTCTCAACGATACCAATCGAGTTATCTGTTTCATGCTTTAAATCATCGTTGCATCTTAACTTAAATCACGGATAGGTAGATAACATCTTTAATTAGTCTATTTTTTCCCTCTAGAAGTAACTAGCATATGGTAGTTACAATTATAAAGCTTTTTCGTCCTTTCCCTTCACCTTTCATAACTCTAGCTTAATTTTTGGGTAATTGAATTTGTCACATGCAATCTTTATTGGTTCAGTTTTTTTTATATATAAATTGATTATGGAAATTTTGCCAAAAAATTAAAATTGTTTTATAATTTATTTACTAGTTTTAAGTTTAATTTGGATTATCCGATTTGTATAAAATAACTTATATTCTCTAAACATCATAGTTAATCATCTACGTGACTTTACAATTAGTTATAACAATAATCAAACGTTTTTAGTAATTTAATGATTGTTATTTATTGATTGATAATGTAAATGTTTTTTTATGTTGTTTGTGTATAAAAATTTAATCTTAATTTTTAACAGTGTAGAAATTAGTGATACATAATTTTTATTTTGTTTTTGTAAATTTACGTTATTTTTTTAGCAGTGAATATAACACATGAAATTTGGGAAGCAGCAACAATGAATACAATGTTTTCGTTTGAAATGGACAATACAATGAATATCCTTGAATCACGTGACTACATTACAAGTTGAATCCATTGTGAGCAGTGAGCTTGTGATGTTTCAAAAATATACGATAACATAATATATAATATAGTATTTGAAGTGATTAATTTAAATGATTAATGAACTGAGGTTAATGATGAATGATTTAGGAGTTTGAATTTAAATTAAAAACAATTTTTAATTAAATTTTATTTATTTTTCAACTGAATTTTTTATTATTTAAACTCAACTCTCGTAAACACCGAAACGTTATCATTGAAGATTCTTATTTTTTCTTCACATGCTCCACATATTTAGACAATAAGACCTAGTTACAATAATTATATTTGCCAAATAATTTGTGTATTGAATAATATATATTAAAAGAAATTGTTGGATCATGAGGGGGTCTGAAGGATTATCATGTGAGCTTAGAGCATTTACAGAAGTGTATTGAATATACCACATTTTCATCTAAAATCTTAATACATTAAGTATGTAGATCACGTCATTTATGTGATGTTAATTATCAATTTTTTCATCCAATGTAATTTTTACTCACACTTGATATATCAACAATTTTCTTCTTAAATGTGAGTTTATCTATTCATCTTGGTATGTCCCCCTCAAGTGGAAGTTTTATTATTCGTACACTTACGTTGTTGACACTCAACATTAACAAGGCACTCTACCTATAGCAAACACTGTCAAAAAGACTTTTGATACAAGAAGTTAATCACCTTAGTCAACCAACCTCTAATAACATTGTTGGGTCATAAGGGAGTCTGGAAGATCGTAATGTTGAATTCCAAGCAACCACGCAAGTGGATATAACATTTCTCTCAAAAACTTTAAAACATTAACTACATGTCATTCCAATTATATGATGATGCTCCATATCTATTTTTTTTAATCTAATGTGTGACTCTTATTGATCGCATTTGATGTACCAATAGAATTTTCTATTAAAAAATGAACATTTTATTTTCCATTTTACTGCTCTTGATGTTTGTATTTCCATTTAATATGTATTTATTGTGACCTTAATGAGTAAGGCCTAAGACACTCTATGTACCGCATACTTAACTTATCTCTTATTTTATATGTTCTATCTAAAAGTCAAATAGTTAGTCATATCTTGTATTGGTAGAGAAGTTGACATCATAAATTATTGGGAAGATTATTCGAGAAATTAAGATCAACCCAAATAACGAAAAAGAGTAAAGAATATATAAATTGATTTGACGAGAAATTAAGGTATAATAAAAAGAGGAGAAGATAGTTAAAACTTAAAAATTATAAAAGTCAAAGAACCTCCATAAAATAAATCAAAATTATTCATTATTCACGTTACAAACACTCAAAATCTCAAACTATGATCACTGACATATCATCGATAATATTTACTCAAGGTCTATGATAGAGCAATGGCACTTAAATTAGGCAGGATGAAAACCCTTCAATTTTTGGAGACTTAGGGTACTCAAGGAGCTCCTGAATTTCGTCACACAAGTGAGGTCTATTTGTTTTATTGAGTTTTAAAACCATAGAGTAGCTCGTAATTTCCAACTCCCACGTGAAAAAACATATGCCCTCTGCAATGTGGCTTGCATTCCATGTGGTTGGAGCATGTGCTGCTATTCGCCTTAAGTATAACTATCATTGTTAGTGTAAATATGATTTTTAAAAAAAGCATAATAAGGTATATGCTCAATCCATAATGTTGGGGAACTAACTATCAAATTTAAGAAGATTACACGTTAATTCATATGACTTCCTTCTAAATTTAGGTGGCATTTGATGCATGTGGCTTACAATGAGGCGGAAATTGAATTGCAGACACGCAAACTCTAAGGTGGATGATAAATCAATTTTAAAAGCGACACTCGAAATATTATTAATAATTAATGATATTATTTAAAAATATAAGTAACAATGTCTTTATATCTAAAATGGTTTTATAATGAGTTTAACTTTTTAAATGATATGTTTATTTTTATTTTTAATTTTATCGCGATTAATTATATATCTCTGTCATGAAAACCTTCTTAAAGAGTTTTATCAATTTTTGTTAAATTTTTGAGTAAATTTTAGACAAAAATAAATTTTTGATTTTTTAAGTTTAACTCAATTTTTGATTTTCTTAAATTATTGTTATGAAATGTTAATATCTAATCAAAACATTCTAATAAATTAATTGTCAAAACAACTTTACATATGAATAAAGTTTAAAAATATTGATAATGTGAATAAACTTTTATTATCTTATTTTTAAAATTATAAGTGTGTTTAATAAATTGTTGTAGAGAAAATAAAAAATATTTGTTATTTATGAAATTTAATAAATATTTTGAAAATAATTAATATAAAAATATATTTATGCAGCATTTAATAGAATTTCTGATAATTACACATTTTTAATTAAACTAATTATTGATGAAATTTAAATAAATCTAAGTACCGTTGCAGCATTTATATATTTTAACTTTTCTGACTGAATATTAATTTTTCTTAATAATTGTTCAATAGCGAATTTTTTGAAATCATTGCGAAATGGATATTGTTATTGTAAGGAAAAATATTAAAAAAATTATGTAAAATAAAATTAAAAAATAATTAATTTTATATTACACGGCGCATTCATGCGTAAGCAGTTGCAGAGTCTGCATTGGTGTTAGTATAAAAAACCGCAGCGATAACAAAACTGCTTTTCACTTTCCAATTTCAAGACCCAAACAATTCCCAACTCCTCCAAACTCTGCCGCCAAAATCATACACTCTCAACGCACCGTTTAAACACAGTCACTGTACTACTTCTCCTCCGTCTCCTTTACACCACCGTTCTTCCATTTCTCGAAT
>NC_021161.2:8490826-8518307 GCF_000331145.2 Cicer arietinum
AGACAACAATGTCCTCAAGGCGCCACTCGCTAAGCGGTCCTCCCCAACTCACTTCCACCGCGTCGACTCACGAGCTCCGGCAACGAGTCATTACGTGTCTCAACAAGCTCTCCGACAGGGATACACTCGCAACTGCCACTTCAGAGCTTGAATCCATTGCTCGAACCCTAAGTCACGATTCTTTCTCCTCTTTTCTCTCTTGCATTCACAACACTGATTCCTCTTCTAAATCACCGGTTCGGAAACAATGCGTTAATATTTTGAGCCTTCTTTCGCGTTTCCACGGTGATGCTCTCTCTCCTTTTCTTTCTAAAATGATATCCACCGTCCTCCGTCGTCTCCGAGATCCTGATACTGCTGTTAGATCCGCTTGTGTTGACGCTGTTTCCGAAATGTCGTCCCGCATTACTCGCCCGGCGTTCTCCGTCGCGTTTCTGAAGCCGTTTATGGACGCTTTGGCGCTGGAGCAGGACGCGAATGTTCAGATCGGCGCCGCGCTGTGTCTCGCCGCGGCTGTTGAAGCGGCGCCGGAGCTGGAAGTGGAAACGCTTCGAAGGACTGCGCTTCCGAAGCTAGGGAAGGTTCTGAAGACTGAATCGTGTAAAGCGAAGGCGCCGGTGTTGGTGCTGATCGGAAGTGTCGTTGCCGTCGGCGGTGCGGCGAGTCGTGGAGCGATGAATTGGTTGGTTCCGTGTCTTGTGGAGTTTCTAGGCAGTGAGGATTGGAATGTGAGAAAGGCTTCGGCGGAGGCGTTGGGGAAGGTGGCTTCGGTGGAGAAAGATTTAGCGTCGCAGCATAAGGTTCTGTGTTTGGATTCGTTGCAGAATCGTAGGTTTGATAAGGTAACGTGTTATTCTTTTTCTTGAAGAATATTCGCTTTTGAAAAATGGTGATATTTGAAAAGAAGAAAAAGGGAATGAAAATGCTAGTGTTGTTGATTGTTTATGTGATAATGGTGATAGTGTTGTTATTTCAGGTTAAAGTTGTTAGAGAAACTATGAATCGTGCGTTGGATATGTGGAAGGAAGTAAGTGATTTTTCTGAAAATATTCCTGCTCCGTTAAAGTCTGCATGTGCTTCAAATGGTAAGGTTCCTTTTGTTTAGTTGTTTTCACTGATTTAAATTTAATTTCCAAAAAATTTGTAATTCTTAAGTATAAGTATTGCTGCATTTTGGATTTAGTGTAGTAAACTGTTGATATGTATTGATGTGAATCTTCATGTGAGGTTCTGTTAGTTCAAGTTTAGCTGATTTGAAATTAAAAATGCTGTTATGAGAATTATTAGTAGTTGTGTGCTATCTTGAAGTTGGTGGAGAAAAATCTCTGGATTGATTTTTTGTGAAATTTGCTGTATTAAATTTATCCATACTTTTTATTTTTGTTAAAACACCAAATTGATGAAGATATTTTAATTTCAGAATTTGACGTCAACATATCTTTTGACTTATTTTTCTGTGAGCTGTATTTTTAACTATTGAAAGAAAGTATGAGCATCTAGTAATTTCATTGTTCGCCTTTTTTTTTCACAGGCACAGATGATGGTAAAGGTCAAGCCGTGATCAAAAGTTCACCCTTTGCTGGTAATAAATTGTCCCAACCGAAAAAAATAGTCCCTTCAAATAAGTCCCCTCCATCTACAGTTTCGATTTTATCCTCTGGTAAAGGAGAGAGTTCTCTGAAGAGTAATGACAAGGATTCAAGAATGAGGATGTTGCATCAGCAGGATCATGAGAAATTATCCAATGAGAAACCTGAAACTCCAGTATCAAAGTCCTCCTTTTCAAATATGACTAAGGAAAATGATATTAGAAGGTGTGATTTTGAATCTTCTAAATCAGCCCCACATCAGAATTCGGCAAATTCGAGAGCTGATGTAAAGCGAGTTTTCTTTAGCAAGATGTCTGACGAGAAAATGCGGAGGTATGGTGGTTCAAAATCTCGTGTAGTTCCATATAATGATGATGGTGATCTCGACACAGATGTTACTGTCAACAATGTAAACGAAATTTGTGAGAGCCAACAAGATGTTGAGGATTTGTCTTTGATCCGGGAACAACTTATTCAAATTGAAAACCAACAATCAAATCTGTTAGACCTCCTCCAGGTATATTGCGTCTTGATATATCTTTTTCTCTTTCGATTCTAACTTGTTTAGGCTAGTTCTATTCCTGACTAATTTTACTTATTATTTATGTCGTGCTTTTAAATTCTCTGTTTATCTAGTTATCTGACAGTCTTCGACATTTTATATCTTTCCATGATTTGCCCTCCTCTCAGTTTTTACTTTCTGCCATTTATTACTCTATTTGTGTTTTTACTTTCTTATTTATTTAGGATGATGTTTCGCTTCTTCGATTATCATAGTATTGACAAGTTCCATATATTAACTGAAAACTTGCTGTAGTAATTAGTAAATCATGACATCTTTTTAATTAATAATCTCTTTTTTTATTTGACTAAAATTCTAAATGTCGCAATGGAAATATTCCTACCTAGTTTTTTGGGTAAATGACTGTGAATAGAATCATCCTTGAGGAATATGAAACCGATTAGTCCATACAATATATGAAAATACATCCTGAATGTCCCCAGCATCTTAACAATAGGGACTAAAATGAAATATTTTATATACTTTATGGATTACTTATAAGTATTTTTTTATACTTTAGAGACTAAGTTGGAGAGAGAGTGATATTTCAGAAACTAAATTGATGGTTATTCCTAATATTTAAAACAAATGATGGAAGTATATATTTCTGACTTGTGTCCTCATCTTTGTTTGAATATAGAGATTTATTGGAACCTCCCAAAATGGGATGAATTCTCTGGAGACACGCGTACATGGTCTAGAGATGGCCTTAGATGAAATATCATATGATTTGGCAGTATCAAGTGGTAGGATTTCCAATGCTGATGCCATAGAAGACATGTGTTGCAAGCTACCTGGTACTGACTTTTTGAGTTCTAAATTCTGGAAGAGGACCGAAGGTCGGTATTCCACGTCAAGATTCTCTATTGGAAGCTCAGCATCAACAAATACTGTGCATAATTTAACTGATAAAAATGGAAGCAAAGAAATTTTTACAAATAACAAAAGATTTCAGCATCGTAGGGATGAGGATGGATTTTTTGTGAACCCGTTGTCAGAAATTCAAAGCGATTTGAAGGGGCGTTCAGGGAAACATTTGTATAAAATGTCTAACCACATTGTTCAAGATGCTGCTAGTGTACTAAGTAACAGTTCCAGCAGATTTGATGGCATTTCGTCAACTAGTCAAATACTGAGAAACCAGAATGTCAGGTAACAACAATATAAGTGATCTTAGTAGTTATCTTGAGACAGTACCACTGTCCATAATCATTTCAATTGTGTAATTGAATTATTTGCTGTATTTCGGCTGTTAACTTTGGTGTAAGTCATTAAGAGCAATTTAACAACTGAACTGGTAATAGTGGATTTGTAAAGTTACACAGTTTGTATTGCTATTTGACACACCAATCACTACATACGAGTTACATAGTTGACACTAGTAAGTCAGTTGCAAATGAGTTAGACCCTGGTTATTTGTGCAGGCCTCATTAATGATATTTTCATGACTTTAGATCGTTATAATCACCCTTAGTTCATAAAGGTTTGTGTGTGAATGGGGTTGTTGTAATGTTTCACTATTTTTATGAGGAAAGGGTGTCCATTATATGCATGTTTAAGCTTCTGTTAATTGTTTTAAGAACTTACAATTTTGTTCTCTCTGTACTTCATCAGGTCATCTGCGTAGAGAAGACAGCATGTCAATGGCATCACAGACTCACGGTTGTTGGTCCAGGTTGCAGTACGCTATAGTTGGCTACCTTAAGCGATTATTAGTAAATTATTGTTTAGAAAATCCCTTTTTTCCCCTTCAAAATTGTCCATATTGAGGCAGAATCAGCAGCATGTGGATTCGGATATAAAACAGGCTCAAGAATTTTCTTGATGTGTAGCGTAAATGTAGAAATGTAATGTAGACGTAAATTTTCTTGATGTGTAGCGTAAATTTTCTTGTTATGTATCTTAATTATTATATTATAGTATTATGTCTTTGGCCCTTTGCATCGGCAGTTGTAGTTAGAAAAGACAGTGATTATGCTATGTTCAGAAAAATTCCGAGCCTTTGCATTAGTTGAAGTAGAAGATGCGTGCCAGCTAAAAAACAATCTTTTTAAACAAACGTTGATAATAATAGCCACAAATATAAATTTAGAGAGAAAAGGGAGTGGAGATTTCCTTTGCATCATTATAAGCAATACCTGAGCTAATAAGTCTCTTCTCACAGTTTGGTTAAAGGCACTCCAGATTTCTAAGTTCTTAAAAAGCCACGTATGACATATACCTTTGATTCAAGTGTCTAATCAATCCTTCACAAGCAGAAGAAACATCCCCATTTAACAGCACCATCAGAACTTATACGCATCCAACTGATAGGTAGAGGCTCATTTATAAGAAGGAACAAAGGGAGTGAATTACCCTCTGGGTCTCGGAGAGATTGTAAGGGATACCCCACCAAATTTACAAACATAGAAGGATATATCACATCATGGGATACGTCACCTGTAAAACAATACAACAAAATAAATAAATGTTAGATAAAATCAAACCTCAAACACTCCAAAAAGTGAAAATATACGACTATGAAGCTGTATGAATATCACTTTGATCTATCATTGACATAATTTACTTAAATAAGTTGATCACTATCAGTTAGAGTGTTAGACCCAAAATCCCGACTTTTTTGTTTAACTAGGCTTTACAAAAATGACATGATTTGTTTAATTAATCAATAAATCTTGGTTAACATGGGCTTTTTTTTTTATGAGCAAATTGTTTAACATGGACTTAATGTAAACTTATATTAGAATTTTGTAGGTATGTCCTCACATAATGGGTATATCTACATTTAATGGAATTTTTAACCAAGCTTATTGATGATTTGTTATCTACATTCAACTTTATTGGCTTTTTATACTCAATCTTCAGCTTTTCTAAAAGTGATTCCAGCCACACTGCTTGGATTGCAGCTTGTGCAACAGCTACATATTCAGCTTAGACAAGGCAACTATAATCTTATTTCTTGAGGACAAATAAATTGGTGAATTCTCTCGACCTGAAGTGCTCCTTCTATCAACTTTGTCTCCACCCTAATCTGAATCAGAAAAACCTTCTAACTCAGTTCCATCTTCATGCCTTTTTGTTGGAAACAATAAGCCATACTTTTGTGTTCCCTTCAAGTATCTTAGGATTCTCTTTGTTGCAAGCAAATGATATCAGGTCTTGTGTTGCAATAGCCTGCCCATCTTCACTTTTAGTCCATTTCAAACTTGCTTCCATTGGAGTTGCAATTCTCCATGTGAAATCTTCTCAAAACATCTTCAATATACTTTCTCTGATGCACTAAAACCCCTCTAAAGTTTGAAGGTGTATTTTGGGCCTCACTTCTTTGTCTATTTGCCGAATTAGTAAACCTATACACATAGTCCCTACCCCTTATATTCTTATCTCCATATTTTACTTTATTATCCATTTTACCATCAATCAAAATAAATAAACAAATGAAATTGAAGTGTTCATATAATGGGGTGAAACCTCACAATTTTTGACAAAAGTAAATTTCTAGAACAAAAAATACATTTCAAAAATTTCAACATTGCAATTTATTGAATTCCCCCAAATAAATTTTGAAAATTTCAAAATACATTTACTTATCAGAAATTTTAAAACTTAAATTTCTATAATACTGGTACAATGTTGATATACATACATTTGCCTCTCTTAAATTCATTGCAATGTATCATATATCTTAAGTTTTGAAATTTTCAAGATGCCGAAAAGTCAAAAATTAATTTCTTTGAAATTTTAGAAATTTCAATTAATTTTATCAAAAAAATAATTCAATTATTAAAATTTTGGTACACATATTTTATAATTCTGATTTTTTTTGTAATTCAGAAATTTCGTTGTGGAGAGAGAGTTGATCGGATTTGATAAAAACATATTTTTTAAATGTATACGGATAGACTTAAGTTTAAATGAAACTAGCTAGATTATGATCTTCATGTTGCACGATCGTTAATTAAATTATTTCATAACTTTCTAAATAATATTATATGTATTATAAATATAGTTATCATATTACTCTATTGATTTGAAATAATTGAATATGATCAGAGAAATTAAAATAGTAAAAAATCATATTTATCAATTATTTAATTTCATTTTTTTAGTTTTTTTTTTTAAATTTGCACCATAACTTATAATATTTGAGGATTGTTTTTCTCTTTGTACTTTTATTTTTGATTTGTTTTTCAGATGTAAAAAGTTAAAAATATGATTTAATATATATATTTTTATTTTAAAAATGCTATTGTTGTATTACATTGTGACACATTATGAAATTTATTTTATTAAAAATTTACATATATTTTAAATATAGTTTTAGGTATTTAAAAGTTTTAATTAATTATTTGTGCAATATTACATATTTAATTTTAAAAGCTTTTGAATTGTAGTTATGTTGATATGTAATAAAAATAAATTCTATTGAAAACTAATTTAATTTTATACAATACCTAATTTTTCACTTACTTTTTAACATTCAAATTTTAATTATAATAAGGAATTTTAAAACCAAAAATCATATTGGATGAGCATTCAATTTCAAAGAAATAATTTAATCAACGAAAATTGAGTATTGAAGTATTTTTTTCAGAATACATGTATGCTAAATTTTTGTTCATTAATTATTTTAATATATTCATATTTGACGATAATTTTAAATAAATGTGTGTACTTTAATAATTAGAAGTAATTTTTTTTTTATATAATTTTTAACATATTTGAATTTTATGATAAATTTTTAATAAATTTGTGTATTTTTTTGTCAAATAGAATATATATTTATATTTTATAAAATGATAATATTAATAATATTATAATTATCTATTATGATTATTAATTTATTTATTCGTAAAATTTATTTTGATATTTTTATTAAAAATATGAGAATTAAAATAAATTTATTTTATGACTTGCTTGATGTTTTAAAGGATGATACTATAAGTAAAATATCTATAGCTTACCCCTACGGTAGATCTTGAAATTTTGAGGTATAGAAGTGTATATGAATCTATGCCATTGAAGATGTACAGACCTTCATTATATTTGAATTAATTTAGTTTATGTGTGTTTAAATGTATTTTGAGAAATAGTAATAGTTTCCAAACAAAAATGTGTAACTAAAATTTATTAAAAAGTTAATTATAGTTGTTATATAGAGAACTCACGAGAAAAACTCACATACAATATTGCAACTTGATATAAAAAAAGTCTTTCATTTTACTCATACCCTTTGTAATTGAATGGACGTAAGTGAGATGACCAAGTTTACGTATAATGTATAACAACAACACCAATATATAATACATGTGATTGATTGACACAAATAAATCTGGAATTGAAAAATATTGATTGGCTTAAATTTCATTGGAAAACCTTATCCAATTTCAAAAGTTGGTGTTTGAAATTATAGCCATACACACACAAAATTTGGAGTAACGAAATAGTTGTCTATTACTAAATTACGAATACAATCATATCTTTGTGAAAAAAATACGGTAAAGTTGAAAGTCTACCTAAAAATTAAAATAATATTCTTCCTTTGACTATAATTTTCTTATTCACGTGCTTATATTTAACTCTGCATTACGATTTGATTTGAGACAAGAGACTATCATTGAGTTTTATTTTCGGGTCTTGATTTTAAATTGTGATTTGTAGTTGTGATTGCGACTGAAATGACAATGACATTGCGCCATAACGACGACCGCAAATTCAAAATCTTAGTCTAGATTGCAAGTAGAGCTTCATTTGTTGTGCTCGCCTAGAATGATTATAATGATTTATTACCGTTGCCATGTTGAAAGAATACAAAGGGTTGGGTAAAGAGCTTGTGACAATAATTATGAGTGGTTAGGTGGATTTTTTTTATTGAATTTTCAACATTTTCAACGTATGAAATCATTACTCCCCATTAAATAGAATAATTGTGCATGAATGTCAAATGATGATTGATAGCATAAAATTTTACTCATAAGTGTAATTGATTGATATAAATTGAAAGTAATGAAAAATGTATAATAATGTTATTAAAAATCTATTATTAAAAATGCATAATAAGAATAGAAAGGAAATAAATCATTACTCACCAGTAAGTAGAATAGTTTTGCATGAATGTGAAATGAGGATTGATAACGTAATATATTATTCATATAATTGACTGACATAAGTTGAAAGTAACGAGAAATGTATAATAATGTTATAAAATATGCATAAAAAGAAGAAAGAGGGAGGGAGAAAGTGATTCTAGTGTAACACCTAGGAAAATTTATGAAGTGGCAAAATTAGAAGTATATGGCAAATAGAGTGCTAAGATGATAACATAATAGATTATAAATAGATAAATAGATATCAATAGATAAATAAATATCAATAGATAAATAGATTGCAAGATGAAATTATATTATACAAGAGTATATAGTTAATTTTTCAGGTAAACTACCATTTTGGTCCCTGACTCATCAAATGTCTCTAACATGAACTTTTCTGTTAGTGCTATTAAGTAAGTTATGTGTATGTGAACTGACTCAGTGATGTGCCGATCTCTCGAATGTGGGTCTCAGAAATTAAAATAATGAAGCTTTAAATGAAAAAAATTGTGTTTTTCTCTCCTTCAATTACCTTTTCTATTTTCTCCTTTCTCCTTTCTCTTTCTTTTAGTTACATTTTCTCTCATTTCCTCTTCCTTCGTCAAATCCAACCACCGCCATTTTTCACCTTCGTCTCAACCATCACTCTTCATACCATTCACATATGTATTCATACCAATTATTTAAATTCTTGTCATGCAATTAGTACATGAATTAGCTTGTGATTTAGATTTTGAATTCTTTTATTGAATTGGTACATGCTTGATATGGTTGTAAACTCAGGGACATACATGGACCTATTTATCATTGTTTATAGAGAGACCAATTTGACAATACAATACAGCATACAAGGATGACTCTAACAATAAGTTATTACTTTTAGGAATTATAATGACGGTAAATATTATTTTTTGAGGATTATTGTGATTATATTCGTAATTTTACAAACCCATAATTTTAATTTAGATTTTACAACGCATAAAGTCGTTTGAAACAACACAAAATACTGCAATTCAAACACTTTATTTCACTTGAAAGAACATAAAGCACATTAAGTTCAAGTAATTGTTCACTTGTCAAATATATTACAAATTATCCATATTAAAAATACTCAAACTACTAAACCCAATTTATGACTTGTGAAACCAAACCATATGCATCATTTACATGACAAATACACCAATTACAAGTGTTCTAACCATCTTTATTTCAAGAGGCATAGAATCAAGTTTGGTATTAACTTCCACCTTGAACACTCCATCTAAACTCTGGTACTTGTCAATCTCTCGACCTTGGTAGATTTCACTCTATCTTCCTTGATCTAATACATATGTTGAAAGTGCTTCATCATTTGCAAGAAGATGGAAATTGTATGAAGACAAATGTGAATAGAATATGAAGAGTGATGGTGGTGGTTGACTCGAAGGTCAACACTAATGGTGGTTGTGGTTAAGTTTGATGAAGGGAGCGAAAATGAGAGAAAATATACCTGAAAGAGAAAGAAGAAAAGGTAAGTGAATGAGAGAAAAAATACAATTTTTTTCATTTAAAGCTTCATTTTTTTTGTAACAATTTAATGTCATGTTGGTTTTTGCTTATTCATCACACTACGTAGGAGAGAGTAACACATTACTTAGTCACATAAAAGTCACCCACTTAGGAGTGATAATAAAAAAAAAAGTTAATATTAATGACAAAAATGACATACTTTAGCTAAGTCATAGATTGATCAAGATTTTTTTGTTGAGTCAAAGACTGAAATAAAAACGTCATATAAAGTTAAAGATTAAAATGATAGTTTACCTTTAATTCTTGTTATTTGCAATGCCTCTTCTTTGGTGTGGGCTCTACCATTTGAAGCATATATAAAAGAGCTGGTTTTGGTTAAAATATTGGTTTCTTGTTTAAGTTTTTTTTTTTTTTTTTATTATTTGTTTAAGAAAAAGTTGTTTTGTTTTGAGAAAAAAAAAAGTTTGTTTTTTGTTTTCTCTTTTGCCAAAACGTGTTTTTCATTCTAATTAATTAATTAAACTCTTATGCATACCCATATTTTTATCAATTCTTAATTCTTTTGTATAAACACTCCTTGTTGAAATTTATCTTCGAGCGATTATGAATTTTTCACATTCTTTTTCTTTGATGTGTCTTTTTAATGTTTCATCATATCTTTCATTTTTCACTTATAAATTTTTTTTAGCTGTTTGTTATAATTTAAAAGAAAATGAGAATCTAACTAGAAATATTTAAAAACAACTTCAATTAGAAACTTATTTTTAGTAGTTTTTCTTAAAAAATATTTTAAAAGATGTGTTTTTTTAAAATGATTTTAATTATGTTATAAAACACGAAATAATTGATAATTTTCTTAAAAATTTCTATAAATAATTTTAAATGATTGAAAATCAAATACACTTTTTTTATACTCTGTAACATACGGGGCTAAAATATTCTTATACTGATAATATACAAGCTAAACTCCCTTTATATTTGATCTTCATGTTTGGATAAAAAAAATTCTCTATTAATTTTTTAATGGTTATTTAAAAAATTAGTTAATTAATTGGATAAAAAATGGTAAAATTGTAAATAGACTAATTTTGTGAAGGATAAAATTGGATGAATAAAAGACCACCAAAATTTGATATCCTCTTTATATGTAAATAAAGATGTTTAAAAAAGATGATTCATTTATTTGGAAAGAAGGAAAATATGGTAATAAAAAAATTTAATTGATTAATAAAATTGAATGAAACAAGTAATAGCAAAATTTGGTATTGTGTTTATTTTTAAGTAAAATGTAGTAATTTGAGTAAAAAAGTAAAATGTAGTAATTAACTAATTGTTAATATTATCATCTTATAATTCTTTCTCTCGATAATTAATTAATTGTGGGCTTTGTTTAGTGTTTTCTCTTGTATAATAAGTTTGGGCTTCTTATTAATGTGGAAATTTGGCCCAAGTTTGTTATTGTATTGCTACTCTATTAGTTTGTTGGTAAACAATTAGAGTTAGCTACTGTATATAACAAAGTTGTAAAAGAGTTGTGAAATCAATTCAACAGAACTAATACATCTTTCACTCCTACTCCAAGCATCAATCTTTTAAAGTAGGGTGAGCGTCGGTTGGATATGTGTGGGTTCGAGTCCAATTTTGTCAAATTAAAGCTACAATTTATAGGTTTAATTCTGATCATTTTTATATCAATCTAAGAGAGTTTCAATTAGTGCGAGTTATACAGATGAATTTGTTCAGATGATGGATTTTTTATTTTTTATTGAAATGTCAACTTTCTTCTCTCTCTTTTTTTTTTTTTGCATTTTTTTTATAGAAAAAACATTCGAGACTTTCAATATTTTTATGAATGATCAAATTTTTATTAAATAGTCCATTTATCATAATAGTAGTGTGATAATTAAATTAGATTGAGATGTTCACCCTAAAAATATTGAATTTTTATACCTAGAGTTTTAATCAGATCACTCTTAAATAATTTAGAGGCACTGTTACGAGTTATAATTCAACCCTAATTTTAATTAAAATGTTCAAATACGAATAACCACATATTTATTTTTTTCACTTACATTCGATTACTCAAACTCATACAAACTTATATTTACGGATTTACGGATTCGAATGACCATTTCAATTGCTTTCACTAAGCTCTTTTATAGCTCTATTATAGACTAAATATATTGAATAGTGAGGTTCATTCCCCTTCTAAAGATTCTCTTTATTTTAGTCCGCGTGAATTTTATAATCTTTGAACGTTGCAATTAATTTTTTTTCAAGTCACTATCCCTTTACGAAAAATGTGTTGTGGAAACCAACAAAATTAGAAAAGCAAAACTCTATCCAATTAAGTCGATAAAACAAAAGCCAAAGTCATTCATTAGTTAGATTATATATAAAGTGGATCCCACTGACAATTTGCCACGTTTGAACTTATAGGTAGTGGTCACTTTTCATTTGTTCTTCCACCTTCATGATAAGAGTATGGTATTTAGCATCTGTCAGTTTACTATTTTGATTCTCAACTCTTATCACCAACTTCTTTTTTTTTTCTTTTCCTATCAATTATCAATTAATTGACTAATTCCATATTTCTTAATTTATCAAGTGAAAAGTGTTAAATCAAGATGGGAGCTTAAAATATTAGTGAAATCTCTATATTGGGTTAAGACTTAAACATAATTTATGCACCATATATACATATATATATATATTTGGTTGTAATTAAATTGATGTGTGCAACACATGATGGCATACCAAATATTTAGTTCTTAATGGAAATATAAAACTTAGCCTCTCAAGCTGCCTGATCCATCCCTCCATCATGCCATGTATAATCGCAAAATAATTAATTAAGCAAAATAAAAAGGTAGAAAATATTATGGGTAAGATGAATATGGATGTCCATGATATATAGTGTAGACACCAATTGATGTGGATGTTTATTGGTACATTATTGTGACCATTTGTGATCTTGTAACCATTTATATTTATATTACTGACCCTACAAATAGATAGTTTAAGACATTTTAAGTTTACACTCAATAATAGAATGACATTTTTTCTGCTCTTATTTCATCTTCATCTCTCAAGTTCTCAAAATTATTTTATTTATTAAAAATTCATCAAACGTCAATTTTAAATTATATCAAACTTATATTAAATAATTTTATATTTAAATAAAATTTTATATGTATGATTTATGTAATAATACTTTAAATTCATTTGTAGATTTTATAATACAAGTGTGTTAAAAAATTATTAAGTGTGTCATAATTGATATTTAATACCATAAATATACGGAGTTTTGTACCGTGCACCCCTCCACCTTTTCCTCCCACCCCTCCATTCTAATGGAAAAGACTATATTACCCTTTTTTACAATTGGATAAAACAATAAAAAAAAAAAATTATCACTCCATTCCACACACCCCCTTCGAAAGTTACAAAGTATACCATATAAATCGATAATTTTAAACATTTGAAATATTAAAAAGTAAGATTTATTGACATTTTCGAAACTTTGGTTAAACATGAAACTTTCGAAACTTTAATTTCCAGAGGATTTCGAAATTTTGGATAAATTTGAAATTTTCGAAACACAATTTTTCAGAATTCATACAAAATTTCGAGAGTTTGGATGAATTCTAAATCTTCGAAACAAGTTTTTTCCAGAATTCATAAAAATATTCGAAACTTTTGTTGAATTTGAAATATTTGAAATGCAACAATTTCGAAAGTTTCATATTTTCGAAACAAGTCAGTTTCGAAAGTTTTGATTGATGGGAAAGGTTCAAAATGTAAATTTTTTTTATTAGTAATAAATAGTAATAAATTAATAGTAATAAATAATAATTCATTTATAGTAATACATTTATAGTAATACATTTATAGTAATAAATTGATGGTAATAAATTTGATATCTAATTTTGGAAGTTTAAGTAATGTAAAAAAAAAAATTAAAAGTTTCGAAAAGGAATTACTTCGAAGGTTTGAAATTTTCGAAGTATATGTGCACGGTACAAAATTTTGAAACATTCAAAAGTTTCAATGAACACGAAACTTTCGAAATGCAGAAAGAGAGAGAGAGAGAGAGAGTTTTTTCAGTTTGGTTGAGCATAGAAATAGAGGAGAGTGATAAAAATTTTATGGAAAAAATTATTTTGTTGAAACTTATGAGGTGATGGATATGCTATTATTTTGAAATAAAATATAATTGAATTGTTTAGATACTTATAAAATATTTTTATAAATAAGTTTATAATTAACTTAAATAATGTAAATAAGTTATATATAAATAATTGAATGTTATAATTTTTAAAGAAATAATTAAATAAGTTATATATCAATTAAATGATTAATAACTAATTGAATGTTATAATTTTTAAAAAAAATTAATGTCATGAATTAAAATTTCACGAGAAAAAACTTATTTAAATAATTAATTTATATCAAAATTAAAGTAGATTAAATTTGATGGTAATTTTTTAATTAAAGGGTATTTTAATATTTTTAAAATTAATCAATATTTTTCTCTCTTCTATTTCTCTTACTCCAAACAATATATCAATCATTATGTTTTTCCACTTCTTTCTTTGTTCTCTATTTCTCCTTACAACCAAACACACTCTTAGTTTTTATCTTACTTCAAGCTACTTATAGTTATAGACTTTGTCTAAGGTGTACAAGTAAGACTTCATATTTTATAGCCCATTTCAATTGAATTGTTATCTTTCTTGCCTTCCCTGCGGTTTCTTGGCTCAATATATTATAATTCCCTTAGAAATCTAAATGCTCTTTATCCCAAGTAAATAGTTTCTTAGAGCATCTTCAACGGTAAACTCAATATGAGTTTATTAAATGGAGTCCACCATGCCACATTCGAAATAACTTATTCATTTTTTTACTCCAACGATAAACTCACAGGTTCATTAAATAGAGTCCATTACTAACAATCATACATTTATTATTATTCGTAAATTAATAAATAAATAAATAAATAAATAAATAAGAAGGTAGTCGTGATGACAGTACGGTTCCTTTCTGAGAGAACCGTGATGACAACTTGACACATCTTCAACAATGAACTTGCCAAAAACTGAATTTTACGTAACTACACGCTTGCGGACGAACTCATTTTGCTACCGTTGGAGATGCTCTTAAGATAAGGTAGCTCGTGATTCTCGTATAGATTTTCCTAAAACGTAATTGAGTTCCTTCGGGTAAAAAATAATAGAAATTGATCTAACTTAAAATATAGATAATGTCGAATGAAAGGTGTCGCCCCCTGACTTCTTTACTTATTTATTTATTTTAATAAACCTGGCTCCTTTACTCGTTGATATCAGTTATCCTCCTTTATCGTATTACGAAATGTGGGTTATAATACTTTTTATTTTTCAATAATATTTAACAAATATTATCAAAATTGAAAAAAATATTGTGTATAAAAATATTGTGTACTAAAAATATTATCGCATCTTATATATGAGTGTTGTCTATTATCTTAAGTAATATTATTTTTACACTTTTAAGCATACTATTTATAGATATTGCTTAAAATATGGAAATAGCGAACCATTTTCAAATACATCTAAAGATATATTTTTTTTAATTATTGTCGTAATTAGTCAACAATTGATCATTGTTGCCTAAAAATAAAATAACGAGAACATTGATAAAATATTGTCATAGCATATTGACAACAATTTTTAATTTTTAATGTGTATCTATATAATATAGAGAAAAAAATCATTTTACCATTCTTTAGACAATTCATAAATTAGACATTTACCATTATTTTATAATCCATTATTTGGTAAGTATAATCAAAATGTAATTACATTTACAACTCATTTAATTTTAAAATTTCTCTTTGATTTTACTTATAATTAACCTAACAATAACCCAAACAAAATCAAGGATGACGACATAGTAAATATCTAAAATAGTTTTTGATTTTTACAAAGGCAAAAAGAATAATTCATTTATGTAAAACTTATCTCAAGAGTACAAGAAATGCCACTTAAATTACTACTCCACCACTAATGAATACAAGAAAAACCAGTCTTCTTTAAATCTAGGAAATTAAATTGAAAAGGTATAAAGTTTTGAGTTTTGATTTTTTAGGAATCTAGAGTTTATTTTTGAATTGGAGTTTATTATTTTAGAATTTTGATTTTAGATTTTTTTTTGGGTTGAATGATGAAGGAGATGATGAACACGATAAAGATAATAACAAAAATGACGAACATTGACTAGAGTTTTTAATTTATTTTTAAAAGAATTAAAAAGAAAAAATTCAGAAAAATGTTGATATGACTTGCCACCTTATTAATATTTTAGCAAAAGGGCCAACTTATTATAATTTGAAAAGATAACGGACTTGTATATAAAAAAATAAAAATAAAAACCCAAGTGTTATGACTAAATAACACAAAAGGAGTCTAAATTTTAATTAGAAAACTAAGCTGAAGTAACTTATAAGTTATCTATATTAGGTTAAAATTAAAGTTGATCAATTTTAAATTCATAGGAGTTAGTGACTTTCATCAGCATTGCAATGGGACATAGATCAGGATTGCAATGCGGTCTTTTCCTCTTAGAATTTGTATTGAGAAACTCAATTTTACAAAAATCCGCTTATAAGATAAGTATTGCTTAGACCAATTATAAACACGTTATCTAATTTTATCTAATTCAATGTGAATCTCTTAAGAAACTTCTCTAATGTTTAGGATTAGACATTTAGAATTTCATCTTAATTATTCAATAGCGGTGATTGAATTATAATCTAAAAAGTGACGTGAACTATATGACAATGGTGACTTTATAACATATGATTCCATAGATCTTAGATTTACTTTGATTCTATTTTATAATCTAAGGCATATGTCGTGGGAGGCCTTATAATATTTATATTATAACATACCTCATTTTTTGTTTGATCTGATTTTTAAAGGAATAAGACTTTATTAATATAAAGTTCAATTAAAAAGTAAATAAAATCTATTTAAAATTTGTTTGTGCCAAAGTTTTAACGCAAATTTGTCAAATGATTGGTCCATATATGAGACAGATGGTTGAATAAGACAACTTTTATTATACTCTGATTAATTTAGAAATTCATCTTGAGACTGGACAAAATAGAGAGCAAGAGACCGGACAAAATCAGAAATTCTTGTCAATCATTAAACTATTGGGTAACTTTTTGTCTCAAATACAAGCTCTCAAAAATACCAAAATATCTTTTTTTTAACTAAAAAATTATCATCTATCTCCCTCTTATTATCTTTTTACATTCATGTCTCTCACTATTCTTTATCTACCTCTTGTCTCTATTTATGTTCGTGTTTTCTCTAGTCTCCCTCTTATCTTTCTCCACTCTCTCATTTAGTCTCTATTTCCTCTCTATCTACACTCTCATATCTCTGGCTTATCTTTAGCTCATTTCTCTTTACTATCTCTCTCTTCTCTTTATATCTTTTTTTTCTTCTCTTTTATTAATATTTATATTCATAAATATTAATATATATATATATATATATATAGCAATAAATATTATAATAAAATTATATTATTTTGTCTAATATATAGATATATTAAACAAAGTACATACAGAATTTTATATTTTATGCATATATCATCAAATACAATAAAATACAAAATTTGTCTGGACAATTCTATAATGTCTTATATGATTGTCTTCAAATTCTAACTATTTTGTGAATCAAACGCACTAAAATACTCCAAAATAACACATGATCGGTGACACGCATCTTTGATCTTTTGCATTATTGTTAACAAAAACATATTTTGCTTCCGTTAAAAAAATAGAGGCGTGAAAACGCTCCCCTTTTTCTTTTATATTCACTATTATTATTATTTTTCTTTTTTGACAAAATCTTATATTCTCTACTAATAAAGAAAGAAAGTGGATAGGCTAAAAAATCAACTGAGTACTAAACCATCCTTTTCTTTTTTGGTACAACAAACCATATATTAATGCTTTTGTTCGGTGTATATAAAACTATATATAATGCTAAAAAATAATATATTGTAATGCAATCCAGCTCAATTATTTGGACTTTGCAACGTGTTTATGCAAGATAGGCAAAGTAGCTTGTTTTTATTAAAGAGTAATGGGATTTGAACCAATTTGATTTATAAAAGAAAATTGAAGGTGATTTAAAAAAAATCATTTTTCAAATGCCAGACCATTAGTATGGTACGTGTTACACGTTGAGACGTGGAAATACCAATTAATTACCAAAGAATATAATTGCCACCAAATATAAAGTAGTGTTTATTGAGATTTTATGAAAATTGAAATTGATTTTCATTTTAATTTTATCACTTAATTATGAGTTAGGGTCGACAAGAAATGTCTTTTTTTTTTATATAATTGACAAGAAATTTTGCTACTTTAGAGAGAGAAAAAGATTGCCAATGCTTTAGGACAAGGTAAAGAATGTTGTCAGTGTCTTTATCCATTTCTAAAAACTATGTCATATATAACCAAACAATTAACATGCAGTAGAAAAAGAAAAACTCATGTGGACAGCATACCTAGCAATGTATAAAGCAAATTTTGTTGGTTTTATAAATAAATAAAAGTAAAATCTTCTCTTTTGTTGTTGTCCTTTTAATTTCTTGTATACTCCAAAACAAGCATTATTAATAACAAATATAGCACTCTTGTTTGTGGAATAAAAAGGAGGTAATATCATGAGTCAAATATATTTTTAATTCATGTAAATTTTTAAAATTTATTTTTAATTTTTAAAATTATAAAACATATGTATTTAATTATCTATTCAAGAGTTTTTAATTTAAATCTTTTGATATATATTATTTAAGTTAATTTGTGTCATTCTCCTTTAAATGGACTTAAAACTATTATGGATGGTGCAGTTAAATGTGTCCCACTCACACGGAAGGTGGTGGTATTTTTAATTAAGGATCAAAATGTTGGTGTAGCTGGTTGTTTTTCTTTTAATATTGGTATTTTTATTACTTAATTTCTTACAATTATCATATCATACATATAAGACACTCGTAAGTTATAATTGGCTGGAAAGTAAACTCACTCTCTTTTGCCATTTGTTGGAACAAGTTGTCCCCATAACTTTTTAACAGAATTGCAGTTGCATAGTGCTATTTATTTTATTTTATTTTATTGACATGTAAGATAAGACCCTCAAATGTTCTTATTTTTTTAAAAAAAAATAGAAGGATAAATTATTATTATTAGTAACTGTGATACAATTTTTATTTTATAATTGTCTCATACAGAAGGATAACAAATTTAATTTTTTTTAATAAATAATAAATTAATTATTAAATTATTTTTTCTAAATTTGAATTTAAAATCTTTTTCTTATAATTTATTTAACATCATTTAATTCACCAATCAATAATATAACATTATTTAACATCATTTATTTACCAAATATTCCGTTTGATTTGTTGTATAAATCTATAATATAATAACTTAGAAGATATTCAACAAGAAGCAAATATCCGAATTATGATAAAATTTTGTTTGACTTGTATGATTGGGTCCTCCTAGATATTAAAAATAAACAATGGGTAAAGAAATGAGGCACGTACCTTAAAGCTGTCTCAGTCATAATTAAGCATGAAATTTAAATTATTAATCAAAATTTAAATTGTGTAAAAAAATGATGCATCTAAGATTATATTTTTCTATTCAAATATTTATAGTTATTTTAGAAAATGATATTACAATTTATCTAAATTGTTAGATATAATTAAATGATTATTAAACAAATTCCTATATATCTAAAAAAATTATATTGGAATTGCAGAGGTTTTGGCAATTTGAAATGTGCAGATAAATTGGCTTCTTTTTGAGTTTCTTCAACATGTTTTACTTGGTCAAACTCTATTCTTCCTTTTATTTGTTTGGATTTTAATGGTCAATGGTGTGGGTTATCTAATTTCTTGCATTTTGAAGGACTAAAAAAAATATTATGCAAAAACTAAAATTAAATTTCTTATATTTTACACATATTGCAATGAAATTTTTTATTTTAAAAACATAAGTCAAACTTCTTGTATTTTATATGAACTAACTGTATATTTAAATTTAAATTTATTAATTAGTCAACTGTCAAAAAAGTCATTAGAAATTAAAACAAAAATATTTATATTTTGAATAGAAATTAAAATCAAATTTATTTCATTTGTAAGAATTAATTGCATATTTAAACCTTTTAAATGTTTTTTATGACTAGATTATTGGTAGCATCATTTGTAAAAAAAACATTATTGGTAGCATCATTATTAACAAAGTCATTAGAGATTGTTTGTGGGACTGCTTATGTTTAATTTAATTATAGTACCAAGAAAATAATTGTATAAAATTGAAGAAAAAATTATCAGAATATATTATCCGACCAAAAGATCGTTGATCGATCCTACCCGTCCACTTCACCTGCAAAACCACGTTATTCGTAATCCGTTTAAATCGATGCAAAAAACAGTGAAATTTAAGCTATGATATCCCACAATCGATTTTGATTGGATAAGCCATTTTGGGCCCAATTCGGTCTGCACCCAACCGCTGCCCAGGCCTAACCCAGGCTACCAATTTTTTTTTAAACAAAATCTTCTATTTCTTTCAATGGTGCATCACCATTCATTATTCTATTTCTCTTCATTCTTGTAAATTTTTTTCTTTCAAAAATCTTCATTGTTTTATTTGAAATGTTATTTTTCCTTTTATCTTAGGCATGGATACGATACTATATCTTTCTCTAAATTAGAATCTCTTTAAATTTTTTTATATAATCGACAAATAATAATTAATCATATAGTAATTTTATAATAGTTATTTCAAAATTTAGACATTATTATTCATCTAGTAGTGGTTGCCAAATAGTGTAAAACTCTTTAGTAAGTATATACAAATTAAATTCTATCAAAATAATCCATAATTATTGTATACTTTTTTACTAAATAGTCAATGTTATGACAGGAAAAATATAAAAAAATAATATCAACTATCAATAAATCCAATATTATTATTTAATATATCTAATTTGTTAATTTATGTTATTTGGTAACGAAATTCTATATATAAATTGTTTATATATATGTGCAGAATATCTATAACGAGAAAAAATAGTAATTTAAACCAAAAAAAGAATTGCAATGACACCCCCATTTCACGCGTTATAATGATGAGTGATGAATACAAATACTTTTAACGCCAATAGAAGTTCTTCTCCAAAAATCTCCACTACTCTTGGACTTTTTAACACTTCCAAAATTTTAACATTATTCAACCAATTCCATTACTACAATGTTTGAGAGAGAAAATTAAAATAAAAGAACACCTTCTTAGTTCTTTCTTTTCTTTTCTTTTCTTTTATTCTTTCTTTCCACTTTGGCGACTCAATCATTTCCTCGAGTCCAATTCAATTTACAAATTCTTTTTGCTCATATCACCAACACCATCTTCTTATTAAATCTTGTTATTATTTTCTTTGTTTTCCACCAAAATCAACAAAGAAATTAAGAATCAAAGATGGACACAGAACAACAACGTCGAAAGAGAAAACGTGTGGTTGGAAAACACCTTCACATATCATCAAGATCACTTTTTCTTTGCTTCTCTTTCATCATCTTACTCATCTTTTTATCAAACTATCATGGTTTCTTCACACACAAACCCCCTTTAACATCTTCCACTTTATCACTGCTCTATTCTTCAGCAAGTAATTCAATTCTTGACCCTCTTCAACCCACAACAACAACAAAAGCAAAAACAAAAACAACCTCTTTCACCATACAACACCAACTCATATTCCCAAATCACTACCTTCTCATCATCTCAAACAATCATAAAAAAAACCAACCCCATGAACTTGAGTGTGTTTACTATAATCTCCGAACGAACCGGTCTTCTCCCGGTTCAACTGAACCGGTCCTTGATGTTCAAGTTAAACCGGTTTTATCCATGGACTATTACGACGAATCCCGATCCATAGCAAGGTGCCCATTTCCTCAAACGAACTATTCAACCTCCGGCGGGTCTAAAGTCGTCGACTTGCGGCGGAACGGCGAAGTGGGTCGCTGGAGTTTGGGTGTTTTGAAGAACCAAACGCCTCAATCTTGGGAAAGGGTGGCTTAGGAAGCTAGTTTGGATGATGAAACTGTTGTGGTTTTTGTTAAAGGGTTGAATCTTAGACCCCACAAGATCTCGGATCCGACCCATTTCCGATGCCATTTTGGGTTGAAGAGTTTTCACAAAGATGGTGATGGTGCTGCTTTTTTGCTTAGTACAAGAGCTGTTTCTGTGGCACAAGAAATTGTGAGGTGCACTTTGCCACAGAGTATAAGGAATAAACCTGATAAGGCTAATGGTGTTAGGGTCACTGTTAGTAATTTGAGTGGGAATTTGAGGCATCAGGTTCGAACCCTTTTTCCTTCAGTTGCTAGAATTGGTGGTAGAGTTGATAGGAAGAGGAATGGTAATGAAAAATATGAGCTTTGTGTTTGTACTATGGTTTGGAATCAAGCTTATGCATTAAGGGAATGGATTATGTACCATTCTTGGCTTGGAGTGGAACGTTGGTTTATCTATGATAACAATAGTGATGATGAGATTGAAAAAGTGATCAAGGATCTTGATTTTGAAGGGTATAATGTTAGTAGAAAGGTTTGGCCTTGGATTAAGACACAAGAAGCAGGGTTTTCTCATTGTGCTTTGAGGGCTAGAGAGGAGTGTAAATGGGTAGGGTTCTTTGATGTTGATGAGTTTTTCTATTTCCCTAATGAGTTTAATCATAATAATCAGCCAGTGCAGGTTTTTCTTGGTGAGAAACCATTGAGGTCGATGGTTGCGAATTTTTCGTCTTCGAAGTCGATCGCCGAGATAAGAACAGCTTGTCATAGCTTTGGCCCTTCTGGGCTAAAGTCACACCCTAAACAAGGGGTTACTATAGGGTACACATGTAGACTTCAGTACCCCGAACGGCACAAATCCATTGTGCGGCCGGATTTGCTTGACCCGAGTCTTCTGAATGTGGTTCACCATTTTCAGCTAAAGGAAGGTTTTGAGAGCTACAACATGCCTGAAGGTAGTGTTATAGTGAACCATTACAAGTACCAAGTTTGGGAGACTTTTAAAGCCAAGTTTTTTAGAAGAGTTGCTACCTATGTTGTTGATTGGCAAGAAGATCAAAACAAAGGTTCAAAGGATAGAGCACCAGGACTTGGAACAGAAGCAATTGAACCAGATAATTGGAGTTTAAGGTTTTGCGAGGTTAAGGATACTGGATTAAAGGACTATCTTATGTCTTATTTTGCTGATCCTACGACAAAGTTGATGCCTTGGGAAAAGTCTTTTCTATAATGGATGGATACATTAATCAGGGTGCTGATATCTTGGTAGTTGGTGACCCATGTAAAGGAGTATAATCATACTTTGTTAGGCATATTCATTATTTTCATTGTTTCTGGGGGATATTTGTCACAAATTTTGGTTTTTTAAATGATTTTTATACATATGAAAGAAAAGAAACTCACAGATTATAGTCATGTATATTTGCAGCAATATGAATGAATACGCCTTTTGCATTTTTTGACTTCACACTAGTTTAGTATAGCATATGTCGAATACGCCTTGCAATGTTCATGCTGTCAAAAGACTAGATTACCACTGAAGAAAAAAGACTAGTTTACTGCAAATAACTAGTTTCAGTAGATTGTTACACCTCTTTCATTTAATTTTATTTTTGACCCAACACCTCTTTAAATTTAGCAGAGGAAAGATACCTCACAATTTATCTTTCCCTCACGGTAGAATTTTTTTTAAACCTATCATAACCTATTGCTTCAATTTAGTTTTTTTTTTAAACCAATAACTTAAACAGAATGGGCTGGTTTTCATCAGATTGGCATTTTATTTATATTAAAAGAAAACAAATTTTCAAAAACAAACAACTTATTGCAAAAATGACAAGTTCTCTATACCTCAACAAAATATGAGAATTCTTTGTGGTGATTCAAGATAATTTGGTTAGTTTAGAAAATACGTAGAAGTAGAGGTATTAATACAGGGATATAGGGTAAAATTTTATCAAAAAAAAATTAATTTCTAATTGGTTTCTACATGTGTCAACCGAAACCAATAAACATTCAATGGATGCTCTCCCCCTCCTAGAGAAGCGTGTTTCTGATAGTATTTTCTATATCTTGTGAGCAAACAATGGAGAGTGGATGAACAATCACATCAACATTCCTAGATCTCTTAATCCAACATAAAGTGGGTTTACGATAATTGAAATGGTAAACAACCAATCAAACATATCTAATTACAATTTCAGCAATGGTAAAATGGAAGTCAACACCAAATTATTAACTGACAGAATTTGATAAAGTCTTTACTAAATTGATTTAGTGGAAAAAGTCACAGCATGATTATTAGATGTTTCAGTTAGAAGACCTGAGAAGAGAGAATACAAGACCTTTGGCTAATTGGCTTTGTTTGTTCACCCATGTTCTGAGAAACATTATTAAGTGGGATTATTTTAAGTGTAAGAGGGAATCTTAGAATTTAAAACGGAAAATCAAACACTAGAAGCACTGGCATGTTTCTTTGATATTATTGCTATGATCTAAAAAAAAAAACATTCTCTTATGAAGCTGTCAAAAAAATAATTATTTCTCTAAAATAAACATTTTAATATGCAAATGGTCTAAGACAAGTAGACAACGTGCTTATGTTGTTATGTGTACAATAAGTTACTATTATACTAATGAATTAGATTGGCCAGGTATCAATATAAAAACTGCTGAAATACTCTTCGAACTTAAATATAAGCAAAAACAGTACACGAATTTGGTCGGAAAACATGTACCTTTTTACTTATATTTAAGTTCAGCATGGATAAAATATACATGAGAACAATTTTAGCTTCATACTCCTAATGAAGAACTCAGCTGATTGTTCCAAGATTTATTACCGCTGATATCAAGAATAAACAAACACCAGAGGCTACTTGCAAATCTTTGAAACTTAAGTAAGAGTTTGATGTTTCACATATTTTGCAAGGGTAGAATCCAGCTTCTCTCCGATATAAGTAATCCATGCCTGTAAGCACTTCAATGGTTATGCCACTAACCCACAAATATATGTATGACACTGAGTTATAAATAAGGAACAATTTGCAAGACCTACATAATGAATTTTAGTACTTTAAAACTGAAATTTGACATATTAATCGAAGTGTAAGTGATGCTTCAGGACTTACCTTCTCATGATCAACTAGATCATCATTATTTCAAGTATGAACACTAAACAACAACAAACTTAATTTGTTTTTAAGAGAGAAAGTTGAAGTCCTCTGTTTATGTATAGTAATATAACATGTTGTAGGCTCGAAAAGTTAAATATTTTGACAAATTTAGATATATTGTTGAAAAAAATGTGAAGGATTAAATTTACCTGATCAGAAGTAGTGAAACCTCGTATTGTGTCACCGCCAATAATTGTAATTCCTTTATCTCCAAGGGGTTGTAAAATTACTGCCTAGCAAATAACAGTTGTATGAATAACTTTTATTATTAAACATTACTTCCTCTGATGTTGAATATAAAGCAACAAAAAAATCAATTTTAAAAAAATATATCAGAATACGAGTAAGTTCAATCGGAATACACGTTCAATCAGAATATGAGTCTGTTCAATTTTTAAAAAATTCAAAAAATTCAATTTCATGAAGCCGTTTAATCAGAATATTCAAGTTTCCTTATGGTCCTTCTTGGGGAGTCACCACCTGCTAAGATTGCACCACTAGCTCACACTCATCAGACTACTTAGGAGGGAATGGTTGGGAAAATGCTTGAGGAGCTAAAGCTGTCATGAGCAACAAGGATACCTGAGACAAGATTACTGTCTGTGGTTGTGTTATGGAAGTTCCAATCAATAGGCTACCTGTCCTACTCTCTCAACCACTTAATAAAAGCCAAAGAAACGCAGACCAAGCTTCTCATTAGACTGCTTAGCTAGAGACTTCAGTTAGTAAGATTGCAGCTTAAGAAAAATCTAATCACCCAATTGGAATTCCAATGTTCTGTCATGTTTGTTAGCTTGGTCCCCTCGTATGATTTTATGCCTCGAGTAGATTTCTCCTTAGTATGGCCAATCGGGCATCCCAATCTTCAGGGCCAACCTAACACTTCTTGAGGCTTAAAACAAACTTTAACGCAATGTCTTGATAAGAAAAAGTAGAGGCCTTTTTAATGCTAATAATAATATGTTAATACCGGTATCAATTAGGAACAAATAGCGTAATTGAAACTGAATGGTGGATTAGGATCAATGAACCCTAATCTCTTTGTATTATTGATTGAATAGAAGAATTACAAGGAATTGTAGAGAAAGAAGCAAAACAGATAGATGGGAAGAAAACAGATAGATGGGGAAGAAAACAAAAATCTCTAACTGATTCCCAGAATCAGTTACTCCTACTCCACTGTTTCCAAAACTGCCCTCCATTCCTCTCTTTCACTAGTTAGTTATTTTCATTTAGTGCCAGGCTGGCGCCTCACATACACTTTAGTAATAGGTGGCCTACAGTCCTTCTTAGCTCTATCAATACTCCCCCCCAAAAGAATGACCTTGTCCTCAAGGGGAAACCGAGGAAAAGAGTGCTGCAATTGTGTAGCAAGTTCCCACGAATTATCACATGCTGGTAACTGATCCCATTGGACCAAGACCTCCAAATTCCCATCCTTATCCTCCCTATATTGCAAAATATCAGTTGGCTCCACTTGTAATTCAAATTCCTCAGAAAGCATTGGTGGTAATGGCTGCTGTTGGTGACCCTGCTTCAAAGCTTTCTTTAGCAAAGATACATGGAAAACTGGATGAACTCTAGCAGATTCTGGAAGTTCTAAGCGATATGCAACTGGACCAATCCTCTCAAGGATTTGATAAGGACCATAGAATTTAGCAGAGAGTTTCGCGATAGGTCTACGAGCCAAAGACTTCAGCTTATAAGGCTGAAGTTTTAAAAATACCCAATCCCCTACTTCATATTCAACTTGTCTTCTATGTTTGTTGGCCTGTGTTTTCATAACATCTTGAGCTTTCAACAAATTCTGTTGTAACTCTTGTAAAATCAAATCCCGTGACATCAACAGCTGGTTAACTGCGTCTATCTTAGAAGTAAAAGTACACCCTTTAATCATTGTCGGGGGATCTCTTCCATACAAAGCCTTGAAAGGGGTCATTCCAGCTGAAATGTTGTAGGTGGTGTTAAACCAAAATTCTGCCCAAGAGAGCCAGTCCACCCAACTTTTTGGTTTAGGTCCAGCAAAGCACCTGAGATAAGTTTCCAAACTCCTATTGACCACCTCAGTCTGGCCATCTGTCTGAGGGTGATACGCAGTGCTGTACTTGAGTGTAGTTCCAGCCAATCTAAACAATTCCTGCCAGAATTGACTCAAAAATATCTGATCCCTGTCTGAAACGATGGATGTAGGAAATCCATGTAAACGAACTACTTCTTTGACAAACAAAGCAGCCACATCCTTTGCATTGAAAGGATGCCCAAGTGGATAGAAATGAGCATATTTTGAGTCTGTCCACTACCACAAATATAGTATCCTTGCCCTTAGTTTTAGGCAAACCCGAAATAAAATCCATAGAAATGTCTTGCCACACCTGTGTTGGTATTGGTAATGGCTGTAACAAA
>NC_021161.2:8528307-8530807 GCF_000331145.2 Cicer arietinum
TATATATGGGATTGTTAATTTACACCTACCTATTTTTATAAAAGTTGTAAGTTAGTTTCAACCCACTTCTTTTAATAAGGATAAAAAAAAAAACTCTTTACCATTTTATTAAGTAAAATTGAAGAATGACTTTTTAAATTTCATTTCAATCATTAATAATTAAAAGACGAGGTGGTTAATGATCACTTCTAATATTTAAAAATATATTAACAACAACTTTTTTATTTCAAAAAAAAAAAAAATCTTCTTTACTACTCTTTTTAGCAACATTTCAAAAAACCACTTTCTAATAACTCTAAAAACCACCGTAATTAATTACTACGTTAATGTAAAACTTCAACAGCTAGAATTCTTTTTATTATTAACTTTTACATTTTTTGTGATACGTTTATTTTTAGTTCTTTTTTGTTTGGAAAAATATTTAAATATAATTTATTTTTTATGATCATAATTTTTATTTGTATAATAAAAAATGAACCATAGTGTCATTAACTGATTTAAAACTTTTTTCACCGAAGTGTGTTAAGAAAAATTTGAAATCCAATAAAAAAGTATTTTATATTTTTTAAAAATATCAATTACGAAGAAAGAAAAAACAAACATTGACTCTAAAAGAGAGAGAAAAAAAATTAAATTACATCAACAATCACTCAATTGAATAGTTTTCTAAAAGAGATGGTTGAATAGTTTAGTCCAAAAACAAAAAAGTGTAGGGTACTACCTTAAAGCTTCTATATATTATAAAAAATGTTAACAAATGCTCTTAAAACACTTTTTAAGACACCAAATGAAGAAACGATGTCTTAAAAGTAGTGTATTCAACACTTTAAAAATTGAAAAAGTGATTTTTTTCAAAATATAACTTTTTTTTCACTAGGTTAAATTAGATAGAGCTTGTAGCGAGACTATGAAAGGTTGGGTGTGAGAAATTTGCATTTAGTTAATTTAGCCCTTTTAGGTAAATGGTATTGAAGGTTAAAGGTGGATTAGAGGGGTTGTGGTTTCGATAATAGAAGGGATTGCATGGTTAGTTGTAGATTGTTGTGGTGGAAAGATATTTTGTATTTGTTTGAGGGAGGAGGAAGTTGGTTTGGGGTTAATCTGTCTAAGGTGGTTGGTGATGGTTTGAGTATGATGTTTTGGGAGGATTTGTGGATAGGTTTAATATGTCGTCTCACATAGTTGTGATTAAGATGTCATGGTGAAATCAATTGTGAGGGATTGAATCATGGTTGGTGGAAGAGGGTGGCGGTAGAGGCGTGTTTTGTTTCAATGGGAGGAAGCATTGTTAGGAGAGTGTGTTGCGTTGTTGGGTAACATTACTTTGGAGAAAAATATTGTTGACCGTTAGATTTGGTGAAATGATCAAAATATTGAGTACACTATCAAAGGAGTTTATAGATTGCTAATGATGAACTTGTACATTGATAACATAATGTCAACTTGTATCCATTTGTTCATATTGTGTGGAAGTTGCTAGAGGATCAGTTGTCGACAAAAATTAATTTGGTGAGACATGGTGTTATTTCTTTAAAAAATGGACTTTGCAAAGTGAGGTGCAATTGTGATGAGTCATATTTGCATTTATTTCTGGTGTGTCCATTTTTTGGTAAGGTGTGGAACATTATTATTTAGTGATTTGGGGTCCTTGCAGCATGCTTGATATATATTCATCAACCCATAAATTCTTCTCGAGTTTAGTTTCCGGAGACAAGTGTTTTGAAATAGACTAATAGTTATTTGGATTGTATTTGTTTGGTTTTTATGTTGAGCTTAAAATAAGATTATCTTTAATCATATTGATTTTAAATTGAAGGTAGTGGTTAAACATTTAAAATTTTGTGGTGATCGTAAATGCAAATTAAAAAATAATAATGTGGAGTTATGTCAATAGTGGTGAAATCCACTAATTTGTATGAAATGTAGGGTTTAAGGAGTTCATGAATGCACTTTGTTGTGAGAGTATTTTTTAGACTATTACTGTTTGTTTTGTATTTATGATTCTTTTCCACTTTTGATCTCTATTTTGATACGGGTTTTTTATTGTAATATCTTTTTTTTTTTTAATACCAATTTACCCTACTTTTAAATTAAAATACCAATCTGCCCTACTTTTTGGCCCCAGATGCAGGTTTCATGAATGCACTTTGTTGTGAGAGTATTTTTTAGACTATTACTGTTTGTTTTGTATTTATGATTCTTTTCCACTTTTGATCTCTATTTTGATACGGGTTTTTTATTGTAATATCTTTTTTTTTTTTAATACCAATTTACCCTACTTTTAAATTAAAATACCAATCTGCCCTACTTTTTGGCCCCAGATGCAGGTCGCATCCTAGGGCTGCGACTTCTTGAAAGCCAAATTTTTTTACTTCAACACATGGTCGCATCCTGGGGATGCGACCTCCCACTTTGGATGTTTTTTTTTTTTTGAATTTTGGGTGGATAAAATCTTATATTTATTATATTTAATAATAATAATGGGTATATTAATAATTAG
>NC_021161.2:8536103-8541337 GCF_000331145.2 Cicer arietinum
TAAAGTTCCTCACAACGATATAGAAGGATACCGGAATACAATCGATCATATGATGGTTCAAGAAGTAATATATTCATTCTTATGTAGTTGCACTTTTAAATATTTTTTATATCTCTTAATATTCACTTTAGCCTGTTTTTTTAACATCTAGTTTCATTGGAGACCGTATCTCGGATTCCAACACGAGGTACCCGAACAAGAGATCAACACTTGGACTGCATTTACTTATCTGCACTGCTATCATATCGTCGAAAAACATCATGCAGATAGAGTCGCGCTTCAGTTCGACTTTCTTCAACAAATTCCGCAACCTCTAGAAGATATGACGCTTTACCATGAGATCGACATGAGACGTGGCATTGATGATAATTGGAGTGTGGTTTGGAAAGATGAGATTCAACATTGGAATGAACGTCAGAATTACATATTGCAAGGTCAGTACGTCGAAGGTGTTTTACGCCACACTAACGAATATATGAATTGGTTCACGCATCACACTAAATTATACATATCTGTGGAAAGATACATGCGCGATCCACGTTTGCAACCTTCAACATATCCTGATGTTCACTCTATGCCTCAATCAATCCCACAACAAAATATCATGCACCAAACACCGTCTTTCTCATCACCACAACATTTTCATGAAGCTGCAGATATACCGAATCAATACTACGTCCTTCAGTGCCAGTGCCAACAATACCCACTCCCATTAATCCGACCGCGAGCGGAATTTTCTATAATTTGTTTGGTACTCATTGCACAACTCTTGAGTCGGCTTATGCGGCTTTTGATTCTATGTATAATGTCGAAACTCAAAATTATACGGAAGCAGGTGGTAGTGGTTCTAATCCACAAACAGATTACAACGAGGATCAACCACAACAACCTCAAGTTGTTCAAAGGGCTAGACGAGTTCGACGACCGCGTAGATGTGGAACTGGAGGTCATTTAGATGACAATAATTAATTTTCTCTGATGTAAATTTTTTATTTGTAGTATTTTTTTCTTTTTTTTTAATGTATATTTCTGTATTTTTTTTCTTTTAATTTAATGTATTTTTATTTTATTGTATTAATAGAATTTTCTTTTTATTATTATTATTGTTTTTTTATTATAATAATTATTAAAAGTTATATAATAATATTAAATTAATTATTTTAATTATTTATAACAATATTTTTTATTTTTTAATGTTATAACTATTTTTTAAATATTTAATAATAATAAATATAATATATCTAATATAATATACCCAAAAATAAATAACAAAATTCAACAATAAAAGAATATATAATATTAAAATAAATTATTGCATATATTAAATAATAAAAGTATTTTTATTTTATTAATAGAATTTTCTTTTTATTATTATTATTAAAATTATTATTATTATTATTTTTATTATTATACTAATTATTAATATACCCATTATTATTATTAAATATAATAAATATAAGATTTTATCCACCCAAAATTCAACAAAAAAAAAAAAAAAAACTTCTCAAGTGGGAGGTCGCATCCCATCCCCAAGATGCGACCATGTGTTGAAGTAAAAAAATTTAGCTTTTAAGAAGTCGCAGCCCCAGGATGCGACCTGCATCTGGGGCCAAAAAGTAGGGCAGATTGGTATTTTAATTTAAAAGTAGGGTAGATTGATATTAAAAAAAAAAAAAGAATATTACAATAAAAAAACCCATTTTGATACATCTTACGTGAAGTGTTAGATTTTGTTTACATATTTTACTTTTGGTAATTTTTATAATAAAAAAGTTGTCCTGAAGACATTTATTCACATAAAAAACAAAATGTGAATATATATATATATATATATATAAACGTGTTCTCGTTTTAGACAACTTTATTTGACCTTTTGTCGCTGAATGACACTCACACCACTCAACTTTCAACCCTATTGATATAACCTTGTCAAAGTTGAAAAGCTAGCTAGCTCTCATAAAAGAAGTGCCAACCACAAACCCACCATCACAAATCACAAACGAGTCACCACCACAGCCACATAAAAAGGCTGAACTAAATAAAAAGTTGTGTAGTGTAGGTGAGGATGTGTGGGGTCCACATTTATTTATCCTTTTCAAGCAAGCATAAGACCATACCCATTACCCACAACTTTGGATGATTTTAACCAAACGCAAAATGCTAATATTTTAAAACGTACGACAACCAAATCTTTATGAAAGGAGACTCGAATATGCTCAATTCACGGTTCACATGCACTCTTATTCTCCACCATCCCCTTCTTTTTTCTTTTATAATATCATTTCTATAAAGTACTATTATTTATTTGCATTATTAGCATTTTCATAAAATATTCAAATTGTTGCTTTCAAAAAACTATATATATATTTTCCAATAACACTCTTCCCATTTCCCACCAATTATATGACTGGCAAAGTGGCAACTTTCAACATCAAGGATCAATACATATGAGATATTTAAATTTCTTAATCATGTAAGTTTAGTCTTTCATGATATATTTGGTAGGCTTCTGTTGCTCTACCCATAGTTTTGATGAGGCCAATCATATAATAGCTGCTGTCATATCCTACCCACCAACGAGACCGATAATTGGAACACACTTTCTACTGAAATGTAATCATAGTTTTAGTATTTTTCTAAAAATTTTGTGAGGAAATTCACACATGTTACATATAACAAAAAATAAATGTTCATATAATTACTATTTGAGTTGTACCCATCAAAAAAATTTATTCATAATTATTTAATAACAATGATTCTTAATTTATTTGAGATACAAGATTAGCTTAGTAGTTGAATGAATGAGTTAATAAAGTAATGAGGAAGTTATAATCGATTTATACCCTCAGCATAATTCTTAGTAATAATATTAATATAACATCGGTTGTTTTTTAAAAAAAATCTTAAATTGTTTGTGCTTATTTCGATATTTTACATTGTACAAGTTATTAATATGTGGTTTGCGTTCGACTTATATTATAAGGTAAGAAAAATGTCTTTTTAAAATATTATCTATGATTTCATATATAAGAAAAAATAATATCCAAAATACAAGCAATTTTTTTTGTATAGCTCTAGTTTGGAGTTTTAGTCAAAAGTTGAGGATTTGGTCTAATTTAAGGATTTTTTTTATATTCAATTGTTTGCCAAGGTTTTAGTCAAAAGTTGAATCTGTATATTCGAATTTATTTTTTGAAATTTTATTTTGTTTCTATGATAACACAAATTTAATAAATAAAAAATTTGAATAGTTCAACTTTTTTACAACAAAAACTTAAATAAGATTAACATTTTTGAGACATGCAAATAAGATTAACTATTATTCATAATTAGAAATATCTCAGAAAAATTAGTTAGATTCAAATTATTTTACATAAATAAAAAAATCTTCTTATGTTTCTAAATTTTTTTATTTATTTATTTATTTAGTGTGTTTGAATGTTAGATTCTTTAGAGAGAAGAAAAGTTGTCTTAATCAATTAAGAGAATTTATAAATAAATAAAAAATCAATTAATTACTACTATCTTCGTTTTTAATTATAGAACTCTCTTAATCAAATTGTGGAAATTAAGAAATTTAATGTTAATATTAAATTTAATGACAATTGATATTAAAATTTAATCTTTTAAGAAAGAGAATTAGTTAATGTTTTTATTATAACATTTATTGTTGATTATAGAAAAAAGATGAAAATTAATTAAATATATTTTAGTAAAGAAATAATTAATGCATTTAAAAATTGAAAGAAAATTTGATAAAAAGGACAAATAAATTTTAAAAATGAGTCTTATATTTAACGATATAAGTAGTATAATCTACTTCTACGAGTGTGTTTGATTCGCAAAACAATCACTGTTGGACATAATAGTATAAAATTGTATACGATAACTTTTTATACTCTACTACGTTTGATGATTGATGCACAAAATAAATAACTTTTCACTCCCTCTTAATTAATATATATATGCATTGAACAAGTTATAATAGAATTTTTACGATAATATATTTTATGTTACCGAAGATATTACTGAGCTGAGTTGCGAACTAGATCGGTCTCTTTAAGATGTTTCGCGGCACTGCCAAAATTGTGCAAGATAAACTATCAACCACGACGTCCTCAAGATAAAACACCTCAGACAAATAGTATCAATATGACGGTTAAAACTAATCTCAATATGGCTATTAAAGCCATTCGTAATAACTCATAAGTACATTGAAGAGATGAGGGAGAAGAAAGAAAGTTGAAAAATACATTAAACTTTAGTTACTTTTCATAAGAGTTTGACACTTATTATATAGTGATAGAAACAAATCAACATATGTTAAAAATTTAGTATTTATAGAATTAAAACATACTCAATATATTAGAGATTTTTAATACAAGACTTCAACAAATTTTAAATTTACACACTAATACACTTTATGTTTCAAAAAAATTGCACTTCATCTTTTTTAATATATTGAATAAATTATAATATGACTTTTACGATAATACATTTTATTGATATATATTAATGTTCATGAATACAAATATTAATAAAGAAAATAAAGAGAAAAAAATCATGTAAAGAGAGAAAAGTAAAAGATAGTAGAGAAATAAAAAAATAAATAGAAATATGATAAAAGAGTGAGAGAAAATACATACTTGAAAGTATAAATAAATAGATAAAAGAGGAAGTTACATAGCCAATGAAAAAGTGTAAGAAAAATATAATAGAGAGCTAAAAAATAGAAAAGCATATATAAATTTAACAAAACATAAAAATAATATTTTACTATTTTTTATAGTTCACTTGAAGTAACAAATTCTCATAATTTAATAAATAATAAGAATTAGTGTTTTTTTTCAATCTCTTGCTCACTATTTTGTCTAATTTTATTTTTAAATTCATACAATAAAAATAGTAACATTAAATTTCAATTTTTTTAGGAAATTAAATGCACCCTATAAAGTTAGATTAATACGTGTTTCCAAGAGAGGGATAATAGATTTTCCAATTTTGAATTCGTTGCATAAATAATGTCAGACATTAAATGCTAAACAGACATTGGACACACATTTTAGTCTAACCGAGACAACATGGCACGAAAGAGGACGGTCCTAATTGATGGACGTTATTATCCTCCAACGAAACACTATTAATACCATCAATCAGACACAACACTATCAGACAATAATTATATATATGTTTCTGTCTATCTATGATATCAAGTGCCACAAACAATATCTTTC
>NC_021161.2:8541461-8571860 GCF_000331145.2 Cicer arietinum
TCCCTACGGCATATCAGTCTCATCTCATGCCATGTCACTATCTTTTATCACGACAAGAGTCAAGACTTCAAGTAACCTATTACTCCCTCCATTTTAAAATAAATAAATAAAATATTAACAACTGTTTTTAAAGAATTAACATTAAAATTTTCTACTATCATAAGTGTAAGATTGAGTTAATGCCTATGTACATAATACAATTAAAAAATTATATTAATAATTAAAAAATGATATTTATTTTCAAATAAATTTCTTTTACTAATATTGTAGAATATAAAACATGTGACATTTATATTGATCATATTAATTCTCTATAAAAAATTAACTAAAAATAAATAACTAAATTGTGTTGAAAATGCAGTTAAAATAATAAAATATTCTAAAAACATTTGATATATAGACAAGAGTATGAACTTATAATTTTTCACTTATATGAATTTAGCATGTAGTATGTGTAACGAATTAATTTTTTATAAAAAAATAATAACTACTGCTATTTAAAATTGTCCAAGAACAGTGGGTCCAACCAAACAAATTTTTAGCGGAGATCATCGACAATAGTAAGTAATGTTTTAGAGACGCCTTGTGTGTGTGTGTGTGTGTATATTAATTACTTTAAATATAATACTTTTTAATAAAAGTGACACGGTTAAGGCTCTATTTGACTATATTCATTTATATTTAATAGTTGATAATTAATAATTTAATTAAAGTATTTAATAAAATTTGTAGTTTAATAAATTTTAAAATATAAAATAATACAAAATAATATTTTTTGTTAAAAATAAATTTTATTAATTAATGTTTAAAATATTTTAAAAGTGATAACTTAAAATTTATTAATTTGATATATTTTTATTTATTTATCTATTTTAAAATATAAATTATTATAAATAATTCAAAATTATAATAAATAAATTATTTATTAATATGATATAATTTTTATTTTAAATTATTTATGAAAATTATTTTAAAAATTTAAAATTATTTATTTTAAAGAGTTTAATTGTTATTTACTATTAGTGTAAAAAATCATTATATTCATTTAAAAGATGAGTTTATATATAATTTTAATAAAAATCAAATATCTTTAATAATCTAACAGTTGTGATTAATTGACGTTATAAAAATTATGTATACTAAATGTATATATAAGTTAAATTTTATTTTAAATTATAAAGGATAAAAAATGGTTTTAGTTACAATAATAAATATAAATTAAAAGAAAAAAATGATAAACTATAAACTATTTAAATTTGTTTATAAAAAAAAAAACATTATAAATTCACAAATGAGTATTTCTAAATAGAGTTTCGTTTATTGCTCTTATGTAATAGAGTCTAAGTTAAGTCACATATTTTAGAAATAAATTTTAAATTGTGATCACAAGTTCAAGGCTTTTGCATCTAATCATAACTACAAAACAATGACAATGGAGCTCTTATTTCCTTTTGGAGAAATACCTGTATGAGCACAATATTTAAGCACACATAAACATCTAAAAAATATTTTAAAAAGTAATTAAATTTTTTCTCTATTAAGTTTTTTAAAATTTGAGTTTGTGTTAAGTTACTCTTCCTTTGGTTTGGCCCCTGCACTGACTCACTTCAATAAGACAATGTGTGTGAACATCGAAACGTTGAAGATTAAAATGGAATTTAGTTAATAATAACCCTTTATGAAGAAGTTTAATGTGCAACGCTAACTAGAAAATAAAACAGTTATTAATACAACCAAGGTTTTATAAAATATTTTACAATATGCTAACTTTGGTCACAAGACCAAGACTTTTTGTATTTGACTGAAACGGCTAAATCGACTCAAAACATAAAGACGTTTAAAACGAGATTTAATATAATTTTTTTTAAAGTTTTTAATAATATTTTATTAAAATTACTAACAAAAAATTGTGAAAAGGTATTTTTTAGATACTTTATAATAAAACATCATTTATTAAATTAATATATAATCAATTTTAAATAATATTTTCTTTTATAAATAATATTTTAGTTAATTAATTTAATACTTCTTAAAATAATATTATTTTTAGACAAAATTTAATTAGTTTTAAATTTTCAAATACCAGAATATATGAAGTATTTTTATTAAGTACAAAATGTTTTTTGTGATTTTTTTATAAAGTAAAATTTTAATTTTATCTAAAAGCCTAAAACAATTGTTTTAATTGTCTTACCCTTGGACAAACCCTAAGTAACTCTGGCAATATCTATAGTGTAACCACAATGACTTTAACATAAGTACAAGGTCATAGTTATAGCCACGTCAGATTTTTTAACCATAATATCTCACGTGAGATCAACATGTATAATCACATGTTTAACCACAATACTTCAACATGAATACAACACGATCATAATTACAACCATATCAACTTTTTGATGTTAACTTGTTTTAGACCAGCATGACCTTAATGCTTTTATAATCATAATCACGTGTTTAACTATGGTACATAGCGTGACTTCGACGCGACTATAACCACGATTACAAATTTAACTCTGGTACCCAGCGTAAGTTCAATGTAACCGTAAACACAATCACATGTTTAACTCTGGTACTCAGCGTAAACTTAACGCAACTGTATCTACAATCACATCAATTGTATATAACCCCAACTCTTAAACGTGAACTCAACACAACCACAATTTAAAACCTAATCAAAATATAACAAATCAAATCAACCTCTTTATTTCACCAAATCTCTTCAACTTCTTACTCTTACGCGACCATGACCACAATCACATGTTTATCATCGGTACCCAACGTGAGCTCAACGCAAGTGTAACTACAATCACATCAATAATATTTAACCCCAACACCTAAACGTGAACTCAACGCAACCACAATTAAAACATATATTCAAAATATAACAAATCAAATCAGTCTCTTTATTTCACCAAATCTCTTCAACTTCCTTCTCTTTCTTTTCATCTTTGATGAAAAGATTAGAGAACGAAACACTTATTTGCTCTTTATCTCTTAATTTGGATTTCTAGATTATTTTCCTTTTATGAATTGATTGAGTATTACTTTTATTTCTGTGAAAATTAATATGTCTCAGTCCCGAACGTGCTCACAGTGCGGCAACAATGGCCACAACTCTCGAACTTGCAACAACAAAGAGAAAATAATCAAGATTTTTGGCGTTCCAGTCATCAGAGCAAACAACGATAACAACTCTTTTAGGAGAAGCGCCAGTCTGAACAACCTGACCCAATACGAACAATTGCCACCTCAACAATCCAACGTCGTTGATGTCGGTTACATCTCTGACAATGTAGTCCATGCATCTGGCCGTGCCCCCGAACGCAAACGAGGTAATTAGTAATTAAAAAAAAAATTCAAATGTTATGCCGTCTTATAATAATTATCTTATTTACAAAAAAAAAAAGCTAAAATAATAATAAAAATTTTATTTTTAATACGACTTAATGATTTTTCTCTATTATATTTTCTAATTAATACTGTATGCATCACTCTTAATTTATTATTTTACTATTTATAATTTTAATAATTGTAACCAATCTATAATTTCTAAACATACCTTAGGAAAATTATTCAACTCTCTTTTTTATCTATTATATTTTTACTTCAAATGCGACAATTATTTTCATGATGAATTAAACCACACTTAATTAATGTTTTATTTGTTTACATGGATTTGGTTTTGGATAATGAAGCTGTTGCTTGGACGGAGGAAGAACATAAGTTATTTCTGTTGGGATTACAAAAGCTTGGTAAAGGTGATTGGCGAGGAATATCAAGAAATTTTGTCAAAACTCGCACACCAACTCAGATAGCAAGTCATGCTCAGAAGTATTTCCTCCGCCGTCATAACCAAAACCGCCGCCGTCGAAGATCTAGCCTATTTGACATTACCACTGATACGGTAATTTTTTTTTCTTACTTTTATTCATTCAAAATTCTAATAATTTTCTTTTACTTTTTTGAAAAGTTAAGAGTTACAGAATTTTTGTTTTATTCAATCTATTTTTTTTTTCATTTTTTTTCAAAAGCATAACTGAATTTTTAAAATTATTTGTACCTATACATAAATGTATATCAAGTTTTGATATGATTTTTTCTTCAAAATTTATCTTTTGTTTAAATTAATTCATAACTTTTATCTTTATTTTTATTTATAATTAATTAAAATGTTGTTTTAATCTTTTATCTTTATTTAATATTCAATTATTTTTATTTTATTTGTTTTGTGCCTTTATCTTTTTATTCTTCGTTTTTGTTTTTTATCTTTTATGAAATATTTATTTTAGTCATTTATATACTTTAATAATTTTGTGAAAGATAAAAGATTAGAAAGATTATTAAATAAAAAATAAATGACTAAAATTAAAGATAAAGAATCAACACGAATTTAAATAAAAAAATAAAAAACCGAAATAAATATTGAGTAAAAGAATAAAAGACCAAAATATTTGAATCTTTATAATTTTTACAAAGGCAAACACTTATGACTTATGAGTGTCTAAAAAATCTAAAATAGTTAATTATTGACATTGAAAATTAATATATTTTTTTTACTAGGAAAATTAATATAGTTAACTTTAATTTTCAATAAATAGTTTTTGTATTTAGAATCCTTAAACAATAATTAAGGACTTATTACCAAGACATTTTTAGTAAGAATAAAATTATTGTTCATAATTAATAATATTGTCATTAATGCGATTTTAACAATAAGATCTAATTTTGTTATTGATTTTTTATTTTAGGTGATGAAATCTTTGACTATAACGGAAGGAGAACATTCTGAGCAAGAAACGGTAATGTCACCGCCGCCACCTACCCCCAACGCATATACGCCGTCGCATTACGGCGGCATTCCAAGGATAACCCCAACGTTGCCTCCTTCTTCAAAGATGTCTACTTTGAATTTGAATGAAAAAGCTTCTTCTTCCATTGAGCCTCAACCATTGTCATTGAAGCTTCAACCTTCGTCGCTTTCTAAGGATAATTCACCGGAAAATAGTGGCCATTCGATATCGTCGTCTTCTTCTTCGGCTTAATTTTTAGACTATGCTTGCATGGGAGTACAACAATGGAGATGGTGATAGTATTTTCAGTGTTGTCTTCAAATATAGAGTGATTAAGTTTATTCTTAGTTACTTAATTAAGTAGGGAGGATAATTTATTTAAGAGGGAGGGGGTACAATGGTACATGCATGAACTATGAGTATGATTATGATAATTATGATTAAGAATAAAAAAGATAGTGTTAGATTATGTAGGTGATTAGTCGTATTAATTAATGGTTTTGGTGGACATGTTTTGATGAGGAGATATTATATGGAGAAAGAGAAAATTGATTGGCATATTCTATTTTTTTTTTAATAGATGAAATTCTATAATTAAAATTAAAAATTCATATATATTTGCAAATTTTTAATTCGAACACGGGACATAATATTTAGTAAAGACATTTAATTGAATTATGATTTAGGGATTAATATATTTTATTCTACTATTAACAAAACACCCGTGCATATTTTATAAAAATTGAGATTTTTATTTATACTTTTATTGATATTATTATTAGAAATTTATGGTAAATTAATAGGTTTGATATAAAATATAATATATTAAACAATAACATTATACGATATCAATAATCAATTATGTTTGAAACGTATGAAATAATAAAATAATAAAATAATAAAATAATAAATTAAATTAAATTAAATTGATAATTAAATACTTTTTTTATTCCAATAAACATTTAAAGTTTTATGTTGAAGTCGAAGCACTACAATAACTTGTGTGACAATTTTGTATGATAAAATGATTTTTTTATTAGCATTGAAAATAAAGTTTCAAAATTTTGTAGGGATTAAAAATTTATTTAATTTTAAATTATAAAATATTATCAAAATATAACTAAGTATTAAAATTAGAATTTATACGGTTTACTTTGATTTTGATAAAAAGAATCTAAAATATGATCTTATCTTAACATTTTTTCGCAAAAGAAAAGAAGATTCAAAGACATCAAATAATATCATTTTCTATACAATTTTCAATTTATGGAGTTGATTTATAATTTTATTTGAATTGATTTAAATTCTAACTTTTTTTGGGTCATAAATGAGATAATAAATACCATAAAAAATTAAAAACACAGTTATATGAGATTGAATTCCATCATAAGATATGATGTCCAATCTAAAAATATTAATATTTTTTCAATAGAATTAGGACTTAAAAAGATAAATTTTAACATCTCAAGTTATATAAAAACACAAATTGACTTAATTGTATTTTTGGTTTCTCTATTTTATCACACCTACCAAAAATAGTCCCTTTTTTTTATTTTTTAAATTGAACCTTTTGTTCTCTCCATTATCACATTTGTTATGATTTTGATTCCAACCCTTAATTATTACTAAAACTTTTGGTGAATTTTAGCCTTATAAATAGTGCTATTGACCCTAAAGGTGATATTTTCTCTTTAAATTGCAATTGAGATAATAAATTATTATTATTTTTCATGACCGTAATAAAATAGAGAATCAAAAGCGCAAATAAATCTTATTTAGTTTAACCAAAATTACACTATAAATCATTTATCTTCTTTTTTCTTATTTGAGTTTTTTATCTTTTAAAATATTTATAAAATTATCATTTATCTTTTAAAACACTGACAAAACTATCATTTATTTATTTTTTCTTCTATCATTTAGATCTCTTATCTTTTAATATGTTTAGAAAAATATATTTTAAAAATGTCGATTGACAAGTCTATATATAATTATAAAAAATAATTTTATTTTAATATGGATGAAAGATGGATAGAATGAATAAAAATACGATGAAAAGGATATATATTGATGTATTTTTCATGGGTTCGAAGAATCATAACAATTAAATTTAGATTTTTTTAATTAAAAAACTGAAAATAATAATCCTACACGAAGCTATCACTATGCATTTTTAATATCATATTGACATTTTTAAATTATAGTTTTATAAAATATATTTGAAAAAAATAAAATACATAATCGAGAGCAAAAAGTAAAATATAATTTTATAAACTAATTAAAGGATAAAAAGATAGGGATATTTTAAGGTATATTTACAAATTAAATAATTTTAGGAAATATCATTAATTTATAAGAAAAAAACATATTTTTTATTATTTGTGAGTATTATACTAATTTTTTACATTTTATCATAAAATATATTTAAAAATTAATAATTGAAAAATAAATAAATTTTTACTAATTAAAGTGTCACTAAGTGTGAAACGTCTAATTTATAACTATATATATATATATATGAAGGAATTTAAATTTAATATCTTAAAAATACAAGACGACAAGCTTTTACTAATAAGTTAACACCTCAAATATATTTAATAGTCTTTAATATGAATAATAAAAGTTCAAAAGAAAATTAAATTTTATTTTATTGATACTTTTAATAAATAATATTTAATTATTATATTTTTTAAAATAACAAAAATAACTTTTAAATTTATTTTATTTAACTATTAATTTAAAGATAAAATATACTAGCACATTTTAAAACTTGAGTCGGCGAATGTAATATAAAAATTCTCAAAAAGATAAATTTATAAACATTGTAAAGGTAAAGACAAAAGAAAAATAAAAGAATGAAGTGTTGCACATGAATAAAGATAATTTTGCCTTTTATTTTATGCTTCATGAGGACTATAACCACTATAGTAGTATCCATTAGAAAAAGAGGAAGAAGGATTGGTTTTCCTTGAGAGCAAGTGCAAGTCATATCTCCTCCACCGCTAAACCCATAACAACAAAAATCATCTTTCTTTATTCTCCAATATCTCACAACCCCATTCAATTTATCTCTCCATCTACATCCTTCTATTTCATTCATGTTTTGATTTGGGACCATTTTCTATAATCAGGTTAGTGAAGCTTTCTGTATTTCTTCAATATGATTTCTTATATTTTAAAATCATTCACTTTACTTTAATGAAAATATATTTTTTTATTGTTTTTTAATCTTACTCTCTAAGCTTCTCCAACTCTTTCAACGTTCCTTTCAAATTGCTCTTCCTTTAATTCATTGCCTTTAATATTCTATGTAGTATAAACGGCATTTTGGGACCAGACAGTTCACCAAAACCTACACTAGTTATGTGGTTTTACCGGTTCTAACGATATACTTTTAATTCATACATATTACGGATGTTAAGCTCTTGAACGGACCGGAACCAGCTCTTGTTCACGGTCTAACCGATTGCTTTAATTATTAAAATATTAATTTAATATATCATAATTTTTTATTTAAAAATATTAAAAAATATGATAATAATCAAATATACATTCTTTTAATTAATTGTGAATCACCTTGAAGTGATTGGGCAGTGGGTGTACTCTTGGTCTCTTTCTAGCAACTTGGTGTATTATTAATTAAATAAGTTTTATTTTTTTGGCAAAATATTAAATAAGTTAAAAATATTAGCCGGACAAAAGAGGAATATATTTATATACCCTTGGTCTCTTATTGGTTTGTTTATTTATCTATCTTTCCATCAAAAGATGAAAGATTAGAGAGATTTTGTCAAAAGAAAAAAGATTTGAGAGAGAGAAGCACAAAACATATTTATATAATATCTCTTTTCTATTTATTTATGGAGTTTATATATAATAGCTCTCTAAATTATGTTCCTTACATGAATTGATTGAACATTATTAATATTTTTGTGAAAGAGAAGATGTCTTTGTCTCGCACGTGCTCACAGTGCGGCAACAACGGCCACAACTCTCGAACATGCAACGACGGAGAAAACAGTATCATGATTTTCGGTGTTCGACTCACCGGAGGTAACAACAACAACAACAACAACAATACCAACTCTTTCAGAAAAAGTGCCAGCTTGAACAACCTCTCTCAATACGAACAACCACCGCCTCAAGACTCCAACGTTGCTGATGCCGGTTATGTTTCCGACGACGTCGTTCACGCCTCCAGCCGTACACGCGAGCGCAAACGAGGTTAGCAATTAAAATTAAATTAAAATATTAAATTAAAATATTAAATAAACGAATATTAATAATTAATGAATGTATTTTGGATTATGAAGGTGTTCCTTGGACAGAGGAAGAACATAAGCTGTTTCTATTGGGGTTGCAAAAGGTTGGTAAAGGTGATTGGCGAGGAATTTCAAGAAACTTTGTTAAAACTCGCACACCAACTCAGGTCGCAAGTCATGCTCAGAAGTATTTCCTCCGCCGTCATAACCAAAACCGCCGCCGCCGGAGATCTAGCCTCTTTGACATCACCACCGATACGGTATTTTCATTCTTATTTTAATATTTCTAATTATTTCCTTTTTTTCTTTCTTTTCCATAATTTATATCTATTAATTATTACTTACTTATTATATTTGTTTATATATAAATATAAAGTATTATTGTAGTAAAAATTAAATATGAAGTATAATTACATATACATTAAATGATGTTTGGTCAAATATTTTAAAAACTAAAATATAAATCTATCATTATATGATCTTAATGCGTGACAATTGACCTCTGACTTCGCGAATCCAAAATCAATTTTTTTATTAAGCAGTCAAAAATCAATTAATTATTATTATTGTTCTTAATGAATAATATTATCATTGATTTGATTTATGCCTAAAAATCATTAATGTGATTTTGAGAATAAGATCTAATTTTGATTATGATTTTTTATTTTAGGTGATGGAATCTTTGACTATAATGGAAGGAGAGCAATTTCAGCAAGAAATTGCGGTGCCGCTCCCGCCGCCTACCCCTAGCGTATATCCAGCGTCACATTACGGCGGCATCTCCGGGACAGCTTTTCCGATAGGTCTGGCTCCGGTAGCATTGCCGGTGGCGAGTGGTGAAAGATTGATCACCAAGCCAATTAGGCCAACGCCAATGCTGCCTCCTTCTTCTAAGATGGCTAATTTGAACTTAAAAGAAAAAGTTTCTTCTTCCATTCAACCTCTACCCTTGTCATTGAATTTGCAATATTCCTCACTGCCTTCTAAGGATAGTTCACCGGAAAGTAGTAGCCGTTCGTCGCCGTCTTCGTCGTCGTCGAATTTTCAAGCTATGTCTTCGGGGAAGTATAGTGGTGGGGGTGGAGATAGTAATATTATTAGTGTTGCCTAAAAATGTAGTTTGGTTAAATTGTTCTTGGTTGACTTGGGTTTGTAAATTGAGGCCAAAGATGGAAATTGACCCAAGAGATAGAAAGAAAAAAAAAATAATTGAAGAATATTAATTAATTAAGTAGGGAGAGTGATAATATATCATTTCTATTTATAAATAAAAGTCAACGAAAATTAATTTATTTGATGTAATTTTATAGTGTATTTGATCTATATTTTGAATCAAATATATTAATTTTGTTGGTATATTTATGTTTATAAATAGAAACATAAGCAAATAGCCAATAGGGAAGGGATGCATGAATTATTATGAGTATGATAATAATATGACTAAGAATTTAGGGGAAAAGATATTGTTAGGTTATGTAGGTGATTAGCCAAATTAATTGGTGGTTTTGATGTACATGTTTTGGATGGTAGATAATTGGATGGAGAAAGAGAAAATGGGTTGGCATATTCTATTCTATTCTATGGCTGAGGTTGTTGTTGGGGGATTCTTGTTTCTATTTGTCTGGGGAAGTGTGACCTTGAAGTGATAGGGCAATAGGTACTCTTTGGTCTCTTATTGGTCTATTTCTTGCAACTTGGTGTGTTTTTAATTTAAAAATATTAGCCCCGACATAGAGGAATATATTTTTATGCTTAATTATTGAAACATTACTTGTTTGCTTATGAATTATTATTTTTTTCTTAAAAAATATAAATACTATAATAATTATTAATTCATATTCATATAATTTTATTTTACGAGTTGTTATTTTATTAGTTATATTACTGCATTGATAATTTTATTTTATTAGTAATAATTATTTACATTAATAATCAATTTAAATTACTTAGTATCTATATATGAACTTTGATCAAAACCAAGAATAAAAAAAATATTAACTTTGATTCTAATTATTTTAAAAATAGAATTTAAGATAATATGTGATTAATCGACTACATAAAAGATATTGACATTGATAATGTATATTGAATAATTTTTATACACCTTTCTTTCACATATGTGAAAATATTGTTACAAATTTAATTTTTTAATTAATTTTTTAATATAATTATTTATATGTTTGTTTACACATATAAACAGTCACATTGTATTATATAAATGTTTGTGAATTTGTGAAGATTTTTTACATTATTTAATAAAATTGGTTTGAAAAATCTAAATAACTTTTTTATATTGTTAAAACAAGTTCATGAGTATAAATAAAAAAATTCATATCTCTACAATAAAAAAAAACGTACAAATGATTAAAAAGTACATGAATATAACATATTTTATAAGGTAATATTAATACTATTAATATTGTGTGAAATAAAAGAAATAATAATAATAAAATATTATTATTTATGTCTCAAGTGATCGATTTTAAATAATATGAAAATAAAAAAGAGATATATATCTAAACTAATAGATGTTAAACTTGATTGATTTAGTTTGATCCGAGTAGGGACATAAGAAAAATTGAACCAATTTAGTTGATTTTAATTGAACTTTCAAATTTATTGAATCATGGATTTAATTTTTATACTTTTAGTTAGTCCTAGCGGCGACTTCATATATATAAAAAAGATGTGACTTGTTGTTAGACCTAGGTATGCGGGGAGGATCGTTCCATTTAACTTGCTCTCCATAAATGTGTATATTAAACTGATGAAACTAGCATATTAATGATTGATAACAAGTTGTGATACATTAGATTAAGTCTACGGTTAAAAAATTGATCCACAATACAAAAAAAAAAAAAAAAGAATCACTTTGAAAAAATTATATTATAAAAATATACTACTAGAAAAAACTAAAAATCTATTATATTTTATAATTTTACCTTGCGCCACTCAAATTGATAATTAAATATAGTGAACAAAAAATGCAATTGTTATTTTCTTAAAATAAAATATAATTACACGAGTCACAGTCACATATCAATTCGTGAATTTATATATTCAAACCGAAACAAATTTAAATAGTCACACAAGCCTTTCTCTATGATTTGCTATTTAGCATAATAAAATGTAAATGGATCCAAAATAATCACTCTTAGTATGTGCGGACTACGATTTGGGAGGTGTCGCTAAACTCTCTTTGAAAATACGGTATTTTCTTGGAAGGAAGCTTTCTACAATTAAAAAGTTAGATAAATACATTATTAAAAGCATGATTTCGATAGTTTTTTTTTTTATATTTATGTATAAAATTAAAGGGTTATATGAACAATTATCTTATAAATTAGTTGTTCTCGTGTCTTTGGAAAGCTGTTAGGTGTAGATGTTAACTTAGTATAGACGGATTTTTAGCATATGGTTTTCCTCATGAAATTATCAAACAACATTTTAGTGCCTAGTTTTACTCAAGTGTGATTTGTGACCTTAACTTGACAATGACTTTTTTTTAGAACAAGAATGAGATGACGAAAATGACTTAAATGTTAATCCAATGACACAACATCTATTGAAAGCACAATATTGGTTAAAAACTCTAATTGGATAAGAATAAGCTTAAGGAGGACGAAAATTATTTAAATGTTAATCCAATGACACAAATGAACTTATTGGATGAACAAGATTGGTTATTAAAAAAAAATTGAATTATTTTTTTTTTAATTCATATGACATTGATGATCATTTAATTATCTGTTTTTAAAAGGAGTTAAATTATTCATTTGAGATTACAATTTACAAAATTAAACTCTAACAATTGAATTGATATGTTACTAACGATTGAATGTTCATTTAAGCTTTTACAATTATTTTTTAATATTGTCGGACTATGTTAATTTTTTTAATAATATATGATAATTGATCATGATCAATTAATACTTATCCAATTATGAGTGTATATGATGAAAGCATGAATGAAGAATACAGAGACTAATTTGAAAATGTTGTGTTTCAAATAATATTTTAAAGAGATGAGTTAGCTACACACTTTTAAATGGTTGAAATTTAAGTAGCATTTTAGAAATGATTCTCACTAAAATGGTTGAAGTTCAATATGACCTATATCAAACCAATAGAAGAAAATATGCTTTAAAAAACATGTTAGGGGATATGAATGGCTGTGTAGACTTTTTGATTTATGTACACTTATAGATTATTTTGATAAACTTTCTAAGGTTACAAAAAGAACCTGTAACTCAAATTATGTTTAAAAGAGTGATGAGGTGTATGTGAAAAATTTCATAACTTTTTTAAAAAGCTTGGATATGAGCCCTGAATACATATCAAAATAACTTTATATGGTTCTATATGGAGTATTCTTGTATTTAAAAGTCTATCAAATTACTCTCTTGCATTTTTCCCCTTCTCATCGCTAATTTTGCATAAATTTTAATAAGTAGGAATTAAAAGCATAAAATATGATAAATTAAAGTAAAAATATATCTTCTTAAAATCCAAATATTAGTTTTTTAGCAGGGGGTGAGGGTTACCTTTAATTAAGGTTTTATTTTGGTTGTTTTTTATAGTTATTAGTTGGGCTATAGTTAGCCTTATAACTTGGGCCTAGATAGATAATGGGGCCACACACATCAAGCTTTGGATTTTTTATGGGTCCATGCTAGTGCCCTCTAGGAATTAAAAAAAAAAGTAGAAAGTTTACATCAGAGATAAAATTTAGGGCTAGCGAGTTTTTAGTTTATAGTTTTGAAGGTCAATCTCAAATCCAAAACATATTTGTATAAATGAGATTAAATTGATTTTTTTACTTAATTTAAAAACAATTTGAAAAAAAAATAGATTTTGTAATTCTTGTTTTTGTTTGAAAATTATCATGTCATCATTAATAAATATAATCACCACTCTAATAACCATCAACAACCACTGTCACCGACCACCACCTTCACCTCAAACCACTGCAAATACCATTAGCCACACACCTCTAACAACCGATACCATCACCACCAACCATTGCCAACATCTATGACCAATATCGCCAACACTATCAACCATCCACCTTCGACCACCACCATCACCTCCGACACCGCCAAAAACGACCGTCTCAACCAACCACCACTCACCTCTGACAACTGCCACCACAATCTTCGACCACTCACCTCCGACTACCAACTCCAACATATGCCACCACCACCAAACACCTAGCTCCAACCACCGTCTACCACCACTTGAGTTGCCGTCAGTCACGCTCCGACCCTTACCTCCAACTATCAACTGTCTCTTTTTGACCGCTGCAGCCGCCTTCGACGATCGATCACTACTACAATAGTCATCTTACTACAACTTTAATTATTTTATTATTATAATTAAATAAATTGTAATTTTATAATATTATATATTTAAATAATTAAAATTTAATATTTTTATTTTTAATTATTTTGAGATGTTAATAATTTTCATATTTGGTGGGTTCGTAATGAGACATGGTAAAAAGAGTGATTAAGTTCAAATAAAATGAAAACAAAACTCAACTAAGAATTAAAATTTAGAACTAAAAATTGATAACTCTAAATAGAAATTGGTTTTAATTTTTTAAAATTTCATAACAGAAAATCAAGAACCACCTAGAACAACAAGGCCTTAAGTTTTCAAAAAATTGAAAACACAATTTCTAATATATTTTTAATTAAAAAAAAATTACATTTAAGTTTTTAACAAGTATCTTTATGGTATTTGTTAATATTTTCCTTTTTTTATACTTTTTATGTTTGATTATTATTTCAGTTAAATTACTTTTTTAGTCTCTTAATTTATTTTCTGATTTCACTTTACTCCCTAATTATTTTCCGTTCTATTTTGATCTTTTAATTATACTTTCGTTAGTTAAGTTGGTCATTTTCGTTAATTTATATATTAAAAAAACTTAAACTTTGTACGCGTGTCATCCTTTTCATCTCGCCCACCTTCAAACCCATAAATTTATTATATCCTTCAATCTAAAAATTCAAAAAATTCATCAAACCTATAACTTTTAAACCCATAGCCTTTCAAATTCATAACTTACAAATTAAAATCCATAACATTTAAACTCATAAGAATAAAAAATCTCAAAACTTACTATTCTTCCATAACCTTCATCTCACTCATTTTCGTAATCTCCTTCGTTTTCTTCGCCTTCTCCATATCTAAATAGAGTAAAGTTTCATCTCCATCAAAAGATAATACAAAAAAGGAAGAAAAAAAATAGTACCAATTAATTTAATCATTTAATAAAATAATCAATTCTAAGTTCAATAAATCTCAACTGTTCAAATTCAAACCCAAATGAAAACTCATATCCTTCAAACTCAAATTCAGTTAAGACTTAGAACTACCACAACTCCACGGATCTCTTCCACCCCTTCACATACTTGGATTTCATAACTTCTCCATTTTCAACTATTTTTTAGTTTCGGTTAAAAATCTGGTCACACTAGCTTATCCAAATAAAATCTATTTGTTCCGCTTAGAACATCTTCTATTATTTTATTTTTCTTAATTTTTCTGCATTGGCAACTACAAACATGGACAACAAGAATGATGAGGTTGGAGATTTTTCTTTTTTATGAGTTTGAATGTAATAAATTTAATAAATTTTCTAGATTTTTAGATTGATAAAGATAATAAATTTTAGAGTTTGAAGATAAGTGAGATAAAAAAGATAACACGTGTATAAAATTTAATGTTTTTTTGGTAGAAATTAAACCAACTTTACTATGGAAGTATAATTAAGTGACTAAAACACAACAAAAAATATATAAGGGACTAAAGTGGAATTAAAAAATAAGTGAAAAAAATAATTTAACCTATTATTTATTAGTGTTCCATTTTAAATGTGGCTAGCGGATTAAATCAATTGAATCCTGATATGAGGAGATGATCCAAATCCCACAAGTAGAAGAGGGAGGTTTAATAATTTACACACCATATAGCTTGACATTTGACAATGTGAAATATGTTTCCAAGTACTTTGTTTGTTATGATCTTGAGCACATACAATTCTTCTTTGCCTAAATGCCAATATACCGCTTGCCTTTAAGAATTTTGGTTTGGAAAAAAGTTCGATGAGTTTGTCCATAAAATATGAGGCACCATCTCTTCTCTTCACCCCTAATTTGTCTTCTTGTATTTGAGAATAGAAACATCAATTCTATTTATTTTAATTGAGGTATATGTTAAAAGTGGTACTCAATTAAGAAGCCAAATTATTTTGTGTAGTTAAATTAGTTAGTTGTAACTACTTGTAAGTACTTTAGTTAGTTAGTTTGTTACTCCAAAACTGTAAACTAACTTTATATAAGCAAAAGCAAGGCTGACAAAAACAAATAGAGATTTCAGAGTGATAGAATGCAAAACTGCAGTGTTACAAAACTGTGAAAAACTGGGAGCACAAGTGCATAAACATTTTGTAATCATTTTCATCTCATTATAAGTAATAATTCAAGTCGGATCCTGTCCCGCAGACGTATGAATTAATCTTTGAACTGTGTTAACAAGTGTGTGTGTGTGTGTGTTCATTTTAGCATTACAAGTTTTTAAATTCTGCTTAAAACTGATCATTCTCCGTTTTAGTTAGAAAATGGAAAACGTTCTTGACATTGAGCTGATCAATCTCCGTTTTCTGTTTCAATTATTCTACGTTTTTCTGGACAAAACCAAGAACAATATTGGTTTAATTACTCATTGATCTCCGTTTTTCACAATAATTGGTATCAAGATCATGTGAGTATTCGATTCAATGGAAAGATGACATCAACAAAGTATGTACTTGAAAATTTTGATAGGAAGAATGATTTTGGGTTATGGCGTCTCAAAATGAAAGTGTTGCTGGTTCATCAAGGTTTGGCAGGAGCACTGGGAGGAGAGAAAGGCATGGCATCCACATTACTAGAAAAGGAGAAGAAGATATCATGGACAAGACTCATAGTGCTTTAATCTTAAGTCTTGGAAGGTTCTATGGGAAGTGTCAAAAAGACCTCTGCAACAGATATTTGGCTCAAGTTAGAATCTTTATACATGACAAAATCATTAGCGAATCGTTTGTACTTAAAACGAAAATTATATACTTTCAAGATGCAACCTGAGAGGTCAATTGAAAATCATATGAATGAGTTTAATAAGATTGTGTTAGATCTTGAAAATATTGATCTAAAATTAGATGATGAGGATCAGGCTCTGTTATTGATAAATTCATTACCAAGCTTTCTTAAAAATCTGTGTGATACACTTTTGTATGGTAGAGATTTTGTGTCATTAGAAGAAGTACAAATTGCACTAATCTCCAAATAATTGAATATGAAGTCAAATGGAAAAGAAGAAAGCAGTGGTGGTAAGGGATTGTTTGTCAAGGCTAAGGCGGGGAAGAAGAATCAAAAACAGAAGAATAAGATCAAGAATAAAGAAAATGACAAGTCTAAAATGAGTTGTTTCATATGCAAGAAAGAGGGGCACTTCAAGAAAGAATGCCCAAATTGGAAAGGAAAGAAAGGATCAAATAGTGATTATGATTATGGAAATGCATCTATAGCTTCTGAAGGATATGAAAACACATAAGTTCTTATGGCAAATTCAACTGAAATTATGGATGATGACTGGGTGCTTGACTCATGGTGTTCATTTCACATGACCTCAAATAGAGATTGGTTTCTTAACTACAAAGAAACGGATGGAGGCAAGGTGATTATGGGGAACAAATCAACATGTAAGGTAGTTGGAATTGGTTCAATCAAGCTGAAGGTGGAAGATGGAACCATGAAGATTTTGTCAAAGGTTAGACATGTTCCAAAACTGAATAGGAATCTAATTTCTCTAAGAATGTTGGAAGAAGTTGGTTGTTCATACAAAGCTGTTTGTATAGGTTGTTCATACAAAGTTGGTTGCACAGTTTTGGGGAGAAGTTGTTCGTATAACTTGTTATTTGATATATTTGAGTCCTTCTACTGCAATTGAACTCAAAACCCATCAAGAGATGTGGACAGGGCATGCTGCAACTACAATCATCTAAAAGTATTTGGATGTGTTGCATACTACCATGTAAATGAAGAGAAGTTAGCCCCTAGAGTCAAGAAATAGTATTTTGTTGGATATCCAAGTGGTGTAAAAGGTTATAGGATATGATGTCCTGAAAATAGGAAATGTATCATCAACAGGGATATTAAGTTTCATGAGGTTGAGCTATATAAGCCTGTAAACAATGCTGCGAATAAAGACTTACATCAAATTAAAGATGAGAGGATTGATCTTGAGTTGGAGAAAGATGAAGAAAACGAAGATAAAATAAACGAAGATGCTACGAATAAAGACTCACAATATTAATGAAAAATATCTTGACTAATAAAAGTATAATTAAGGAACTAAAACATAACAAAAAAAAATAATAATTAAAGACCAAAGTAAAGATAAAATAAATTAAAGACTAAACTAATAATTTAACCAATTAATAATTAATATTAAATGTTCATGTAGGAATAAAGTAATTGTAACATCACTAATTTAATTAATCACTTAATCAACTTCTTACTTTAGAACAACTAAATTCAATATAGATTTGGTGAAATTTATATAAACTTCTATACAATAGTGTATTTAAAATAATATGTTTTTTTTATTATCTTTTTATTATAAAAAAATGTTATTTTTTATGCCGTTAATATTGTTTAGGCTAAATTGCATTCGCGGTCCCTTAACTTAATTTCAGTTAACGTTTTAATCATTTATCTATTTTTTTTCGAGTTGACCCTTCATTTTAATTCTAAGTGTTAATTTTATATTTTATGTTTTAAAATGTCAATAATGTTGTCATTTTTTTTACAAAAATTCAAAAAAATTATAAAAAATTTTCAAACAAAACCCATAAAATTCATTATCATCTTCAATAAAATGCAAATTTAATCAAAATCACAACTTAAATATCTAAATAAACTCATATTTTCATTCTTTATGGGTTTTGTTTAAAAATTTTAATGATAATTTTAAATTTTTGTAAAAAAAAAAAATAACATTGTTGACATTTTACAACATAAAATATTAAAATTAAAACAAATAATAAAATAAAAAAAAAATAAAAAACTAAAACGTTAACTAAAATTAAATTAAGAAACAACTTATGTAATTTAATATATTGTTTATATTCAATACATAAGTATTTTCTTTTTACAAAGTTAAGAAAAAAACATAAGTAAAAAATATAATGTTAACGATTTTTCTTAGAAAAATATGTTTAGAGTGATTATGAACCCAAGAAGTAGTTAATATTAAATAAAAAGTAATATTTTAATAAAATAACAAAGAGAGAATGCCTTCACGAATTTTGGAGAGAAGAAGTGAGGATCTGAGGAAAGTTAGACACTGAAAAGCAATGATTTCATCAAATTCACCATTTTCATTCTTTTTCTTCTTCTTCTTCGCCATTTCTCTATTTCATCAACCTTCATTTCGCGCTTTAGGTCAACAAACGTAAGCTCCTGATTAACCTAATTCATGATCGATTCAATTGCTTTGATCTACCTCAAATTTATAATCTTTTTCTTCTTATTTCAATTGGGAATAGCGAAGATTCTCAACATGGACATGGCTTTGGGGACAGAGTTCTTTTGAGTTTCAAAGAGAAACCCGCAGGAAGTAACCTTACCTTTGATTGTGCTCCTTCTGGTCCATGTGTTCCCTGCCTCTACTCCGAAAAGGTTCCATTTTTCTTTTTCTTTTTTTTAGTATTCTGAATGATTGTTGGAGTTATTCCCAAATAAGAGTTTGAATTTGAAACTCAAAATGTTTAGTATTTGCACAATTTTTGAAGGAAAATAATAATTGAACATTTCAAAACTAGCTAATGAGTATTTAAGGTTGATTAGGTATATCATATATGAGCTATATAGTACCGACATTTGAAATTCAAGTCGTGTGTCCGACATGAAACATGTAATTACTTTCGATGACTTTCATTTTCTCAAATTATTACCGGTATTTAGACGTCGGTGTTTGATGTCTATATTTTTATTAGTTCTTCATAGTACATGAATGCACAAATTTGACTCCAATTTATATACTAATGTGTTATTTGTCATTTTAAGACTTCTAAAACATAAGGGATTTGAGGAGATTATATATCTTTGTCCAGAATCTGTTTTTGAAGTCTTGCTTTGGAATGTAAATGTTGATGTGATGTCAAATGGTTGGATGGAGAATTGGGGTTATAGATAAAATAGGATTCAAGTTAAATCTACAACCCCTCATCCAAATGAAGTTTTGTGAAGCTTTTAAAAGATTTGAATATCTTTTATGTCTATGTTTAGGATTTCACTTATGATGTCTTTTGCCTAGGTTTTATTCATAGATCTCTTTACTTCATTGTTAACCACAAATTTTTTTTTGAGGGAGTTTGTAGGGTGATGAGAAATATCGCTGCAGTGAGACTGGGTACCGAATTCCATTAAAATGTGAAGAGATTAAAGATTCAAAGAAGGATGCTAAGAAAACAAAACCTCAGAAAACTCGTTCTACTTTGGAAATCTCCGATAGTATTGCAAATTTGCATAAAGTTTCACATGTTTCTGGAGAGTTCACGACTTCGCAGTCACAGAGAATTTTAGTGGATGACTCATCGGTTTCAGAAAATAAGTCGCAGGCTTATGTCACTTATAGAAGCTGTATACCTGCAGTTACTGAAGAGAAGTTGTCAGTGCTTGGTTTTGAGGTAATATCCAGTTTCTAGCTCATATTTATTGCTATATTCAGTTAACAGCTTCTGAACTTGATCGAATTGAAAAATCAAATCATATGTTGAGTGTTTAATTGCGTATTATTCTTTCAAACAATGTTATCAAATAGCGGCAATACATAGTAGAATTTGAACAATACGCTATTTAATTTAGTACAAAGTGTTGCTAAATAGCAGGAATAGTAGGGCTACAGCGTTGTATCATAGCGGAATTCGAACAAAATTCTATTATATCCACGATTACTACAGTGCTTTCGAACTAATATGTCCATCCACAATTGACAGTTCTGATACTGTTTGGTTCTTTAAATCTTAAGAAAGAATCAAGAATGTATAATTGTAAACCATGTGTGTGACATGGATATGCTTATATAAACAAATAATAATCGCAATCTTGGGTGCAATAATACTGTCCTTGTTCTGTGATCTAGCTTTCTGCTTTATGGTACTGTTTTGTTAGTTTGGTGGTATTAGGACTAGTTCTCAGTTGTTTATCTTTGTGGGGCTCCAATCTCCGCCGTGAATTTAAAAAAAATGTAAATGAAGATACTTCAACCGCACACACTCATATCAATGTACGTTGCAGTGCTTGAGATTTTGCTACTGTCTTTATCTGGTTAGTTCTTCGCATATCAGTTAATAGTTATAATTTTATAAAAGCTTCTACTGTTTTCCTTCATTGTGCATAGTTTTCTTTTTGGCATACTTCTATTGCTACTCTGTCAAATTGTTATGATAAGTTAAAACATGAGTTTGATTATTCATGAATGTCGGTGAAATTTGAAAGCGTGCTGTTGTTTCTGTTTTCAGCTGCCTTGACCTTTGCATTGATATTACAGGATATTCATTTGTGTAACTTCTACTTAAATTCATTATACCGCATTTAACTAGTTTAACCATAAACGAGGTTTTATGTTAATCATGTATATTATGTGCAAAATTTTGTGCAGGGCGTTGTGATTTTCTTGTTGCTCGTTAGCGGATCATTCGTATACCTGAGAAAAAAGAAGGCCGTTGCCATGTCCGGTTATGTAGCAGCCGGAAGGGGTCAGGCAAACTCTCGGTTTTGAAATACAAGCCTGCTGTATGATGTCATTTATTCCACATTTTTTAATCACAATGTATGATATTTGATTGTAATAGAAAATGTGAGAATAACCACCCTCCAAATATTCATTTTTTGTAGTGATTTAAATGTTGTATACTAGTGACATGAAAAGTAGTGTTATACTTATACCATAAATCAGCTCATGGCAACTAACATGACCAATTCTTAGGTAAGTTAGGTTGTTCAAAAGCGCAAAACACCAAATAAAATTTCAGACAATGGTTCACCAAACAAATATCGGTTTCTAGGAGGTAGGAATCTTTAACAGAATACCCTATAGCCTTTGATGAGGTAATCTCCGGCTAAAATATACTAGAAAATAATGAATCACATTCACTCAAAAGACATCACTAAATTTCAGTGTCTTTTCAGGATTTGAAAGGTTGTTCTATGTACATCCTCCTACTTAACCCTAATCTAATCATAGCCGGATTTAAGTTCCAACTGTTTTTTAAAAGCATCTTTAAATGATTTATCAAGGATTAATTAATTCTACATGAATTCCCTACAAATACAGAGAACTTTGATTGTAGTATCTGTATAATACTTCTTTTTTTGTTTCTTACTCTTGAAATATTACAAATCATTATTTTTAGTCTTTGATGTTATTTTTATATTAAAAAAAGCTGATGTGACCAACGTTTGATGATCTGACATTGTATGACCTGATATACTTATGTTAATGTATCCTTTTTTTTTGCTGACTAACATAAAATCAAAATGAAAAAAACAAATATATGATTAACATAAGTAAAAATTAGGTAATTTCTTTGTCTCAACCTAACAAGAAGGAAAACCAATGTGAGCTCCAGAACCAGTCTTAAATTACCAAATTTCTATACATCAATGTAAGAATTTTATTGCTCATTTAAAAAATGTGAGTGTTTTTGTTTCATTTTACTGTACTGCAAGTTCAATGTGTCTAATTACATCTTCTAAAGCAGCATTACGTTAATGATACATAGTTAATTAAATAGCCATAAGCCACTTTCCTGAATATAAAAATTAAAATAGTCTCAAAGAAACTTGTTAGAGAATGATGTTCACAAGTGACACTTTAGCACTATAAGCATATTTTGGTAAGGACCTGAGGAGAATGAATAAGAATTGAGTGCATACTTTTGCACACAAAATTTAATCTATGGGTTCCTTGGCGCATAGAATCTTGCAATGGAGTTATTGATGTCTAATTTTGACTGTGACACATGGCACACTCTTGTTAACTATTCCAGTCCCCGACTAATATTACTATTAATTACATAATCTAACTGTAGGGGGCACTTGACAAAGTTGTTGTGTACGAATCCATAAAAGGAAGTGAGATTCACTTAAGGTGGAAAATCTTTTAGTTTTATATTTTTGTTACACAATTTTTTTTCCATCTAGAATGATTGTCTTAGGTCCCACAGTCAACATTCTACTGAATATATTAATGTATTAATCTAAAAATTAATGGTAAATAATTTCATTATTTATTATATGATCTATTATTATCTTAGTTGGCAATAATTATAAATCTTATTGGACAATGATTGCTACTATTAGGGAAAAACTCGAATCTTACATTGATAAACGATAGAGTCTTGTGAGTTTATAAAAAAAGACACATTTCACGACTCAAACTTAATATTAAAACTTAATAATTACTTGAAGCTATTTGAATTAGAGTTAGATTTAGACTCAAATTCTAAGATGGATCTTAGATTCATTATTGGGTTGTCAATATTTATTTACACTCTAAATTTCCAGTTTTAAGTGTGAAGATGTTTCAGATATCTAATTTTGATGCATGAAAGATGAGTTGAGATCCCTAATCGACAATATAGACAATATAGTCAAAGCTCTTATAAAAATTGAGATAACTATGAATAAATTAAGTAAATACATGTAAGTATTATATAGTTTTGTAATTAAAGGCTTAGAAATGAAAATTTTCACATTTCAGCCAACTTCAACATGACAGATACATTTCTATACAGTAGCTCCTTTAGATCTCAGCATGCAGAAAAGCCAAAATAAAAATATGCAACATATAATAAAGATTCATGCATAAAATTAAAGTGTGAAGCTAGATACTTTGTTTTATTCCAAATTTCAAATCCATGCTTCCAAATTAAAGCAATGGTATATCACTCTCTACTGTCAATATCATCTAGCTTAATTAAGATGCAAAAAAGATTAGCATTTCTTTTTTTATAACAAATCATAGATATGAAATGTTACCAAAAGAAAAAATCACAGATATGAAAAATTCAGAAACTTAGAGATAACTTTGATTTGCATATAATATCTTCCATTACACATTTCCAGGATAAATTCTCTTCTAAAAAAATCATTGCTAACTGTTTGATTTGATGGTGTATATATATATATATATTGATTAGAAAAATTTATACCTATGCTTTTACTTTTAGTTTTAATTAATTATTACTTCATGTATAGTCTCATCTTGCTGATGCTATTCTTTGTTTCTTTAATCATATTTTTATTCATTTTTTTATTTATGCTGCTTTCAAATTATGCTACATGCATTTTACAAAAAATTTGTGAAGTCTAATGTTTGGATGTGTTTTTAACATTAGAGAAAATATCAATTCCGTGAATAAAGATTTATACTCTTTGATTTCAACAGTAGTGTAACCTGATGGATGTCATGATTTGCATGACAATGAGTTCTGAGATGTTTTTGGCTCACTTGAATTATTTACTTTAGTGAATAGACCAAGTAGATATTATATAAGGGATGAATGCTCTTTTTTTATTAAAATGAAGACATTAAAATGAGTACAACATTGAATAGACATGAAAACTCAATGCGGTACTTAAGTCACGAGTCTCGTCCACCTAATAGACTAGTGTTCTCTATTGGTTGAACTATTTTCTTAAGTTTAAATTATAACAATTGGAGTTAGTAGTATACTGAATAGTTTACAGATACTCTCAAATATTCGTATACAAATAATTTAAATACAACATCATGTCTCTTGATTTCACTTAAAATTGGAATTAAATAGAACATATAATAGAATAATATGTGTTGTTTCCTGTTTTTTTTTTTTGTTAGGTGAAGCCACAAGTCTTCCCTTACTAATAATGTTCGAGGAGTCGTCGGACAAAAATTGGTATGGTTACTCGTAGTTCATCAAGTTATAAAAAAATTAGTATATTTTGTTAGACCTGTTTTATGTCGGTTCTTTCTATTGGCATGGCAAGTGCCACGTTAGCATAAATAAATCCAAAAAGTTCTTCCAATGAGCAAATCATCGTAAGGCTGCTTGTCTTACAACTCTATAATTGATAAACTTTTGAATAGATGTTTGTAGGTATAAATCACTTTCAAGTATCAATATATTGTAATATTCCACACCTCAAACATGTGCTATAGGCAAGGCATAAATTCCTAAAGCAATTCTTATAGAGTAATATTTATCACTTGATGCTATATGAACAACACAGTTATATATCCATGTATCTTCAAGGGGAAGCTATTTCATTTAAAAGCATTGGATTCTCCAACAAAAATCACTTTTGGTTTTTTATTATAGTAAGATTCATGCATAATGGATAAGACAACAAAATGTGCCTTATGCTTTGGCCTTATGGAAGGAGTATTAATGTGTTTGATGTGCTATTACATATATGTATATATTCCCCTAATCAAAACAAACATGGTTTTGTCACTCAAATACTTTATACCTTATGTAAGTGATCAAATGTTCGAACTCTAATTCTCGCAAATGAAAAAAATAAACCTAGTTGAAATCATAGAGAATATATCTTATATCCAATAAATTCTCTGACAGAGATAAGTCATTACTAAACGACTGTTGATATTTTGTACTTATATCATTATAGTCATAAAAAAAAAATTAAAATGCATATGTTCTTCCTTTTTCCTATTTAATTGGGTGTAGAGATTCTAGATGGTAATACCCTTTAGGTCCAATAGATTAGAGTACAAAGGTTGTATACACAATTTGCAGCCGCCACTAAGAGTGGTTCACAACATATTTTAAAGCATATAAGTATGTGGGCCATTTGTATGGCAGCTATTGTTTGGTACATACTACAAAGCATAATTGGAATTAAAGATGGTAGCATACTTTGATAAACAAATGTTCAAAGTACAGATTTGTAGAAAAAGTGAGGGAGGACAGAATTTCCTTATTTTTTGTTTATTAGGGGATTAATAAAAATACTTCATTAACATACTGAAATTGCAATAGAGATCAAATAATAATAATAATAATAATAATAATAATTATTATTATTATTATTATTATTATTATTATTATTATTATTATTATTATTATTATTAATTCATATATAGTCAATATGTTATCGCAATGTGTCAAACTATAAGTCGAATTCCAACAGTTAAAAGCGTCTACATGTAATATTCTAACATTACCTCAAACATGATTATTTCTAATAGAAAGAATTAAAATAAAAAATTAAAGTTTGGCGCAATTAATGTGCTAGCCCATAGTACAATAGAAAGGTATATACAAGGTCTTTTTTTGGGTACAAGGTATATCTAAAGTTTTTTTAGTCTTAGGTTTATCTAAAGTTTTAATTGCATAGCATTGTAATACTGCGATAATTGATATTGTTGAGAATCACAATTATATACAACTATAATTGAAGTTATATTGTAGTTATCGAAACATCAAAAGCTCAATATTAACGATTCAAATCACCATCATATATATATATATTTTTTAAACTATAAACCTTAATTTTCCCATTATATGATTGAAAACTAATATTTTTTGGTATAAATAATGGTTCAATCATGTGACTTTTAAAATGTAAGACTTGACCAACCCTTTAGGTTTTAAATTTTAATGAACAAGAATGTTGAATGCCCACACAATCCAACATGTTAACAGTGTGATCTAATTTATTTCCTTTATGTTTCCTTTACTGTTTTATTCTTAATTTACTTTTTGTAGCTTTACTTTAGTAGTCAAATTAGAATAGACATACACAAAATGCTTTTATTCAAAATCATGTCACTTAATTTATCAAAAAAAGAAATCATGTTACTTAATGTTTTATTGTTGTTTTTTTGTTGTTGGTGCAAGTGGCCTAACAAACTTAAGTCCAAGAACAAAGAAACAAATATTCCAATTGCAGCTCTATATTAACTAGTATTTTCTTCTAATATATTCCTTATAAGTGTTTTCTTTACTTTACGATATGATATTTAATTTATAATAAAGTATTAAATCATTGTCGCTCGCAACCAAATTTAGTACTTGATATTACAAAGAATTACCATCAAATATGGCTGTTGCATTAACAGATGTGGGTCAATTATTAAAATCTTGTTTTTGATTATTATGCTTATAAACCCTTAGCAATTGCATCACAAATAATGTAGCAAATTACAAATCTTGCTATTGATTATTTTTATTGATCACAAAGTTTTAAATAGTGGTTATGGCGCAATTCTTGATGTTGTGAAAAATTATAGTTAAATTCATTTCAATGTTTTGCAACTTCAACTTTGAATATTATAAAGAATTATTGTCAAATGAAGCTAATATTACTACAATTGTGACATGTTGATATCGTGACCACAATTATAGTTGCATACCATTCTAACCTATTTGTGATTACTAAATTAAAAAATTAAAAAATATAATAATATTTTTAAATCTTAGTTTAACTAACAAATGCTGATATTATTAAACTGAATGTTATGTTTCAAATTCAAAATCGATACATTGCAAATAAGTCTCTCAAATTCAAAATCAAAACATTGCAATTAAATGTATAAGTTATAAGTGGTTGTTAACACTTCATCTACATAGATAAAAAAACAGAGAAATATATTAACAAACAGTGCAATCAACTAATTTGATTCTATCCTTTTTCCCTTCCCTTATTGATTCCTCCTTGCATTAAGAGAGAATGACACTACATGCAAGGCAACATATATATAATTTTCCTTTAACACCAATTGTACGTAAAGAATGAAAGGATAAGGAGTAGTACTCTTTTGGAACACACCGTAGTTGCATTGCATCAAAATACACACAAACACATCAAAGCAAAAGAATAGTGTCATATGTATTGCTACCTTTCTCCGTATAAAGCAAAGTGTTGCCTCCATGTCACGCTCAAAAAAGAATTTAGATAATAATGTTAGTCACACGCATCTCAACCGTCCGATTGAAAAAAAAATTAAACAAAAACTTTGATTTTAAAATATAAACAGTCTGATTTTGATCGAACGATCGAGATGAAATAATTGCATCCTCCAGACAACTCTAGTTCCTAAAAAAAATCAACTTGGCCCCTCAATATCTCTCTCTTAGTTCAAGAAATTAAAGTGCAACATAATCCCTCCAACCTATAAAGAAAACCAACCACACCCCTTAATCCTTCGTGGTAAAAAAATTTCAATTCTAGCATTAGCTACCTTATACTCTTCCTTCTCTTCTTCTCTCTTGTTTTCTTCCACCTCAATCATTATGCAATTATTATTATAGCCTTTTTTCTCTTCTTCTATATATGTCTTAGTAGGTTGAGACATTTTGCTTCATCCTATATTATAGTCCTATGACATAAATATATATATCTTATAACAAGAGGGAAAATTAAAAAGTGTTGCATATGGATACTAGTAGTAGTAATAGCAATTATTTCCTTCCAAGGTTGTTGTTTAGAGTAATTGTAGTGGTGGGGCTTGTTTGTTTTATTGTTTTTGGAAGCTTATTATTAGTTAGTGGTGAAGGAGGAACAGGACAAACAACTACTACTACACAATGGTCAAATGAAAGAGTACTCAATAAGCATGATGAACAAATTGTTGGTAAAGACAACCATGAAGAATTGGATTTCAACTATATGAGTAAAAGAAGAGTTCCTAATGGACCAGATCCTATTCACAACAGGTTTGTTCTACAAATTTTATATGTTTTTGTTTTATGTTTATATGTCTTTTAAATTTCAATTTTATGTCACTAAGGTATGCATTGTTTTCAATAATAAATAAGAAAATCTATTTATCTTTTTTTTGCTCATAAGAAAACTATGTTTTACTTTGTCCTATACTTATTTAATGAACATGTGACACTCTCTGTATCAGTATTGCAATATAGGTTCCTTTTATTAGTTATAATTTATAAGCCATATATATATATAGAATAAGTATATTATATTATACAGAACGAATCGCCAAGACTTTTAAAACATGATTCAATTAGTTGGACTATAGTTGAATCGAATGACTAATAAATAAATAAATAAAATAATAAAATGAAAATTCTAAATAAAATCTAATTGGATCAAACAAAGTTCAAAAATCAGTTTAATCTTATTTGATTAGATTACAATTCAAATGAGAAGATAATTTTAATTTAGTCGGTCGAATTAGTCGATTTGATCATATTTTTAAAATATTAAAAAAAATTAGTAAACTAAACTAGTACTTTTATATGTTTTTGAGTTAAAATTTAATGTGAGAGCAATCATGTTCCTTTCCTAATGTGTTAGATGTTGGTTTTTGGAGCATACAGATACTATATGTCTAATATTTATCTTTTCTTTAATCTTACTTAAAATCTTTATCTTGCTATATTGGAACTTGACCAAAAAGGAAGAAAGCAAACTATGAAGGTTGATTTTCATGCTTTTAACTGTTACATTGAATTCTTGATTTAACTTCTTTTAACAAGAATAGTCCTTTATAATAGGCTAACGGATAAAGCTTTAAAAAAATAAAGATAAAGTGTATGGTTAAGAACTTTATTCCACATCTTAATTAATCATAAGCAATTAAAGTTATCTATGTCATTCTGTTTTCTCTGATTTAAGAACTTTTTTTTTTTTTTGTCTTTCTTTTGATCTTGCTTTATTTCTTTAAGCACAAGACACAAGCATGCATGAAGTTAGACTTGCTATGAAAATTAAACCATTTCATAGATTACACATATTAAGAAAACTATATTTAATGTGTTCATTTTGTATATAAATGTTACTAAAATATCCTTTTGTGATAAATATATATAGCTAAGACTTTTATCTTGAAGATAAATTAGTAGTATTAATAAGACATATATTTGATTTTTTTTTAAATTGAAATTTAACCTCTATTTAGAGACAAAAGAAATTCTTCTAATATGAATTTGTAATTAGGGGTAGATGTAGTATAATCGGTAGCTTCTAAAATGAATTGCTAATATTATTAAATTTTATTTGCATCCAATATTATTCAGCTATAATAATAATAAATAAATAAATTGAAACTACCCTTTAATTAAAATATTATTTGGCAACATTTTTTCAGGAGAGCTGGAAATTCTGGTAGACCACCTGGTCAAAGTTAGTCAACAAACATGCAGAAGATGCAAAAGGGCTAATGAAAGTGATGATTTCATTTATATCCCTAAGCTTCTTAGGATTTCATGCTTGTATGCAAAGGCTAATCACACTTATGGAAATTTGATTTGTTAAGGGAAA
>NC_021161.2:8571870-8606658 GCF_000331145.2 Cicer arietinum
AAAAGAAGGCTTGTCCCAAAAGAAAATAAGTTCAAAAGAATCAAAAGTTTGTTTCATGAAAAACTGAAATTTTATTGAGTGTTACATTTTTTTGAACTTATTTTGTGAAGATGGGGTTGGAGCTTGAGAGAAAAGAAAAAAAAAGAGTCCCAAATTTCAATGGAATTGAAATCAGTGCTTTTATGTAAAGCAATTAACACAACTTTAAAGCATGAGAGATTTATCATTTATGTACAAAATGTTGTAGCTATAGCATTAGCCATGCATGTATTTTTGAGGACTATGTTAGGGTGAAAAAAAAAGAAATTTTTGGCTTTGGTTTGCTCAATATAAAATTTTGGAAATTCTTTTTTTTTTTTGAATTATTTATTGGAAAGAATAGATGTGAGTTCTTAAAGTAAAAGTAAAAATTCCACCATTTAAAGGTGTTGTTGGGGGAACATGTAAAAAAGAAGGGTGTTTGCATCTTGTGTTGGTCTTTTTCACTAGATTCTTTTGTGGGGGTGGTGAAACTGGCATGTTGGTCTTTGGTCCATTCAAATATTTTAAAGATGTATTTTTATTCTAATTATTATAAGTTGTAAGAAAAAAGAAAATGAGATTTTATATAGTGCAAATGATAAAGGGGGAAACAAACATATGGTCCTTAGTGTTTCAAAGTGAAAACTATTAAAAGATGCTCTCAACTCCCAAGCCTTTTTAGGTTGATTTGATTGAGAAGCAAATAATGTGTGCAACGTAAGTGAGATTCAAATTAAGACGTTTATCCAAATTAAAAAAGAAAAAATAATTTTAAACTTTTGTTGTGTTTTTGTTCATGATATTTTAATATAGATAAACAGTTAAAGATGTATTAGTTCCTCAACCGATGTTTAAATGGAAAAATATAGATAAGAAAATCATGTCATATATATAAAAATATTTTTATATCTTCGATCTCAAATATAAATAAAATTTGATTAAAAAAAATTTAATATATTTAATCTAAATTTTGAATAATATGTATATATATTATTTTGATCTTAAATAAAAGTATAATAAAAAAAAAATTTAACGTATCTTATTCAAAATTTTAGACTTTTTTTTTAAATCATGCAAGGCTTTTTTTTTAATTACGTATAGCTTATAGAAATTTAATCTTTGAGACAACTCTTTATGTCTCTATGGATCTTTGTTAGCAATTTTTCTTATGAAAAATAAGTATTTTTTCCACTCTCATTTTAATACTCACTTTTTTATTAGATAATTATCGGAAATCCCACTTAAAAAAAGTAAATGTCATAGTGAATATTAAAAAAAATATATTTCTAACCTTTTATTCTCACTATCACACTAATCATGAGACTAATATCTTCCCATTTTGACCAAACAGTTTCATCAACAATGACATCTATAGATTTGTGGTGTACTCTCCAACACGCTATCTTTCCATTTACCCCTCTCTCTATCTTTCACATCTTCCACTCCCATCTCAGTTTCATCTTTTTTAGAACCATTCTCAATCCAACTTTTTATATTTTTCTAAAAGAATTTGCTAACAAGTAATTTTAGGATACATGTTAAAAATAAAAATATAGAAATAATTTTTATTTCTATAAAAAATGTGTTAAAAGTTGTACATTCAAATAAAAAAAATGCTCTTATCAATATTTTTATTTCTTTTAATTAATTAAATTGCAAAACTCCATAAATCCTTAAAAACTGTAAATCATCTTAAATGAATTTTGAAATTTTGTCTTTTAATTTTAAAATGTTTATTGTAGTGATTACAAAAAAATTACTAAAATTTTCCGTCAAAACAAAATTACTAAATTAGGACTTGCATTTTCGGAATAAAATTCAAATTTAAAATAAAATAATAAGATGCGAATACAATGTAAAGTAATATGTTATTAGCTTAATTATTGGATTTTATGTTAGTCTGCTTGAAACAATTTTGTATTTTAGTTTTTAAAAATTGTTGTATAAATTTAATTTTAAAAATTGTTTTAAAGAATAGAATTAAAGAAAAAATTTGCTTCAGATACTTGTTTTTAAAAATAATTTTAGAGATGAGAAAAAGAGAAAATATATTTGATAATTTAACTTTTCAAAATAAATTTTAAATAGAGAATTAAAAAAAATATTTGGTAATATAATTTTTAAAATATGTTTTTCTTATATTAAATAATAAAAGTAAAGAATAGAAAAATTCAACTAATAACATTTAAATACAAGTAAAATATTTTAGTATAGTTAATAAATATATTTTTATTAAAAGATTTTTTATAAACACTTGTCCATTATTGTTCACTTCCATAATTTTTTATAAAATACGATTAATTTCAAGTGAATAGAGTTTCAAATTTAATTGTAATATAAAAATATATTATTTGATCATTATTTTTAAAATTCAATTGAAGAAAAAGGTACTTGTGGAGAGCAGGGCAGAGTACTGAAACAAACACCGATCGAAAAACCTTGGATATTCTATATTAAATACAAACATTTGCATAACAACCAGTTTTTGTATTCTGCCTAAAGTTTAGATTTGTTGGATCCTTACTGTAATGTTAATTGTTGCATGTGTTAAATTGAAAACGAGAAAGAAAGCGGCGATGAACGTCTTATTTCGTGGTCACAAATTATTTACGGCAAAAATTATGTGACAAGAATTCATACTCTTCATTCAAACAAGAATTAAAGAAAAAAAATGAAACAAAAAAAAAAAAAAACATAAACAAAAGATGATTTTATAAACACCAAATTTATACTCATTGATCTCATATATATGCTAATATTAATTACAAATAGATCATGATTCAAAACATAAAGGAAACCAAGGAAATCAACAAATGAAACCAACTTAATTTGAAAAATAAAATTCAATTTAAAATCTAAATTTAAAAAAATCGTAATCGGAAGAAAGGAAAAGAAAAACTAACCAAAGAAATTATCAGAGAGAATGAAGCTAGAGTTGGAATCGCAAATTTAGGGTTTACACTCCACCGCGTGCGTGTTTCCATGGCTTCTCTTTTCGGCTTCTGCCAATCGTGAAATGAGCAAATTTTTTTATTTTATAAGTTCAACAAAATTACAGTTATGCCATTAATAAAAATAATTTTTTTTGTGTTTTTTTCTTTTTAAGATTGAAAAAACGAAAAACAAAATACTCTTTACATGTTTTATTTTTTTAATTTTAAAAACTATAATATTAAAAATAATTTTATAAAACAATTTTTAAAAATATGTAACTTAAACAAATTTTTAAAAACTAAAATAGAATTTTTTAGATTAAAACCAAAGAGGCCCTTAATCTTTTGAAGTTTTAGTATTTATATGGTCACTTCAAATAAAACTCTAGCCTCCTTTTGTTATTGTCTTTTTCTCTTCTTCCTTATTAATTTATATTGCTAACATGGTATCTAGATTTTGATTTCATCCTCCTTTAATGATATCGCAATTATTACATTGTTGAATTCTCATAAGTTTGGGAATGTATTCTATTTTGGTGTTGTTCTATTTTCTGTTTTGTAATGCATTATGTGAAACTAGGAAACACGTTTACGAAATTGCAAATAAAGTCCTCAATCTTCCCAGAGTAGGTACAATATATCTTACTATTGCATTGAATTATGTAAATACTTAAAAAAATAGAAGCAAAAAGAGACAAAGATTTATAAAATACGATTGTACAATTTTCAACGTTTATTATCTATTGTAAATCTAAACTAAAGCGAAACCGACAAAGATTAAGCATAATTGCACGTATAGATAAAATTTATTAAATGTTCAAATTTCATCGGTAATAACTTGTTTCATGTATAATAGTGATTTACATAAAATTTATGAGTGAGAACTTGTCACATGTATCATATTCAATCTCATAACTAACAACTTGTCAAATGTATGATAGTCATTTTGAAATTTTTATCAGTAAAAACTTGTCTCATAATTTGTTTCATGTATGATAATTATTTTCAAAATTTTATTAGTGATAATTTATCTCGTGTATGATAGTTTAATTGTCCTTTATTCATTTTGAAATTTTTATCAATGCAAATTTGTTATGTGTATGATAGTTTAATCTCATTCTCTCATGTATAATAGTGATTTTGAATTTTTATAGCGAAAACTTGTCTCATATATGATAATTAAATATCATATTTGACAATTTGTCTCATTGTTTATTAAATATTTATCACTAAGAAATTATCCCGTATAAAATAGTTATATTTCATATGTGACAATTTACTCTATGTATGATAATTATTTTAAAAAAATTTATCAGTAAAAATGTATGTTGTGTATGATAATTCAAGAACTTGTTATGTGTATAATAATTCAATTTTATCATTAATAATTTGCTTCATATGTGATAATTGTTTTAAAAAATTTGAGCAAGAATTTATCATGGGTAGGAGATACAAAACATTGGTTGGCCGTCAATGAAATTGAATTGATCTTTGCATTGCATATTCACCAAATACGTAACGCCATGTTTTGAATCGTCGAAGAAGACATTGTTTGGGACTGGTTGAAATTTTTTGAGATTTTGCGTTGTGGTGCTTTAAAATTAATCAATTACTAACAACATTGAAACATTGAAGATGAATGAGGCTTCTCATGGTTCACAAACAACCTTCCTCTCTCCATCGTCAAACCAACCGACTTCCACCACCTTATTTTAGGATGAAAGATTGTTGTTAAAGTGAATCATTATTAATTAATGAATGTGTATTTTTCATAATAATAAAAATAATTTCATGATATTTTTTGTTTTTTAAAAGTGTAAATAATTCTTCACATTAAAAGTAATTTATTTTTTATTAGTAAAAATAAAATGAACATAAATTTTTAAAAATATGAAAATCAAAATTGACTATCTCATAAAACATAATTGACTATGTCATAGAAATTAGACTAGCATTATCTTTTAATGTAAATTATGTTGATTTATCATATATTTTTTTACATTTGTAAATATTATAAATTCGAGTCCTACAATCAAATTATTTGATTTAATTCGGTTCACTCATACAATTCAATTAATAACTTTGTAATTTGACCAATAACATTCGATCGATCTTACAACTAATTTTTAAAACATTGGTCTTTATTTACAATAGTAATAGTAGCACCTATCAGAAAAATAGTCATCTTTTCAATCTTTGCATTAAAAAAAATACATATGTTTATTAAGAAGTCCTGATATTCACGTATTCAAAAAGATAAAGAATACATATGTTTCATTTGAGTTTGAATTTCATTTGGCTTTCATTTTATTACCAAATCTGGCTGGCTCCCCCACTTTCGCGGCAATTTCCCTCTTCTTTTCTCTCATTCACAAATTATTATTAAAAAAAAAAGTAAAATTCGTTAAAAGAACCAAAAATCAATACATAAAAAAATCTCATATTGAGTCAAAAAACTTTATTTGAAATTAAAAATACATTTTACTACTACTTGTTTTGAATTATTCTTTTTTGGATTTCTCTTAATATTTTTTTCTTCCTGTTTTTTACCAGAAACTGCGAGATTCAAAAGAAAGAAAAAAAAAAAAGAAAAAGAAAACAATACACAACACGAATGAAATGAAATGAAATGATTGAGAACAGAGCCAATAAAAAGAAACCAATAACATCGAAACGCATCGTTTCGCTCTCCGCGTTTCGCATCGGAACCTCTCCTTCCCCGACGATTCTCCGGTCACCGTCGCCGACTCTTCTCTGGTCGGCTTAACAACTATCACCGATCCTTTCCGTTAGATTTAGCGCGAACACCTTCGATCTGTTCGAATCTCGGACAAGTTTCTGGATCTGAAGAGTTTTTCGAGCGAAAACGATGCCGTCTCACGCGGATCTGGACCGGCAGATCGAGCATCTGATGGAGTGCAAGCCTTTGCCGGAGGCGGAGGTGAAGTCGCTTTGCGATCAAGCGAGGACGATTCTGGTTGAAGAGTGGAACGTTCAGCCGGTGAAGTGTCCGGTCACGGTGTGTGGCGATATTCACGGACAGTTTTACGATCTCATCGAGCTCTTTCGAATAGGTGGAAATGCGCCTGATACTAATTATCTCTTTATGGGAGATTATGTAGGTTAGTTTCGAATATTCAAATCCTTTGTTATCTATTTATTTATTTATTTATTTATTTATTTTATATTTGGTTTCATGAGCTGAATTTGATGTAGATAGGGTTTGATTTTTTTCTTTTTGGTTTTGGTTTTTATTTTATTTTTTGAGAAAAATTATTGGTGGTTTGTTGTATTTGACTTATTTGTTTGGTTTTTGATTGTGTGATGTTGGATTCGAAGTTCGTATTTTGGTAATTTTTGTTATTATGTTTTGCATTTATATTGCAATAATTGCCTTTTTTATATGTTGGAGCCTTTTTTGGTAAGCGTATTGTTTGTGTTGTTTTTCTGAAATATGGAAATTGCTCGTTTTAGCTGGTTTCATTGGTTTGACAAATTGACTACTTGGGAAGTGATTGTTTCAAATTGTCATGTTTCTGTGTAACTATTGATATGCTTAATACAAATACACATGTACCTTGTTGACGATATTGACACATTTAGATACTAATGGTTTTAGAAAATAGAAGTTGTTGGTCACCAACATGTGTCGGTACTAAATCCTGTTCAGCCTCCTTCCACAACTATTCCATAATCATGCTTAGTTAATTTTTTTGGGGTGTTACACTAGTTTGTTTTATGCTTGTCTTGTTCGTTGTGTTGAAAAATCTCGAGCATGTCTTTGTCTGGGCTCCATATTGTGTTATAACTTATAGCGTTGATGTCGCTGTTGAAATCTATAAAAACCTTTTTTTTTCAGCTCCTTGTTTTTGTTATGTACCGATTTTCTTGTCACCCTCCTGCTTTTCTGCAGGAATGATTGCTATGCATTTTCAAATTTTTGGTTTGGAATTGAAAATCTAGATCACGTTATGGGCTGGTGGTTAATATTGCACCGTAGGTAGTTAGGGTGGGGCAAAACAATTAAGAGATGTGGAGATATCATATAAGTGTGAGCCCAAAATATTGAATAAATTTAAATCATCTTTTTCACTGTGTTCTTCTTAATATTTTAAGTTTGTATAATATTAGAGTGATAGGTGATGACAAAAGGGAAAGATTGTTCAATGTACTGTTGATGGACAAATAAACTTGGAACTTGTATGAGAGGGTTTTATAAGATAAATGTCAGTGCGAAGTGAAGTTCCCTAATATCAAATTATCAATTGTCAGAGTCTATACTTCGACAGAATTTGCTGATAGCATAATTTGCATAAAAAGGACACAAGTGATTGTTCGTTTGTTCTGTTTGTATTGAGGTATCAAAACTGAGTGTCACTACAATAATGTGTAAGAACACTTTAATGATGTTCAGATTAGACTCTTTGCATATGTAGGAACTGCTACAATCTCCTAATGTTGCTGGTTAAATTTATGCAGATCGTGGGTACTATTCAGTGGAGACTGTTTCACTTTTGGTGGCACTGAAAGTACGTTATAGAGATAGAATTACAATTCTCAGGGGAAATCATGAGAGCCGTCAAATTACTCAAGTGTAAGAACACTTTCTTCTCATTCTTTGCTTCTCTCAAGTACTCATTGTTATTTGTGTATGTAAATATTATCATGTTTAAGCTGAAGTTTAGATAATTCCTGCTTAAAGTTTAAGAATAGTTAATGATGAGTATCTCCAATTCGTCTATTCATTGGGTTTGTGTTATAGAACTTTGCCTGTTGGCTCCATCTATCTCAAATCAATACAAAGTTCAAAGGAGGGTTAGGTTAGGAGCCACAACTTGATTTTTGTAATCTTATTATGACACTTTTTCTCACTATCTTAGTATTAAGTCATGATAATTGTGAAGTGTACGGTGAATGGATAGATAAATTATACTTGAATGGTACCATGGGTTAGCTGCATAGTGAAACATTATATGTAGCTTGTGACGCATACCCGAGTGCATGTGTAGACATGAATTATGTGGTTTATGCTTGTGAATACCAAATTATTTGTGATTTAGGAGGATATAAAATTGGAAAAGATGAAAACTTAATCTTTGAACACAAAGAAACATAAAAAGAGTTTTAGTTTGGAAGTTGTTCATTTGTTTCTTACCATTTCAACCATATTCTTCACCTGCTTCAGGTATGGCTTCTACGATGAATGCTTGAGAAAATATGGAAATGCCAATGTCTGGAAATTCTTTACCGACTTGTTTGATTATTTACCTCTGACTGCCCTCATCGAGAGTCAGGTTTGAGTTAAATATTTTCCAAAAGGTTTCTCTGAATTCTTTATACTAGTGTCTAACATCCATATATATTGCAGATTTTCTGTTTGCACGGAGGTCTCTCACCATCTTTGGATACACTGGACAACATCCGTGCCTTGGATCGCATACAGGAGGTTTGTGTGTTATTAAATGGCTATTGTAGCTGACAAGATCTTACAATTGCAAACTATTTGATACTAAGAACATTTTTATGCAAATCATGCTCAAGTTAAAGATATTTTTGCCCCTTAAAGTATGGTATGAAAAGTAATATATTTTACTTGTTATTGCAACTTGCACGCAAATCTTTATTGTAGTTTGTAATTGCTTTCAAGATGTTTTATTTTGTCTATGGTTTATAAAGTGTCTGCATTTTTGTTTCTTTTTGGTGAATCAACTATTTGTTTCAGTCTTACCAGCTGCTCTAGACTCTTTGGATGTATCATCTTTGGGTCAATAGTATTTCACTTTTTTATGTGATTATGTCTAAAACCGTGTTGTAGAGGTTAATGGATGTCTTGCCTGACAAGTGAGAACTGTGCTTGTGCAATATAGGTTCCGCATGAAGGGCCAATGTGTGATCTCTTGTGGTCTGATCCCGATGATCGTTGTGGTTGGGGAATATCTCCACGTGGTGCTGGATATACATTTGGACAGGATATAGCTGCTCAGTTCAATCATACAAATGGTCTCTCGCTGATTTCTAGAGCTCACCAGCTTGTGATGGAAGGATACAATTGGTGCCAGGTGACTAACCTAATATTTTGATTCAGTAAAATTATCATGTTCTTTATTCTCCGTCATTTTAAGGATATATCTATTTTAAGGATACCTATTACGCTATGTATTGACTGTTATTTTATTATTCTTTCAGGAGAAGAATGTGGTGACTGTTTTTAGTGCTCCAAATTATTGCTATCGATGTGGGAATATGGCTGCGATTCTGGAAATTGGGGAGAATATGGATCAGAATTTTCTGCAGTTTGATCCAGCTCCAAGGCAAATTGAGCCTGACACTACACGAAAGACACCTGATTATTTTTTGTAAACTTCATATATCTCTGTTTGTAGTTACTTCTTTCTGCTGTTACTACTGTAGATTTGTCTTTAAGAAAAAGAGGAGTTTCACTGTTTAAGTGGAGGGTTGGTTATCATCAACAACATAATTCTTTTTTTTTGGAGTTTGTCTTCTGCTGCTGCTGCTGTCTTATTTGGACAAGAAACCAATAGAATTGACACAATTGGTATTGTATATTTTTGATAGGAGGAAGCAGCAATAACATGGTATATCTTGTGCTGTAATTTTTTTTAATTAAATCTCAAGTTAGAGAGCAGATTTTTGAGTTCTGACCATCATGTTCGTTTTAGTCTGCATGGTGACAAATGCAGGTGTTGATTTTTACATAATTGAGTGGTATTATATCATATGGGTAGGGTTGGTGGAGACTGTTTCTTCGAGACTCCTGTATAGGGAAAATAATGTTTAGGAAAGAAAAGAAGATAAATAGTTGTCTTTATTGTGAGAAAATTATAAAAATAATTTTTTTTTCTGGTAATTATCAAACAAATTTCTCTGAAGGGTTTTTTACACTTGCGTATAACTGTGACTTTTTCACACTTGCAATTAGTTTCACGTTAGTTATCCTGTACATAATCCTCATCGTAACATTTTTAAACAACTTCAGCTTAAAATAATTTTATGAAACAACTTACACGGTGGCTGAGAGAGTTTTGCAATTTTATTGAGTTGTACGGTTGACAACTTTGGAGTAGTTACTGATCTTCAATACCAATTATTATTAATATATTAATAGTTACTGAGTGAATCTGGTAATTACATGTCATAAAAATAAAATCCTTTAATTACTATATATTCCAATTACAAAGTAAGACAACAAGAAAAGAAAAATAGCTACAGATTGGTGCACGGCTCCATACAGAATGAGAATTGAGAAAAAATAATAAAAATGATTAAGAAAATACCCTGGCAGAATTGAGTAATCCCACAACTTAATTCCAGCCAACCCAACAAATTCTAATATTTAATTTTCGCCTATCCCCTTATGCTTCCCCTGCGTGATATATGTACGATTATTTTCCTTTACTTTCTTTTCAGACAAATATAGTAAAAATTGGTATAATTATGTTAGCTTCTTGAATTTAAATTCAAGATCTCCTTAAATCACCTTCGGTGTCTCTTAATCGAAACCAACTGAGTTTCCTTTACAATTCATTTAAGGATACCTTTTCAGGATTCGAATTCTCTAAAGTGACTGCATAGTTCAATTATTGCGAAGCAATTCAATTTCGATTTATAAGACTCATTATTTTTCTCTACTAGATCAAATAACTAAACCTGATTTAGGTGGCGTCTCTTCTAATTTTATTTTTTCTAAAAAGAAATAAATGAACACCAGCTGCACCAGTGCAACCACAAGAATTCAAGCTCCAATAAACTAACTCTCTCCTTCCCATCTCACTGCACCAGATACTGATATCGTTATGTTGGAGACAACAAAATGAATTATTTTCCTTCTATATATGGGACGTATACTACACTTAACTACGATAGTTTCATTATATGTAACCAAAACTTAAAATGTTACAAAAATGAAAATGTATTGAAAGCAACTGAAACAAATTCACACAACTTCTAAATTTCAAATTTTGAAAACTTTCTAAAACTATTGGAGTATACATCTGTGATAAGCCTTGAAACTTCGCTCTAATCCCTATAAAAGAAACTAGTGTCCCCGGAAGAAAGATAAGATATGCCTACATGAAATGAACAATATTTACCTAAATGAAAATGACCAACATTTAATATGGCACATTCTAATTTTACAAATCTCCAATGGTTGGCTCTCAAACTAAAGTAAATGTACAACCATCCAACACCAAGTTACTTTTTTTGTCCACTCTTTGCCTTGGATTTCACGCTAGCGCGTCTTGCAACATCCCAGGGTTTTTGGGGGGTCTGTACACCAAGCTGTGTAGCAAAAAATGACTCATAACCAGGGGAATCAAAAGCAAACCCGGTATGCTTCGATAGCGCGCGTGGGAGTGGAGATACGCCATGGCTTCTTTCCTCGGCTTGAGTAAGCTGGTTCCCTATCTCTAGAAGTCGGGCCCCGCTGGATTCATCATTCTCATGTCTATGCTGTTCTTGAATAATCTGATAATCATAAGGGTAGAACCATCTCTGAACCCTGCAACCAGATGAACTAAACTAATAAACAAAGAGACATTGCAAAATAGTTATCACTAAATTTTGAACCTTACCCTATGTAAACAAAATCACAAAAAAGTGCAGCTGCAGGGACAAGAAGTAGCGTAAAGTAGAAATATGCTGTCCTCATCAACACATACATGACAAAATACATATTCTCCTGCAGGTAAATGTAATGGAACTCGAGTTAATTGTGTCGAGAGAGTAATAAGAAAAACGCCAAAGTATATTTTCTAATAGAGACAGAATTCACCTGTCGATCATAACGAGTTTTGATCCCTGTATACATAAAAACAAAAACAAACCATCCTAATATACTTCCACCAACACTAATATAGTGCCACCTTGTGATCGAATTACTCATCAGAAGAATCCGCAAGTTAACTGTTATTACAACACATGTGAAGGCCATAGTACTAACATCCCATAGTCCAAATATCTTGCCTGCTGAATTTTTAGCACTTAAACTCGACGAACTCACAAAAAAGAAGAATATTAGAGACTGGTAGATGGATAAAAACGCCCATATGGCCACAACTCTCCATTTGAAAAAAACATTTCTTATTCCCTCCATGTATAGTTCAGGATACTTCATGGATAGAGATGCACTGACATCCTTGCATAGGTAAAAGTTAATAATCAGAAACATATAATCATCTGAAATAAAACATCTAATGTATAACTAGTGAGCCCAAAAGGAAATAGGTGCAAGTAAATGGAGTGTGTTTCTGACTTAATGTTGTCAAATAGCAGCGATAGAGCTATTGCACAGCGGATTTTGATGAATCTGCTATGAAAACTGCGACACTATCCTAATTTCTCTATTAGATCAATAGAGACCACTATTCCAATTTCTGCTAGCCGAGATAGTGGCAATAGCAGAAAACATAGAATTATAGGCTTCCTTAAAATAATAAAACTGAAGATTTTGCATGAGTGCTAAACATGCCCTATTTTTATAATAGAAAAACTAAAGAGTTAGTAAGTATTGCTCCTATACTCACTGTAATATGTATACCTTCCAATATACAGGCTATGCTATGGCTCCAGTCCCTTTTTTATTTGTATTTGTGCCATTTTTTATACATAATTTACTTTTTTCGACCTCTAAGTGGCCTCTGCTATTTGACCGCAACACTATCTGCTATTTCGCATAGCAGAATTTTGGTGTTTCACTATTTTCCACAATCCGCTATTGATGACACTTGTTTCTCTGCTATTGATAACACTTGTTCCTGTAGAGGGGAAATCCCTCTTTTACCCTACAGACCCAGATGATCGGAGAGAATGTGATACCTTGTCAAATAGGCCAACAATGATTACAGGCAGTGCAGTGAAGAAAACATTATATAATGACTGAAACCAATCATCATAAAATCTCTGGCCAGAAAACCCAGTGTGAAAGTTAAACCAAAACTGAGTAAGAGTGAATGTGAGATTCTTGTAAAAGAAGTATGTCACCACCTGCAAAAACCAAGTTTTAAGGATGCTACAAGCAAAAAAAAGCAGCTTCTAAATAATTGTATAGTTCACAAAGACATGACAGCACCTTGCATATTCGAAGATATGACCACCGACCATGAACTAGAAGTAAATCTGCAAGGTAACGAAATTGTGCAATTGCAAAATCACTAGCCATTACAGCCTGCATCCCTTCCAACCCACTTATCCCAACACCAACGTGAGCAGCTTGAATCATGCTAACATCATTTGCTCCATCACCAATACCAAGAGTTATTTTCCTTGCACCTTTCTTGACCAAAGTTGTGACCTGTAAGCACATGGAGATATAAGCCAATCAACCCCAAATTCAACAAGGCAGGTTCTTAGAATTTGGGTTGAATCCTACACAACCCCACAAAACCGGCTTGTAAGGTGAGGACTACCCACCACTTATAAACACTTTGTCGGACCTTATCTCATTCGATGTGGGACTCTTAACATACACCCCTCACCCAAGATTGGACATCTGGGCGAGTGGCCTGATAGCGGTAACCTGATAGCAAGTGGTCCAATGGATCTTGGATAGCTTTAATATCATTTTAAAATTTGGACTGGACCCTACACAACCCCCCACAAAATCGACTTGTAAGGTGAAGAATTACACATTGGATGAGATAAGGCTGCCTGACAAAGTGTTTATAAGTGGTGGATAGTCCTCACCTTATAGGCTGGTTGTGTGGGATTATGTAGGGCTCAACCCAAATTCTAAGACAAGTAACTCAAGCACACCTTTTAGAAAGGATAGAATTGATTAAGAGTTACCTTTCTTGAATAACATAAACTCTCTACACATTAACAAGAATAATAATAGGGTTTGCAGAAATAACAAAGTTATTGGCATTGATGCATGAGTTTTACCTGTGCTTTCTGTAAAGGAGAAACTCGGCAGCAAACAACAGCATGGCAATTCAAACTCAAATTCAGCAATGTGACTCTTAAACTTGGATCCAGTGCATATGTTAAACATTTTCCATCAATTACTAGTGCTAATTTTGGTCCAGATAGAGAGTTAAAACAGCTTTGTACTTCCTCAAGGCATTTCTTCAGCTCTTTCCCAACTTCTTCTCTAATAAATCGTGCAATTTCTACTTGGTCCTCCTAAATAAATTACAACACAATATAATAATCAGGAGAAAAAATTACAATTTTAGTGCTTTATCTTATTTAGTTGTAACACTTAAGTCTTTTATCTTTTTCTTTTTTCAAATCGGTCCTTTATCTTTTAAAATGTGTATAAGAATCATTTTTTTATTTATCTTAGTTTTATTTAAATTCTGAGGTGGCAAAACACATGAATGTTAGCATTTTTTTTGCCTAATCAGAAATATAAGAACTATGATTACATCAGCAAAACACCGAAGTAAAAATATAAAGCTTACTTTGTCTTCAACTTTTCTAATTGCATCAGTTTCTGAACTGATAATGAATTGCTTCATCTCATTGTTTATTAAATTGCAAGCTGCAGGCCAAAGGGTGGAAATATAAAATTAGTAACAACTACATTTTAACCACGCACAAAATCACCATAGGCAATATTAAGAATAGACTCACCATAGGCAATATTAATAGCTGTTTCAATCTTGTCCCCTGTAAGCACCCAAATTTTTATGCCAGCTCTTTGAAGTGTATCTATGCAGGCTGGCACTCCATCTTGAAGCTTGTCCTCTATGGCAGTGCTACCAATCAAAATGAGATCATTTTCTATAAGTTCTGCCACCTATAGTATAAGAACACACTATCTCAAATAGTGAAATATGTTTTATTAGTAATGCTTTATAAACTAGATTTGAAAGATCTCTAACTAGATTTTCTGATGGATTTTTAAGCATGTTACTTTTTATTGATCAATTTTTCAGTTATTTAAAGTGCAGGTAATGGGTACAAACATTAAATTTGCTGCCCACAAGAGTACGAGTATTATAGTACCATTTTCAGACCCTACCGATTGTCATCTTAATCCATTTACGTTCACAAAATTTTGCCAAGAAAGAAAACAAAACACTAGGTAAATATGCATGTTGAGATATAGCAATCAAATATGATATGATTGTGTTTATTATTTGATTTTCTATTTAAGTTTATTTGTATTTTGGGAAAGAATCAAATCACTCTGATTTGATTTATTTCATAATTTATTTTTCCCTTATTCTCTGCATTCATTAGATAGTTGGCAGCATTGTATATATATATATGTTTGTACTGTTTCACTTTCAATATAATAAGAAATTTTTCTTCCCCCTTGTTTTAACCTAGCTGCACCCTAAAATACATGGTATCAGAGCTTCGGCTCTGATCCTCGATCTTGTGGCAGTTCACCATGTCCTCACAAGAAATTGAAAAAAATTATTCCTCGACTACTACAATACCAGAAAAAAATTCTAGTGACCCTAAACTCGTGTCAACCCCTACCACAAATGATCCACTATCCATAAACTCTGGTTTACAGTTTTTAATTCAAAAGCTGAATGGCAAAAACTATGTTGAATGGGCCCAGACTGTGAAGTTAGCTCTTGATGGCAAAGGAAAGTTAGGCTACTTGATTGGAGACACTCCTCAACAAGAGAAGACTGATCCTACCTACCAAAAATGGAAGTTAGAGAACTCCCTAATCATTGGGTGGCTGATTCACTCAATGGAATCTTCCATTGGGAATCCCTACCTATTCATTTCCACTGCAAAAGAGGTTTGGGAACTTGTACGCGATTGCTATTCATTTCCTTGTGGGATTCTAGTCAAGAAAGCCATGAACATGATATTCAAGAAAATGCCTTGACAGAACCAGAAGTTGAGAACGAGACAGTTGAAATTGGTAACAAAGGTATCCAACCCTTTGACCACATATACTTAAGGAAAAAAGTGCCTCAGAGAAGAGAACCTCAACACTGCCAAACATCCAAGGATCCAACAGGTAAGAGTCTTTCTAATTCTGTTGTACCCTTTCAAAATTCTGAAAATTCTTATCATAATAATCTTGTCTTTGTTGAATCTGTGTCCAATGATTTTGTCCCTTTAGAACCTACCTTTGATGATTCTTGTCTACCCATTGCTGTTAGAAAAGGGATAAGAGCATGTAAAAAACATTATATCTCTAACTTTATATTTTATGACAAATTGTCCCCCACTTTTAGAGTTTTTACTTGTGAACTAACAAAAACAAAGATCCCAAGAGATATACAATAAGCTCTAAGGTTCCTAGGTGGAAAGAAGTTGTCTTGGAGGAGATGAGAGCTCTTATAAAAAATCAAACTTGGAAAGAGGTGGATCTACCTAGAGGAAAGAGAACTGTGGGGTGCAAATGGGTGTTCACCATAAAACACAAGGCTGATGGATCAGTTTAGAGGTATAAGGTCAGGCTAGTTGCCAAAGGCTTTACACAAACTTATGGTATTGATTACTGTTGAAGTTGTGGGATTTTAGAGAAAATGAGGAAAGAAAATAATAAGGGTTTGAATATTATTGATAATAGTTTTATGCTAACTTGATTACAAAAGACTCAATATTAATCTCTATTTATAAAGAAACATAGACTCAATCTTAAATCAAGAATAAATCATAATAATAATGAGAGATATTCTAAGATATCTCTATGATTATAAATTGATCCTAAGAAATAACTCAAGATACTCTAATATAATATAATAGATATTATAAGATATTTTTCTAATATTCTAACACTCCCCCTCTAGCTAAAACTTACTAAGTTTTAGCTTGTTACAAGAAAACAATGTTTTGATCCGCAAAATAATAAAATAAAAAATAGAAAGGCAACTCACGGATGCAGGTGAAGTCGGAGAGAATTGCTATAAGTACAGCCTAGCCAGATAGCTGGAATGATCATCAGCATGAGAGAAATTCATGGCAAGCAATTGAACAAAGCAAGGTTTGTGTCCTTCTAAAAAACTGCATTTGGAAGCTTCAAACCAATAATATCAGAGACTCAAAATATTTAAACTAGAATTTGCTTCAAGGAGAGAGAGGCATGCTTCAGGGAGAGATAGGCTCTAGATACCATGTTGAAGTTGTGGGATTTTAGAGAAAAGGAGGAAAGAAAATAATAAGGGTTTGAATATTATTGATAATAGTTTTAATGCTAACTTGATTACAAAAGACTCAATATTAATCTTTATTTATATAGAAACATCGACTCAATCCTAAATTAGGAATAAATCATAATAATAATGAGAGATATTCTAAGATATCTCTATAATTATAAATTGATCCTAGGAAATAACTCAAGATACTCTAATATAATATAATAGATATTATAAGATATTTTTCTAAAATTCTAACAATTACTCAGAAACTTTTGCTCCTGTTGCAAAACTTAACACCATTAGAGTTCTTTTATCTTTAGCCGTTAACTTGGATTGGCCATTAGAGCAGCTAGACGTAAAAAATGCATTTTTAAATGGAGAATTAGAGGAGGAATTCTATATGGATTCACCATTAGGGTTTGAATTTAAATTTAACCAAAAGTTTTGCAAGCTTCATAAGTCTCTTTATGGCTTGAAACCGTCACCTCGAGCGTGGTTTGAAATATTCACCCAATTTGTTAAGAAGTAAGGATATTCTCAGTGTCAAAGTGATCACGTCATGTTTGTGAAACATTCTTCTGAAGGTAAAATGACTATATTGATTGTTTATGTAGATGATATTGTTATCACTGGGGATGATTCTAATGAAATAAAAAAATTTAAGGCATCTCTTGCTGCTGAGTTTGAAATTAAAGATCTTGGGTCTTTAAAATATTTTTTGGGAATGGAAGTTGCAAGATCAAAGAAAGGGATTGTTGTATCACAACAAAAATATATTTTAGGTCTTCTAAAAAAACCGGGATGATGGGTTGTAGGCCAGCTGATACTCCAATAGATCCTAATCAAAAAACTGGTAGTGATGGCAGTGGTGATCTAGTGGATACATCTCAGTATCAAATATTAGTAGGAAGACTAGTTTATCTATCTCATACTCGTCCAGATATAGCATTTGTTGTTAGCTTAGTGAGTCAGTTTATGCATTCACCTCACGAAGAACATTTAGAGGTTGTTTGGGAAAACTTAGTTACTTGGAGGAGCAAGAAAGTAGCTAGAAGCAGTGAGAGCCAGAATATACGGAAATGTCCCAAAGTGTTTCTGAAGTCCTATGGCTTCAAAGAATCTTAGAAGAGCTTAAACTTCCTATAAATCTTCCAATGAAGCTGTATTGCGACAACAAGCCAACAATTAGTACTTCTCAAAACCCTGTTCAACATGACCAAACCAAACATGTTGAAATTGATAGACATTTTATAAAAGATAAAGTAGATGCAGGTCTGATTTGCATGCCTTTTGTCCCTACTTCACAAAAAGTTGTTGATATCCTTACCAAAGGTCTATTCAGGTCCAGTTTTCAATTTCTTGTAAACAAGTTGGGCATGCTAGACATATATGCACCAACTTGAGGGGAGTGTTGACATATAGCAACCAGGTCTGATATGATTGTGTTTATTAGTTGATTTTCTATTTAAGTTTATTTGTATTTTGGGAAAGAATCAAATCAATCTGATTTGATTTATTTCCTAATTTATTTTTCCTTTATTCTCTGCATTCATTAGATAACTGGCAACATTGTATATATATATATAATAAGAAATTTTCCTTCCCTCTTGTTTTAACCTAACTGCACCCTAAAACACAATGCACATGAAAGTTACTAGGGCAGAGGATAAAACGCACCTCATCTAACATCTTTTCCCGATCACTTAGAGAGGATTTGGCGTGAATGAACTTCTCATTCCAGCTTTCATAAACATCAGGATGTAATTCTTTGTATGCCAGGCATAATGTGCGTAGTCCAGCAGATCCAAACTGTTCCAAATGCTCCCTAGTCACTTTTTTAATATCATTAGAACCGTCAGCTAATCTCTCAAAGATTACATTATCAGCACCCTGTCCAAAGCAAGATCTGGACGATATTACCTTCTTATCCAAAGTCATGCAATTTCAACCTTGTAAGTCTTCAGAAATTATTACCTTACAGTACAATACAAGCCTCCCATCTGGATAACGGCAAACAACAGATTGACGCTTCCTTGTACTATTAAGGGAACAAAGATTACAAGTGCTACCTAAAATCTTGAAACCATGTGCTAAAAAAAGGAGACAAATGGTTACCTGTTAAACTCGAGCACATTCAAAATCTCATATGAGACATCTTGAGTTTTGCCCATCTTCTCGGCGTGAGACTCGCGAATATATATCATTGTAGGTGTGCGTCTGGCAAGGAATAACACTAATTAGAAGCAATGTATTAAGATGAAGATGATATAATTACAAAGAGTTGTGAGGATTAGCAATCCTCCAATATTACTAAAATTACTAAAGATAAATAACTAAGAAAAACATCAACGAAACAAACTCAACCTCACAAAATCGGTTTACATGGGGAGGGATATCGTCTGCTTATAATCACTATTCAAATCATACCACTATCCAATAGACTCTGATACCATCTTAGAATTTCAATTGAGCTTACTCAATAAGAATGATTTCTCATCAGTCCTTGATTTTTCTTATAAATTATGGTCATATATTAGCAGTGACTCGAACTAGAGGCTTTCCCTTTTAATTCCACCCATCAGTCGGTCTAAAGTTCATATTTCAAAATTTTAATTCCACCCATCACTCACTCACTCTCACTCTCAAACTCAGTCAAAGTTTTGTGCAGCATTGAGGTAAAATGATACAACGGTTGTGCAGAAAATTACACAGAAAAGAAGTCTAAACCTGTAAAAGAAAAAACCAAAGTTCTTTGCAGCAATAACTAAAGCAGCCTCATCAGGTGATGCAGCTTGATATCTGATCTTTTCAGGGAGCTCATCTCCCTCAGGAAGCACAGTATGGCAAATAGCAAGGCATTTAAAAAATTCCTACATAGCCAATTTTTATATTAAAGTAAAATTGTTACTTTATGTCATGTAATGTAACAAATTTAACAACAGTGCAACATTGGACCTACCGAATTCATGATATAAGCATATAATATAAATAGCAGCTTAAAAGCGTAAAAAAGGCAAGCTTTAGTAAAATTAGTAAAAGAGAAATTTAATTTATATAACATGAATCAACTTCTCTTCCAGTAAGTAACTGGTAGAATTCTAGACCCTCATCCAGGTTGTGTCGCCACCAATTATACTAAAAAATTAGTTGTAAGTGAACAGAAGACCTAATTATTACAAAGCAAACAGGCCCTTGATATTCATTCTTTTAACAATTCAACAAAATTTGAAAACCAAAATATTATTGATACATAAATTTCAGCACAACTAACATCCGACAATATACTAGCATGCAAGTTTTGTTATAGTGTTATTGTATAGATCATCTTCTCAGGAAAAACCCACATTATGAGAAATTTCCATGTACAAAAGTCTCACGGAAATAGACATTGCTTAATGAAAATAATGGCACTAAAAGTACACGCCAAAAAGAATATAGAATTACATAAAATAAAGCTACATAACTTTTGGTATCATTAGTACATTATGAAGTTCTAAATATGCAGCCCAGTCATACAAGCCTTGCATTGAAGTTACAACACAATGTAGCTGTAGATAAATTTTGTAGTGTCTGAGATACATATCAACCAAGAACTTACTATATTCTAATAAAGGATAAGCAAGGATGTAGCTGACTGATTTACCATAATAAAAAAACACACTAAGAAAATTACATAGCTAGAGTTATATATAAATTAAAGATCCCTTTACTAAGCACAAATGGAATTTACAAACCACATAAAACATGCATTATTGAAAGCTTAAAAAAAAATTTGTCACTAGTTCTAGTCGAGAAATATGATTTACCTTGCAGCTATCAGGATTTGGCTCATTCGTCCAAGCTCCTTTCATAAGCCTAGCATCGTCAAAATTGAAACCCCTCTCTTGCACTCTATTGGGTGAGATGTTTTCCTGCAAATAAAGAGCAATTCTTCTATAATCACAAGCGCTTGACTACTCTCGTTCAATGAACACGTGTATTACCTCTAGTTTTATGCCCCTGCGTTCTGCTATTCCCTTCTCAATTTCAGTCACGCCGTTTCCATACACCTCTCCTCCAATTGAGCACTTGAAGAACTCCATTAAGTTTCTTGTAAGAGTCCCAGTTTTGTCTGAGAATATGTATTCAACCTATTCAAATCAGCAAGTAAAACTGCATAATGCAACTCATAAATGTGACAAAAATATCACTCACAAGCCAATGTAACAACTTTTATTACAAGATATTATCCAATTATAATCACTATCATTACATGATACTGTCCAATCCTAATTACCCAATTTACATTATAACACTGCTATTAGGCAATAAAATTATTAAATAAGACCCACAACTTCACTAATTTGTGTTTAAGTCAATCTGTGTTTGACTGATTGCGAGTGAACTGTGTAGAACAACTTACTTGCCCAAGTTCTTCATTCAGATTTGAAGTTCTGGCCATTGCTGGGGTATTAGTTTCATAATGGTACATGCGCAAGTCGTTGTTGATAAATTGAGTGGACTGAATAAATTTGATCATCTGATAAAACAAAAAAAAACATTACTTCTTCACCAACACAACTGCATATATAGGGTTATAAGTAGATGAGACACAAACCTCTATCGATACATAGAGTGAAATGGGGATGATTGTTGAGTATAAAGTGATGAGGGTAAACATAGTTAGAAGAAAAACCTGAAAACATGTAGATAGAACCAACAGACAATAAGTCAAGAAGAAAAGAGATAAAGGAGATGGCTGTTCATCTCAATGAGAAATCTTAGTACCAAAAATCTGTTGCTTGGATTGAACTGTGCTGAGCCCTCCTCTCGTGTTTCAAGATATAAGTAGAAATACTTCTTGTTTACAAAGATAGCACTTCAATTAACACAAACCCAAGAGTATTATTCACAGATAATGAGAATAATAGTTATTATAGTAATAATAACATCAATAAATTTAGTGTAGTGTGTAAATAAAACTAGCCCCATCCTCCTCCTAGTGTGTTCTAACAAACAAGTGGAGTTAAGAAGTAGAGTGATAAGGAGAGAGAGGGTTCAATTCTCACCACCAGGAAAATATTAATTATACTAATATTTATCATTAAAAAAAAGTGCTGGACAAGCGTTCTAATTGTTTTTATTGACACACCTGCCAACAGCTCCTATAAAACACATCACAAATAGAGTTGCAAATAGAATGAGTATGAGCTTGTCAAGCTTCCTCTCCAGTGTACTTCTCTTCGAAGGAACATTCATAGTATTCATCATCACCTGCAATGTATTCAAAATGTTAGTAAAACAGTTTATGAACATCCACAGAAGGAAAACATGCTACCATTGCAAAAAGAGGTAAATATAACTAAAAAAAGTTCTAAGGCAAATAAAGCCCAAGTAATTTCATACAACTTAGTCAAGGAGCCCATGTTAATTGATACTTTCATCAGGAGAACTCAGACAGATAGCACAGAAATCAACATTACCAAATGATAAGAACTATAGTCAAGTAAAACCTGCAACTGGTGGTTACAATTTTAAGATACCATTTCCATAAACATCCAAATAAATGAACATACATCGATACAACCATGAAGGAAGTGAATTTTAAGTTCTTTTCTTCTTTCCACACCCCATCTTCACCCAAAAGAATAATCACAAATGTTGTGAATCATGCGAGAATTGAAGAGATGAAATGCTAATGATAATTATGATTTATGACAACATCAAACAAGTGTACAACACATTAATATGTCGTTAGTTACACATTTTAGCAATCAATGCATTACTGCAATTACATTTTATGACTATATTTTGACTAATGCAAGACAGGACACTAGAAAATTGAAATAGGGATCAATGAATTATCATTAGGCATCATCATAGTAGAAACCTTTGTCTCATGTCCTGTGAAAATAACAACCCCAACAATATGTTCCGTATTCCTGAGACTGCATCCCTGAAAAAACAGGAAATTTCGACATGTCAATACCAGTTTGGACACAAGATTAGTATCTGTCAATGTTATTAAGCGATATATGATTTTTTTTTAAATCTAATAAAGAAGTGAATTTCATAAGTCCTATCAATTGCAATAGTTATGACTATTTAAATGTACAGTATAAGAGCTCAAAACAAAAACAAAAAAGTGGAAAAAAATAACATACTCGCAACAGAAGTTGATTTGGACTGACAGGAAGTGTTTGGTCTTGAAATATAAGATTTCCAGTGAAGGTATATAATGAATTGTTTGGTTGTTCACACTGAATTTCACCTGCAAGTAGTTAAAGAATCTAAACTTAATAACTTAAAAATGAATGAGCCACAAATGAAGTGTAGAAGTTTATACAAAATTGATACGTCATATGGAACTTGTTTATGATGAACAATCAAGTTTGTATTGCTCTTCAAATGCAATATTTCATAAAAGAACTAAACATATAGAAGTTGATCATCACTTCATTAGAGAAAATATCTTCCTAAGAATCATTGAGACTTCTTTTGTAAATGAGCTACCAAAAATTTCGGCTGACTAAATCCTTACAAGATCATTAACTAATTTCCTACAAGGTCCTAGGTTAGAATACATATATGATAAGATGGATGCAACTGCCATATATACTCCAACTTGTGGGAGTGTAATCATAATTGGTACTTATTGTCTTCTTTTGTTATTATTATTTCCTCTAATTTTTTGATAGACTTTCATTGTTACCATAAAAAGCCTGGGATAATTGATTTGATCCCAAATTCAGGAATTTCGGCATTGTTTCTCTTGTGCGTAAATATTTTTTCAATCTTTTATAAGCAATAGAACAAATGTTCAAATTCAATTTAAGTAAAGCTATAAGCCTATAAGCATTTCATAATAATGATTCATACACAGTGGAAGATTTAAGGAGAATTTCTACACACAACTACTGAGATAAATGAATCAAACAATGTTGATGCAAGAACAGTTATATTTACTACCAATACTTCAAAGAAAAATTGGAGAATCTGAAATAAAAATTTAGTTGGTATGTTCATCAAGTATACTTGTGAATTACAAAACAAATGCTCAACGTAGAATCAAAGCAAATTTTAAGAAGGTTAATGAATGATGATGCTAAAAAATCATAGGTTAATCAATAAAAATATGAACCTTTAAATTCAGATGCCTTATCTGGAGTCAGGTAATCCCAAGTCTTTTCCAATGCTTTTCTAATCTTCAAATTGGTTTCCCCATCCAAATTAGCAGTCTATAACCCAAAACCCAAGATTAATAAATGGAAATGATTGCCCAAAGAATGTCAACAGTCAACACAAGTACACAACACATCTTCAGATTGAAATGAAGCAATGAACCTCAATGTAACAGACACCGTCTACATTTGTGCTAGCTAGGAAAAGTAAATCTGCAGGAATGAATCCATCTTGTTTAACCTGCAACAAAAACAAAGTTATATTCAATATGTCAAATAGAAACACGACAATGAAATCATCAACAAGCTGTTTGAGAAAACGAATCCCAGTGGACTTGGATTACACACATCTGAAAATCAAAGTAAAAGATTGATAAAGGAATTTGATAACATAGAAAGAATTTGTTTATTTCTCCAGTCAGTTTTGTAAGACCAATAAATAAGGAAAACCCAAAAACATATTTCAGCTCAGAAGGGAAAATGTTTTATTTTATATGGAAAACAATATTCATTCAGAGATAGGCACTTAAACATGCAAATAAAATCCCACACGTGCACATACTTAACAAGACTTGCGACCACAGTGATCTATGAACTCTATTCTTACGGCTGCAACTGCACACATGAATTAATATAAAGGGGAACGAAAGATAGACAAGAGGTCATTATATTAGAATGTAAATAATTATATGGGATGTAAGTATGTAAGTATTCTGGCCCGTTAGTATTACTGTAAATTAGGGTTATTTAATACCCTGTGCCTATATAAAGAGATTCCGTTGTGTAGTTGAAACACACGAGTTATTCCATATGTCTCTCAATACTCTTTATATTCAACATGGTATCTAGAGCCAACTGAGAGACAACCCTAATCGTCAACTACTCGGTCGACCCACTGTCTCCGGTGAATATTTTTCGGCAAACCGTGTTCTCGACTCCGGTTTACCCCCCCTCTGCCGTTGATACGCTGATTCCTCAATTTTTCGTTCAGCCGTTCACGCTCTACCGTCGCTGCCGTCACTGTTTCTGACGAGTTTTCTCGACGAACGACCACTTCATCAGCGTCGTACACCCCAGATCGGTCAAACCCTTCCGCCGCGCCTTCAGAAACCTGCTCACGCGCCCTCACGTGCCACCTGCACACCCCGCGCGTGAGATCCACGCGCCGCCACTGCCACCGCGCGTGACGGTGCGTCCGGCAGCCGTTCACGGTGCCGCTTCTTCCACCGCACTCGCCTCAGCCTCCTGCTTCCAGATCTGCCCTCAGTTTTCAGTTTCGAGTTACGGACATACGACTTCCAGTTCAAACAGGCCCTGTTTTCCCGGTTCCGACGCCATATAGCTACTGAGCCCTATCAGGACATTAATCCCAAATCTCCTCATGAAGGGAGTCAAATTGATGCTCAGTTGTGTATTGTCATTAAGTCTACACTTCATCCGGATGTTAAACCGATTTTTCGTCCGCATCTCACGTGTGAATCGGTTTGGAGTCAAGCAAAGGCACTCTATACTAACGACACACAACGTCTCTATGGAGTTTGTCACCGCTTGTTGAACATCATTACTCCGAAATCACTCGATGGCTCTATTTCTGCATATCTTGGCACCGTTCATAGTGCACTTCATGACTTTAATGAGTTTCTCCCTCCTGCTGCAAATAATCCAGTTGAACAGAAAAAGGAATTGGATCAACGCAGCACCTTCTTCATGCTTCTTGCACTCTATGGCCTACCTCAGGAGTACTCTGCAACTTGTGATCAAATTTTGGGGTCTGTTACTGTTCTGGATATGTCTACTACTTCAGCGATCCTCCTTCGAGTACCAGCAAAACATCCAGTTGAGCAGTCTATTACTTCAGTTCTGGGTGACACTGCTGCCCTTGCATCTCAGGGACATAATCAGCAACGTTCTCGTGGAGGACCATCCAACTCTAAGCCTCGTCCCAAATGTGAGCATTGTCATCGGCTTGGACACACTATTGATCGCTGTTGGAAGTTGCATGGCAAGCCTTCGCCTTCGATAAATGCAAACCAGCTTAATCCTTCTGCCACTACTCAGACTACACCATCTCCACAAGGCTCCCCGGCAAACTATGAAGATTTTCTCCGATGGGTTCAGAGTCATCCAAACTCTAGTTCTCCTACTTCGGTTGCACACACTGGTAACTCATTTGTTTACCTCTCTCATTCATCTTCCCTCGGCCCTTGAGTTCTTGATTCTGGTGCGTCTGATCATGTTACTGGTAATAAAGGTCTCTTTTCTTCACTCTTTACATCTGGTTTTTTACCTACTATAACTTCTGCCATACCCGGTCTCAAGGAGTTGGCACTGTCCACATTCTCCCTTCTATCTCAGTTGCATCTGTTCTCTATGTACCTGGATGCCCCTTTAATTTACTTTCAGTTAGTCGATTGACTCGGTCTCATAACTGTATTATTACTTTCACTAATGATAATGTTACCTTGCAGGACCGGAATTCGGGACGGACGATTGGCGTCGGATGTGAGTCACAAGACCTCTATTACCTTTCTACAACTTCCAAGACGTGCTCTGCCATAGAGTCCCCCCATACTATCCATGCTCAGCTAGGACACCCAAGTCTTACCAAACTACAAAAACTGGTGCCTAGTTTGTCTAAGTTATCTACTTTACATTGTGAGTCGTGTCAGTTAGGGAAACACACCCATAGTAATTTTCCTGATCGAGTCAATAAAAGGGTATCCTCTCCCTTTGCTTTAGTTCACTCTGATGTTTGGGGTCCCTCTCGTATTGTGTCTACTTTAGAGTCTAAGTATTTTGCTACTTTTATTGATGATTATTCTCGTTGTATGTGGTTATTTTTAATGAAAAATAGAACTAAATTGTTTTCCATCTTTGAGCAATTTTATCAAGAAATTAAAACCCAATTTGGAGTTTCCATTTGTACCTTAAGAAGTGATAATGTTCGAGAATATTTGTTTCATCAATTTCAAAATTTTATGGTTTCCAACAGTATTTTACACCAAACATCATGTCCTCATACACCTCAGCAAAACGGGGTAGCCGAATGCAAAAAGCGGCATCTCATTGAAACCACACGAACCTTACTTCTCCATGGCAATGTTCCATTCCGTTTTTGGGGGGATGCAGTCTTAACGGCGTGCTACCTTATTAACCGTATGTCATCTTCCGTCCTTGATGGCAATATCCCCTATTCGGTCCTCTTTCCCCATACCCCTCTTCACCCACTACCACCTCGTGTCTTTGGGTCCATGTGTTTTGTTCACAATTTATCTCCTGGTTTGGACAAATTGTCAGCTCGGTCACTCAAGTGTGTCTTTCTCGGTTATCATCGGTCCCAAAAGGGATACCGTTGTTATTCCCCCACACTACACCGCTACGTTACATCAACCGATGTTACCTTTTTCGAGTCTGTACAATATTTTAAACCTACCCATATAGCTACTGAGCCCTATCAAGACATTAATCCCGAACCTCCTCAAGTAGTTATCCCTCTCCCACCCACTCATATTTCTATCGACCCTGCCGAGTCTGCCCCCCAACCTCCACGAGCACTACAAACATATCAGCGTCGTCGCTTATCATCTGTTGTGTCTGTTCCTACTCCCATTACAGACTCTCCTCCGACGCCACCTCCGGATCCGGCCCTGCCACCTGAGTCTGACCTTCCCATTGCTCTTCGTAAGGATATTCGCACCACTCATAATCCATCTCCTCATTATATTGATTTGTGTTATCATCGTCTTTCTCCTTTACATTACACTTGCTTGTCCTCCTTGTCTTCTGTTTCTATTCCTAAAACTACAGGTGAGGTGAAACGTTATCCCACCCTGAGTGGAGGCAAACAATGCTTCATGAGATGTGTGCTCTACAAAGCAATGGTACTTGGGAATTGGTCCCTTTACCTCATGGGAAGTCGTTAGTCGGGTGTCGTTGGATTTATACAGTGAAGGTTGGTCCTGATGGTAAGATTGATCGATTTAAAGCTCGTTTGGTAGCCAATGGATATACTCAGATTTTTGGGTTGGATTACAGTGATACATTCTCACCGGTTGCCAAAATGGCATCTGTCAGACTATTTTTCTCCATTGCAGCAATTCGACATTGGCCCCTCCATCAGCTTGACATTAAAAATGCCTTTTTGCACGGTGATTTTGAAGAGGAAGTGTATATGGAGCAACCACCAGGGTTTGTTGCTCAGGGGGAGTCTTCCAACATGGTTTGTCGGCTACACAGGTCCTTTTATGGTCTTAAACAGTCTCCTAGAGCTTGGTTTGGCAGATTCAGCTCGGTAGTACAAGAATTTGGTATGATCCGTAGTGAAGCCGATCACTCTGTATTTTATCATCACTCAGCTTAAGGGTGCATCTATCTTATTGTTTACGTGGATGACATTGTTATAACTGGTAGTGATCGGCAAGGAATACTCCAGTTAAAACAACATCTCTCAAATAAATTTCACACCAAAGACCTTGGTAAAGTCCGTTATTTTATGGGTATTGAAGTAGCCCAATCCAAGGATGGCCTTGTAATTTCACAAAGAAAATATGCTATGGATATTCTTGAAGAAACAAGACTACTAAATGCCAAGTCAGTTGATACTCCTATGGATCCAAATGTCAAACTCCTATCCAATCAGGGGGAGCCTCTATTAGATTCAGGAAGATATAGGAGATTGGTTGAAAAATTAAACTATCTCACAGTCACTCATCCTGACATTTCCTTTGCTGTCAATGTGGTAAGTCAGTTCTTAAATTCTCCTTGCCAAGAACATATGGATGCTGTAATCCGGATTCTTAAATACATCAAAAGTGCACCTGGAAAAGGTCTCATTTATGAAGATAGAGGACACATTCAGATAATTGGCTACTCAGATGCCGATTGGGCAGGCTCACCCATAGATAGACGATCAACTTTCGGGTATTGTGTACTCATCGTAGGAAATTTAATATCTTGGAAGAGTAAGAAACAAAATGTTGTTGCAAAGATCCAGCGTTGAGGCAGAATACAGGGCCATGGCACTAGTAACATGTGAACTCATCTGGCTGAAACAGTTACTGAAAGAACTTCAATTTGAAGAGACCAGCACAATGACACTAATATGTGATAATCAAGCTGCATTGCACATTGCCTCGAATCCTGTTTTTCATGAGAGGACCAAGCATATTGAGATTGACTGCCATTTTGTTAGAGAAAAGATTGAATCGGATGACATCATCACCAGCTTTGTCAAATCCAATGATCAGTTAGCAGATGTGTTTACAAAGTCATTGCGAGGTCCTAGAATTAGTTATATATGTAACAAGTTAGGTGCATTTGATTTATATGCTCCAGCTTGAAGGGGATTGTTAAATATTATATTAGAATGTAAATAATTATATGGGCTGTAAGTATGTAAGTATTCTGGCCCGTTAGTATTACTGTAAATTAGGGTTATTTAATACCCTGTGCCTATATAAAGAGATTTCACTGTGTAGTTGAAACATACGGGTTATTCCATATGTCTCTCAATACTCTTTATATTCAACACTTGCTAATATTGAATCTCACAAAACTGAAAAAACAATTGTCATCTACGGGCCAGGGATGATAATAAGGGATTTATCTCACGAGATAATGAGAAATTTATCAGATGTAGCCCAAAAATTATTATAATCAACACGCAATTTGAAAGCTTAATACCTTAACAATGTCACCAACTTGCAATTGTTTCCAGGGTATAGGAACCCACTCTTTATCTTGCAAAACATCTATCATATTATTGTTTATGGCCATGTCATTTTGTAAACGCTTCTGTTGCACACAATTTAAGAAAAATACAGAAACCACTTGAATAATTTAAATAACTTGTGTCATGAACAAAACTATACAAACTTATATACAAGAGAGAATCTATATAAAAAATGAAAATAAGAAACTGCTAAGACTATACAAGAGAACTATCTCAAAGGTAGTAGAAATAATAATTTTCATTATGATTATAATCAACAAAATCAATAGGAGGAATAGAAGCACATTACTACTTCCAAGATGATTAAAAATATGATCTGCTAAAATAATAAATTCATTAAGACAGAAGGGGAAAATAGAAAACATGAGAAAAACTGTCCAATCCATCTGCATTTGTTAAAGAAAAACGTTAATCTTTTAAAATGTTACAAGTAAACTGCAAAATAAAATTATTATTTCTACCAAATTTTCTATCAACTTTCTCCTATAAGATACTTGTTTGCAATTTATAACAAAACAGCTACCCGAAATACGAAACCTAAATCCCCTTAACCCCAAAGTCTTATGGAAAACGTATATGAAAAAGAAAACAATAACAATGCAGAAGAAAAGTAAATAACATTCTCACCCAGTCCTCAAAAGCTTCCTTAATAAGAGAGAGGATAAGCACCATAGATAGAGGAAGCACATTAGTTATTGGAGACACAGGGCTACAACATCATAAAATATGTAATTACTAATTAAACTTGTTCACTTTATTAATACAGTAATTACAATAATTTTGATTTGTATAAAATTACAAATGTGCAAAGAAACTAATATGAATTGCAACAAGCAGATGTGTGTTCTCTTTTAGCTCGCTCCTCTTTCTATATATAAAGTCTAAAAGATGTCACCAACAAATTATATAAAATAGTGTAATTGGTAAACACTATCAGTAGAAAAAAGTCTAACACATGTATTCAATCGCATACCACAACGTAGATGTTTAAGAAGAATAGAAGATACTTTAGGAATTAATAAAACGAAAGCATCATAATGGTGAAACGTGATTGAAGGTATGTGTAAGACTTTCAACAATTAAATCCTAAAACAAATATAAACTATATTTATTATTATTATATCAAATGACATAATAATGTAAATCGTTAACTGTAATTTATTTTTCTCTTATGTTATTTTATATAATATGCATCCATATATTATTATATTGCATTATATTATATAATATACACAATATTGTAGTAAGTTTCACATTATTTCATTTGTGTTGTCCATTGTCCACCAAATAACATATGTCCTGGAGCTCAAGGATTTGTCTCATATTGTTCTTCTTGTCTTGTGTTTTAATGCATTATGTATATATCAATTGCACACTAGAAGTTGCTAAATTAAATGTGACATCTAAGTATCTAACAAGGCTTCATATAGAACAGCTCAGTGAGTGTAACTCGAGCTGAGTTATCAATTTATCAACCAGAATACTCAAGTAGTCGTATAATATTAAGAATTATAATCAGAAAGACCAGATCAAATATGAAGCTCATCTATAAAACCACAAGAAAATCCATGTTTAAGAATAAAATTCCTTAATATAATGGTTCGTTTTTATACGAACTAATTAATTGGAATAGCTACTGCCAACTATATCTGGAAGATAAGAGGTCAACTCAAGAAAATAAATTGTTCCTGCTCTCCTTTGGTCAGTATTCCCTTTTTCTCACAATTTAGCTTGCAAGTAGTAAAATAACCATTTAACTGTGAGCTTAACTAACATTTACATACCTGATTGGTGTGGTAGAAAAAATTGAGATTGTAAGAAAATAGAGATTAGCAACCCGCCTGAACTGCAAGATAAACAGGAATCCCAATCTTTAGTTAAATAAAAGAAATGTTAATGAATTATTATGGGCAGATTTTGCTTTGACTCCACATTCACATATTTTTAAAACAAGACCCAAAATCCATTTTTTGGTGCATAAACCCAAAAGTCCATTATATCTGTGCACGAATAAATCAAAAAACCATTTGACTCCACCATCATGATTTTGCACCAATGACGATTGAAAGAAAGCTGATTTAAGAGCAATGAATTATAAAAAGATGATAAGCAACGGACACAATGTCTTAAACAATCACATATCATAAAAAAAGTGATACTCCTTGACTACGATGGTATCCTTATGGCATCTACATAGAACCAACCAAACAGATATAATATACTCCCTCCGGTCCTATATATAAGAGAATTTTGTAAGAATTTTTTGGTTCCGTATATAAGAGAATTTTACGACTTTTAAAGTGCATTTATTGTTTAAATTACTTTTATTCCCTTATTTAAGATGTTTGTCTTTTTAATATTATTAGTAGGTATTTAATATTTCACAGTTTTAAATAACAGTATATATGTAAAAATAATCAAAAAGTTAAAACAATGAATGAGTACATTGATTTTGATGTTTGTTGTTATTTTCTCTTATAAATGGGACCAAGGGTAGTAATGTAATAAATTCTTTAAAAACCGATTCACAAAAATTGTGAAAACTGATATGATTGGTATGATTCCATCAAGAAAAAAGGCACGACATTTGCACTAATCATCATATGTACTTTGATAATCTGATGATGAATATAGCTTCACAACACTTCAACAATTCATATAATGGCAAGCCAAACTTGTAAAACTTAAAAGAGACTTACCTGTTCAAACAATCCTTTTGGCAGAAAAGTGAAAAAGTTGTACTTTGTAGTCGATATTGAATTCCCCTAACATAATGAACATCACCCATGAAGCAGAAATTCCATTAAGTTCGGCAAAATGGCACTCTATTTCGTTTCAGTGTTCATAATTACGTTTTTTATTCATTTGAAACAACACTCTTAAACAATTATTATGCAATGTGTTAGACAATTTCAGTAAAATACACAAAAATACTAAAAGTTGATTTAGCAGTGCAAAATATTTCACATTTAAAATATTACACAGAAGGCCGATATTCTTTAACCACGTTGGAGATCACTAGGAAGTAGGAACTTGTTTAATTCATAGACAAAATGAATTTTCTCAAACACAATCATACATAAATGGGTTTGGCTAACATGTGCAGCCAGGTAGGTTGCAAACAATAAGAAACATAAATTGCTCACCCTTTTCTTTCCTAATTATCAATTTTTCTATTTGGTGGGAAAAGAGAGATTAAATGGAAGTAAATCTACTAAATAACTAAAAAAGATGATAACTAATAAATAAATAAAAGTGAGCAATTAATACTCTTATCATGTGCAAGGCTGCACACCTTACATAATAAATTATAATTAACAGCAATAAAAAATAAACTCTATTTTTTGGAATATAATTTTCTTAGAATGCCAGAGTGGTGATCAGTCCAAACGACCTCTTATCACTCCACGGCCTAATTTTCCATCTCAGTCACCAAACCAACCTTATATCCCCTCACCATAAGCTTAACTTATAAAATCTCAAACTCTAGTAGTTTACACACTCAACAACATTTTTCAATTTCAAACAAACAGAAAACTTATTCTGCAGTCACGAATTTCATCAACAAGTGACAAATCACTTGCCTATACACTTCTATCAACAAGTTACAAATCACTAATCAAACCAAAAACATATAAAAAAAAAATCACAAATTTCTAGTAATTAGTTCTTGCATAGCTAGCTCGACGATTCATCCCAACCAACAAAACACATAAGCAGAACAAAAAAACTACCGAAAACGAAGTAAAAATCCAAAACACACATACAAAAAAAAAATGCAGTGGAATAAAAAGTTAGAGTTGTGAAATTTATGATCAGAAAAGAAAATTAGAAAAAGTAACATAATGCGAGAACCACAAACAAAATTGAAAATACATATGTGAAGAAAACGAACCTTGAATCGAAGGGAAAGATTGGCTTGGCGATCGTTACAGAAAATTGTGCGGTTACCAGGAACCTGAGGCTTGACTCGGCCGAGTCGAAACGTTCGAGATGAAGGAACGCGGTGATTCATTATTATGAAAATTGATCCTTTGAGAAGAGAGAAAGAAGAAAATGATGGTTACGGTTGATAATTTATTTCATTTCATCATCCAATTATTGATCATTGAAATTCAACCGCACATTGTTTTGTTTGTTTGTGTTCCGTTACAAATGTGAAGCGATGAATGAAAATGAAACTTTCTTTATATATTGTTGTTATTCTCTTTTGGGAACTCGCATTCGTGCTTTTGCCGTACAATATATTATTACTCATTTATTATTCCATTTCTCTTGGATTTCCATTTGTCTTGGTTGCGTGTGTATAATATTATCATTTATTATTTATTTTTTCATAATTTGGGCGAGGGAATATCATTCTATAATAAGGCAGAAAAAAGGAAATATAAAAATATTAATTGCATTTATTTTTTCAAACTTATTTAGTATTTTGAGCAATACCATTTCGGATTTGGGAATGGATATGAGGTGGGACCGACTACTATGGAAAGAGACGCGGGAGGAAATAGCGTGTGGAAAATGGTTGCTAACAAAGTGCCGCGTAACTTCCATTTTTAAAATTATTTGAAATTCCTAAAATAATAATATTTCTCAAATATGAGTATTATCTCCATTTTTAACATTTTTTTCATATATATAAAAAATAGTAGAATCATTTTAATGTGTCAATTTTATATTAAATGTTTCTAAAATATATTTTATATATAGATTATTTAATTTGATTTTTTATTTTTAAAATTAGTTAATAATATCAATACGGTGTTATGTTTTAGAAAATAATAAATACATTTGATAACTTTAAATTAATAGTACTTATATTTATAAACATTTTTTTTCCTCTAACATAGGTTTAAAATTAGGGA
>NC_021161.2:8606722-8615537 GCF_000331145.2 Cicer arietinum
GTATAATTTAATAACATTATCTACTTCACATCATAAATAGTAATATGATTGGTGGATGTCAGTTCCATTTGTTTAATTTTAAATGATACATTTAATTTTTTTTTTATCAAAATTATTTTGACCGAGTCAATGTCTCAGTCGTTAAGATTAAGAAATCGAAGTGTGTTATCATTCTCCATTAGAGTTTCAAATAACTTTTAAATTTAATTGCAGTTTTGGTTCATTTATTTTTACCAATTATCGAAATTTGTATATTTATTTTAAAAGTCGATAGTTTTGGTCTCTCTTATATTTTTAAACTAAAAAATGGCGATTTGACGTATTTTAAATAATATGAGATACAATTCTATGATATAAAATCATCTAGATGCATTAATTATTTATATGTTAATAATTAAATTACTAACATGAAAAAATTATGAAGTTGAAAGTTAAGTTTACGGTATTTTATTTTGATTTTATAGGTATTAATCATTTTACATCATCGTACCATATGACACGTTATTTAAAACATGTCACGTCGTTATTTTTTAATTAAAAAATCATAGGTAGAAACTAAAATTATCGACTTTTAAAATAGATGACCAATTACGTGATTCGATAAAAAATAGAGGACTAAAATTGCAATTAAACATAACTTTTAAACAATAGTTCATAGTAGATCATTTATCGTAAACTACTTATGAAGATGGTGAAGAAACAATTGCCAATTATAAGGAAGTGGGTTTGAATTATAATTGCCCTTTTTTAAATATTCTTATTTAAAACTGAAAGTTTAACTAAAGATTGATCTTGGTTATAAACGAAGATTGATCTTGGTTAGTAAAAAACAACAATATCAATTTTATCAACATAAAATATGATTGTAAAGCATAAAATAAATAGATATAGAGATAGAGAGATCACATAAAGATATATTCTGGTTCACCCAATCCAGGTTACGTCCAGTCCTCACAACCGTGAGATTTTTCACTAAGTGTTCAAGCCAATATCGTTCTTGGTTTTCATGGATCAATTTTGATCTTTACACAGTTTCTACCTTTCTACCTAGAAAGGATTTCTTCAGTTCTACCTTACTATTTCAGAAAGGATTTTGCGAGTTACCTTTCAAAACATGAAAGGATTTTTACAAAACACTCAAGCTTATGTTAACAAAATAACCTTGAGTTACAAAGTGGTGATTTTGAGAATGTTTAGAATATGGATATTTTCTCAACTCTTGTTTGAGAAATAGATTACGTAAATAGAACTCAGTTGATACTGATTCTAACACAACACAAAGATTAAAAACAACAAGCTCTAAGAATGATATCGAGACACTTGAGTATGATTGAATGATTGATACTTTTCTTGGCACTTTTTGTTCTTCATCTTGAAGCTGCTTTTATAGACTTCAAGAGAGCTTGGGATAGCTCGTATGACCGTTGAAATAGGGTCAACTGTCATGAAATAGTTGTTGGATAAAGTCTGCCAAGAAGCAAGAGTGATCACAACTGCATCCAAGAATGTTCTTGAGATCCAAGATTGTTCTTCGAATTTATTTGAGATGAACTAACTTGTACTTTGTGATTGTGACAGATGTCTAAGTTGAGTGCATGCTTTTTAGTCTCGTGTACATGTTTTAGACAAGTACAATCAGTAGTGTACTTTTCAGCTTGTGGCTTTGTACTTGCACTTGCCTCATTTGAAGAATTATCTTGTATTATGCTTTTAATGAAGCATGTATTTGATTCTTTAAATTCTGGAACAAATATGACTTAGATTGATCCTTACTTATTATATATGAAGATATGAGATAAATAATGTTTCAAGGATTCAATCTTTCACAAGAGAACTGATTATTCATAAACGAATATCGTTCTTCGTTTCTCAGCAATAAGTCAAGATTGATCTTCGTTTTCCAGAACTACTTCAAGATCAATATTCGTTTTCCATAATTGCTTCACGATCAATCTTCGTTTTCCATAATTGCTTTCTTTGATTTTAATGAGATCTGATTTGTGATGTTTGATACCTATCTTGTTTTAACACACTCAAATGCACATGTTAAATACCAAAATACTTAGAATCATAATTAGAATTCTTCATTAACTTTTTGTTTGTTTTCATCAAAACATTCAATTGAGATTTTGTCTCAACAATCTCCCCTTTTTTGATGATGACAAATATGTTAATTTATAGGCTAAATTATATTCGTGGTCCCTTAACTTTATTTCAGGTAACGTTTTAGTCCTTTTTTTTTTTCGACTTGGTCCTTTATTTTAATTTTAAGTGACAATTTGATATTTTATGTTTTAAAATTTCAAGAATGTTATCCTTTTTTATACAAAAATTCAAAAAAATATTTCAAACAAAACTCATAAAATTAATTATATTCTTCAATATAATACAAATTTCATCAAATTCGTAACGCAAATCTTCAAATAAACTCATATTTTCATACTTTATTTGATATTGTTAGGAATAAATGACTAAATCGGGGAAAAAAAAATAAAGGACTAAAACGTTAACTGAAATTAAGTTAAGGGACCACAGATGATATTTAGCCTAATTTATATTTTAATTTTGATTCTAATTTTAATCATAGAGAGCTTTAAAAGCTCCCCCTCATAATATGATTCAGATTTTTGAACCAACATAAAATATAAAATAATTCTCCCCCTTTGTCAACACAAAAAGGTTGGGGAATACAAAGGAAATGTATACTACACATTGAAAATAATGAGTAGACTCTAGTTTTAAGAATAATAACATTTTCTAAAAACTCCCCCTGAATTTTAAAGAATTAATATCTTTTTTTTTAAAAAAAAAATAAAAAAATAAAAATCTGAATACAAGGAAAATGTCATTATGCTCTTTGTCATCTTTTACAAGAGACAACATTTTAATTTTGAACATGATAATAAGCGCATACATGGAAGCGAAATAAGATGATACATGTACCTTTGATTTGTTAATGTTTCCAAAGGTTATGGACACTCCAAATTTTTGTAATGAGATGAGGCATCATACTTTTCCATTCATGTGTATTGAACTTGCTTTGTCCATGTATCAATATTTTTTCTTGATTATTGGATGATGTTCCTGCATCACAAGTTAGTAATGATTTTGGTACTCATACTTGTTTGGGTCATTGATGGTTAGTATATCTTCTTTTAGAAGATTTTCTTTAAAACTTGATCTCTTTTTAAAATCTGATTCCTTCTTAGTGTTAAAAGTCATTTTAGAGTGGCCAATCTTGGACCAGGAGGAATATCTAGTGGTTTGTTTTGAAAAAGGTTTGAAGAACTGAGTTACAACTGGTTTTGATAAAGCTCCAGAACGTTCTTCGTTTTTTACATTAATTGAAGATCGTTCTTGCTTTTTCAGTTTTTGAGAAAAATTTGCTTTTGCTGTCAAATGTTCTTCTTTCTTGAAGATCCTTTTGTTCTTGATTTTTTCATCCATTTTTTTAAAGTAGCATGCAAATTCTAAATGTCCAATTTTATCACAATATGAACATTTGATTTTGCATTTTCCTTCTTTCATTTCAGAAACAAAAAAAGTTTCATACATTTTGATTTTTTGAGTTTTATCAAAACCAAGCTCAGCTTTATCAAATATCCCTACTTGGGATCTCATGATTCTCTAAAAAGTCTCAGTAGCTTTAATGAAGTTTTTCAAATCATTTTTAAGAGTTTCAACTTTAGCCTTGAGAATATCGTTTTTCGTTTGAGGTGAAGATCGATCTTGGTTTTCTGATTTTTCAGATTCAAGATTTTTGAGCTGAGATTCTTTCAGATTTTGAATGATCTCTTTAAGTTTATCATTCATAGCTTGAATTTTCTTTTTCTCTTCTTTTTTCTTTGTGAAATTTTTCTTTAAAAGAGCTACACTTTTGAATAAGAAAATTTGAATCATTTAGCAAATTATCAAATTATGTTTCCATTTGTTTACATACAAGACATGGTTCAGAATTTGTTACCTTTGTTTCTTCACTGTTTGCCATTAGACACATATTTGCTTCTTCAGGTTCATCTATTTCTGATTCATCAGAATCATCCCAGGTTGCCATCATTGACTTCTTTTTGAAGGGAAATTTCTTTGACACTTTTTTGTTCAATGGACATTCAGTTTTGTAATGTCCTTGTTTGATGCATTCAAAGCAAGTGATTTTGCTTTTATCTATTTCAGTCTTAAAGTCTTTTTTGTTTGGGGATCCCTTTTTGATCTGATCTCTTCTCCACACCATTCTTTGAATCTTTCTTGTAAGACGAACTATTCTTCATCAACATCTTCTTGTTCAATTTCTTCTGAGTCATCATCTGTTTGTAATGGTGTATTTTCTTGAGAAGCTTTCAGAGCTATTGATTTGGTCTTTTTGATTGGTTTGTCTTCTTGTAGCAGTACTTCATGTGCTCGTAATGTTCCAATCAGTTCCTCCAGTCCAAGTACGTCAAGATTCTTGGTCTGGCTTATGGCTGTCATCATTGGTCTCCATATTATTGGAAGACATCTCATGATTTTTCTGACGCTGTCTTGTATTGAGTATGCTTTCCCTAAGGAGCGCATTTCATTTACAATGGTTGTGAATCTTGAGTACATCTCATCAATGGTTTCTCCTTCATTCATTTCAAAGAGTTCAAACTTTCTTATGCCTATATCAATCCTTGTTTCTTTCACATGGCTTGTTCCTTCGTGATGAGTTTATAACGTGTCTCATACTTCTTTAGCAGTTTTGCATTCATCAACTCTTTCGCATTCTTCTCTGCTCAAAGCACACGATAAGAATAATTGAGCTTTAGAGTTTAGGAGTACCTTAGATTTTTCTTCTGTTGTCCAATCTGCTTCTTTCTTTTCAGCAGATGTTGAATCATTTTGATCCATTCTTGGTATGAAGTCTCCATTTGTGATGATTCTCCACATACCAGTATCTTGTGACTTCAGGAACAATTGCATTTTTCTTTTCCAGAAATAATAATCTGAACCATCAAAGTAAGGTGGTATGTATGTTGACCCTCATTCAACAATGTACATATCTTTTGACATTTTTCTTCTAGATCTTTTTCATCTAATCTTTGAATCATTTTCAACAACCATCAATTTTGATTATAAAAGTGAAGATAAAGTAGAATAACAACAACGACACCATCACGTTAAGATTGGTTTATGATTTTTTCTTCTTCTTTTTTTCAAGATATTTCTAGGTTTTAAGATGGTTTCATTTTTAGATTTCAAAATTAGTCATGCCTAACAATATTAATTTGTTCTGGTGGTTTTTTTCCTCACCTTTTAATGTTCTTAAAAGTCCCCAAATATATATTAAAATTGATAATATAGAGATATATTTTAAACTTTCGGATTCACTAAGCCGAAGACATATTAGAGATTTTTTAGAACATTAGAGAACGGGTGAAAAAGTGGTCTTCTTCTGCATATAGAGATATATTTTAAACTTTCGGATTCACTAAGCCGAAGACATATTAGAGATTTTTTAGAACATTAGAGAACGGGTGAAAAAGTGGTCTTCTTCTGCTTGAAAAATTTCCCTTGTACCCCCACACTTTGCCTTGTACCCCCAAAAAAATTCGAAAATGGCAAAACTACCCTCAATTTTTTTTTTTTTTTGCTATTTCAAAGAAAGTAAATGTAAATATTTTTTTCACCATTTTGTCATAAACCCAGCCGTAAAACAGATTTCCGGTAAGTTGCAGTTTTCCGGTAACTACCGGAATACTTGAAACAAGATTTCCGGTACAGAGTAAAGTACCGAAAATGTTAAAACTGAGTTTTCCGGTACAGAGTATAGTACCGGAAATGTTAAAACTGACTTTTCCGGTACAGAAGGGAAAAGTTGTGTACCGGAAATCTTGGTTGGCAAGTATTCCGGTACAGTAGTAGGTTCCGGAAAACTTCATTTTTGAGTTTTCCGGTACAGACCACATTTTTTTAATTTTTTTTAATTTTTTTTAAATGTTAACAGATATGGATAATCCACTACTATTAATGGACAAAACATGCGTCGATACTACAAATATTTTTGACACAGATCAGGTATGAATAAATATATTTAATATTAATATTATAAAAATATATTTTTGTGATTAATTATAATTATTTTATTTCAGATATTTGATTCAAGGGATACTGTTGTGAAATGGGCAAAAGAAATTGGTATAAAAAATAAAGTTACCGTTATTATCAGAAGATCAGATATAGAGACGGGTGAGAAAGGACGGAGAAATAAATTAATATTAGGTTGTGACAAAGGGGGAAAATACAAGTGTGCTGCTAGTTCTATTCGAAGTTCAACAAAAAAATGTGATTGTCCTTTCAAGCTTAGATCAAAACCATTAAAAGATGGTTCAGGATGGATAGTTAAAGTAATTTGTGGAATTCACAACCATGAATTACCTGATACTTTGGAGGGGCATGCATATGTTGGGCGCTTAAATGAAGAAGATAGAAAGCATGTTCATGAATTAACAAAATATAATGTTGCACCGAGACACATATTACTCTCATTGCAAGACCGAGATAAGAGTAATGTTACTAAGATCTCACAAATATATAAACAGAGAAGTATCATTCGATTGCGCGTGAGAGGTAATAGAACAGAGATGCAACATTTATTCAAGTTAATTGAAGATGCAAAATATGTGTGCTGGAATAGAAAGCGTGAAGACTCCGATGTTATGAGAGATATTTTTTGGGCGCATCCAGATTCAGTGAAGTTGTTGAATTTGTTTCCGATTGTGTTGATTATGGACAGTACCTACAAAACCAATAAATACAGAATGCCATTACTTGAAATTGTTGGTATGACATCAACAGAGAAAACATTTGTAGTTGGGTTTGCTTATTTGGAATGTGAGAGGGAAGAAAACTTTTGTTGGGCATTAGAGAGACTAAAAGATTTGTTTGTTACACAAAATAAATTCCCTCAAGTAATTGTGACAGACAGAGATCTTGCGTTAATGAATGCAGTTGGCATTGTGTTTCCACATGCTGTTAATTTACTTTGTCGATTTCATATCGAAAAAAATGTTGGAGCAAAATGCAAGCAATATGTCTTAAAGGATAGACAAGAGTCAATATTGAATATGTGGAAAGACATTATGTATTGTAGTAATGAAAAAGAGTATATGATGCGCTTGCATATGTTTGAACAATCATGTGTTGATACTAAAGTGTTTGTTGATTATGTCAAAGAAACTTGGTTGACTCCACATAAGGAAAGATTTGTTGAAGCATGGACAAATAAAGTGATGCATTTGGGGAACACAACGACTAACAGGTATTTAATATAATTTTATTATATATTGTTGAATTTTACAGGGTTGAGTCGGCTCACTGGAAACTGAAGTTAATGTTAGAAAATAGCATGAGTGATTTGTGTAAATGTTGGGAGGCTATGAACAACATGATAAGGTTACAACATAAAAGAATCAGAGCCTCGTTTCAAAAAAGTTTTTATGATGAAGAGCATGAGCACAGAAATCCATTTTATCAGAGATTGAATACATTTGTATCAACAGAAGCTCAAAGACGTATTGCTGAAGAATACGACAAAGTTGAGTGGGTGGGTACTGACAAATCTATATGTGGGTGTTCTCTGAGAAGGACATACGGATTACCTTGTGCTTGTGAATTGGGACAATATAAATTAATGGGTGAACCAATTCCTCTAGATTCTGTGCATATTCAATGGAGAAAATTAAGCATGGAATGTGAACTCACTCAAGACACAGAAGATGGATCAGAGTTGGATATGTCTACTGAGATGAATGCCTTATGGAAACGCTTTCGATCACTTGATGTTATTGGGAAACGAGTGTTGAAGAGTAAAGTGCGTGAACTTGCTTTTCCAAGTACAAGTTCAATATGTCCACCACCTGAAAAAGTCAAAACCAAAGGAAGAGTGAAGAAGAGTAAGGGTATGAAGCCAGATGGATATGATGTATATCGAGACCCTTCTTACTTTGAGCATGTTAATGCAACATATGGTGAAGATATTGGTTCCCAACCCTCTCAATCAAAGAAGAGACAAGCCTCTCAATCAAAGAAACACCCCTCTCAGTCATCTCATTCTTCAAAAAATTTGTTATTGACACAATTTCCTGATATTATTCAGCCATACATTGATGACATATTTGACGTGGCAGCTGATGGAAATTGTGGTTTTCGCGCTATTGCATTATTGCTTGGTTTCGGTGAAGAGTGTTGGTCTTTGGTCCGCAAGAGATTGGATCAAGAGATTGTTTCTCATGTAACTCCATATGATAGATTGTTCACAGGACGCATTAAAGAAGTAAGAGATTCGTTGATGATATCCGGCTTAGGTGTTCAACCCATGGATAAATGGTTGTCCATGCCTGATATGGGTTACGTGATAGCGACAACATATAATATTATTCTTGTCACGTTCGGTCTGACATTTTCAATGACTTTCTTTCCTATGAGGGGTTCACATTCCGGATCGACAAAAAATGATCGCATTTGTTGTATTGGTTTTGTTAATGGAAATCACTGGGTTCCGGTAATTATTTTCTTATACTTTTTTAAATTTTATTCTGATAATTTTGTCTTATATTTTGTTAATTTATTTAATTTTTGCAGTTAAAGATGAAAGATGGATTTCCAATGCCAGACATTGCACCAGGTTGGAAGCAATATCGTACCAATGAAGCAACTTCTTGGGCAATAGCATACACAGGCCGTCTACAACACTGGGGGTATTTATTAGGCCGGTTGTCACGTGTTACCCAAAATCCACCTACGGAACCCGTAGAGGCAATGTCTTTAGATGAACCTTAATGTTTTAAAATTGATACAA
>NC_021161.2:8617181-8635619 GCF_000331145.2 Cicer arietinum
AAAAAAAATATATGACATTAAAATTAAATTTAGACAACAAATAATAATTAATTTAAATAAGTAATAATTAATTTAATATACCTCGCCAAACCATAGTCTAGCTGAAACATGATAACGGTATCGTGTAAGGACAGACAAATCATAAGGTCCTCCAGGATACCGTGTGAGCTCACCAGGTCCCTTAGCTCCATCATGTTCCTCCTCCATATGCTCTCCCTCATGAGCAGGTGCAGCCTCCTCCTGCTCATGTACATCCACCTGCTCGTGCACCATATGCTCATGTACCACATCTTCCTCATGCACTGTAGAAGGCTCCCCCTGATCATTATGTCCCTCATCATCATCTTCAATAATCATACGTCTTCTTCTCCTTGAAGCTGTCGGTCGAATCCTCTCTGGGGGATTCATCGGAGTCGATGTAGAAGTCTCAGTGTCCCGTGTAATTCGTATGATTTTGCCGTCTCTTCCTCGTGCACCCACTGAAAAATTAAAATATTAAAAGAATTAAATCACAATAAGTTATAAAATTATAATTAATTAAATTAAAAAAAAATATATATATACGTAACTTCCGGAAAACTTGATGCTCAAGTTCTCTAGTAACTACCGGAAATGTTAGCAATCAAGTTTTCCGGAACGCTTTCTGTACCGGATATGTTAAAAATAAGTTTTCCGGAACACTCTTCTGTACCGGAAAACTTGTTTCTCAACTTCTCCGGAAATTTTGAAAAAAAACTTACTCTCTGTTCCGGAAATGTGAAAGTGTGGAATGGTAATTTTGTGAGGTTTTATTATTTATACGAGGGCAAAATAGTCATTTCATTCTAAATTTGGGGGTATAGGTATAATAAAGAGGGTACAAGGGAAATTTTTCCTTCTGCTTTAGCACCTATTTGGGCCGGCTTAATTCTAAAGCCCATTATAAAAAACAAAAAAGTTCAATGCTCCATCAAACAAAAAGCCAAGGTTATTTGTTCTTGTTGTTTTTCCAACGTTGATAATAAATAAAAACAAAATCTTTAAAAGCTTAATATGTTCGGTCCCAAATGGCAGCTGCAACAACACCACAATTGTTCAATCTCACGCGCTCTCCACGCTCCAACCTTCGTCACTTCTCAGTAAACAATGTTTTTCTTCTTCATCACCAACCCTTTCCTTCCAAACTCTACTTCAACCATCGTTCAAATCTCTCATTCATCAATTGCAATAGCAAGGTATATATAATAATAAAATACTATGATATGATATATAATTTTCTTCTTCTTTTAGTGGCAAAGCGTAACTCAAAAATTTGTTTTTTAAAAATGGGGTTGCTCAAAATTGTGTATTTAAAAAAAGGGGTAGCTTAAAATTGTTGTTCAAATTTGGTTAATTTTTTTTTACTTATTTTTGTGATTTGAAGCTGAATAATTCAAGTGGGGGAGAACATTATGATATGGATGAAGGTGTTTTTGGGGGGTATGATGGAATTGAAGAGGATAGTGATGAGGATGATGCAGAGAGTAGTGTTGATTTGTTGATAAGATTCTTGCAAAGTATGTTTAAGAAGATGTCTAAAAGGGCTAAAAAGGCATCTCGTTCTGTTCTGCCTTCAGTTATATCTCCTCAGCTTGTAAGTTTTTTCCTTTTCTTCATTAATTGGAATTTGGAAGCTTTAATTTTAAATTAGTATAGTAAATTTTTGGATAAAACATAACTACCAAGTTGCTATAGTACATGTTAGGCCATTAGTGATCATGAATAATTATTGCATATAGCACATGTACATACTCAACAGTATTAGTCCATTCTATGTAAAACTATTACATTTTGTGAAGGTCGTTAATTTTGCATGACATTTTGGTAAAAATCAAGTATCGCAACCCTTGAGTCGGGTAGGACTACATTAGTGTCAAAACTATCCCTCAAGAGTTTTAAGCTGAGAATTCAAACTTGTGATCTCTAGTTAAGCTAACAGAGACACATGTCATCTCATTTAAGTGTTTTTGAGTTGCATGACATTTAGATTTACTTCTTGGAGAAACTACCTATAATAAAAAGTTGTAAGAGTGTTTTGTAACATTTTTACTATGTATTATGCAATCACCACATTTTGTACTAGACAAAAGCAATGTACATCAGTTGTAATTAGTTGGTTTTTGAATATATTGCTAGAAGTTTTAGCTTCAAGTTTCCTTGTCTCCGCTTATGAATTTTGTGATGGTTCTATAATTTAAATTTGGATTAATTGCAGTTTTGGTCCCTCTATTATTACCAATTCACGGAATTGATCCTCCTATTTTAAAAGTCGACAGTTTTGGTCCCCTTCTATTTAAAGCATCATGTCATCATTTTTTAGTTAAAAAAACAGAGGGAGTGGCCAAAAATGTCGACTTTTAAAATAGGGAGACCAATTTCGTGAATCAGTAAAAGTAGGGGGACTAAAATTGCAATTAAGCCTTTAAATTATTAGTCATGTCTTTTTCCTTTTTAAGTTTCAAAATATTAAGGTTGTTTTGGATTAGCTAATCCTGTGGTAAAAAAAAACTTAAGATGAAAATCATAATAAGGTGAATCAAGCATGCAATTATTCTTGTGGCAGTGTTACCCTTTTGATTTCTAAACACTAGTCAAAGTAGAATATAAAATGTGCTGCATGCTTCTTTTATGAAAGTTTAGGTGCTGAAATTTATCTTTCAATGTTTCCTTGGCTGCTTTCTCATTTTGCTTTTCATGTGAATGGGGAAATCCAGGTTTCTTTTGCTGTTGATGGAACTTTGCTGCTTGCTTCACTTTCTGTTGTCAAAGCACTTCTTGAGGTATTGCTTCCTAACTATTATGTTACTTAATGAAGAGTTCATGTTTAGTTGAACCACAGTTCGTTTTACTTCGCATTTATAAAAACTACTCGAATTGAATCGAACTTTTTCATGAGATGAATAAGAGATGTTAGGGAGGGGTTGCAATAAAATGTGTGCAAATAATAATTCTCCTGCAGTTTCTAGGGATAAAATGTATTTTCTCATTTGATTTTGTTAAACAACTTAGAATTCAGTTTTTTCAGAAGTTAAATCTTGAAATGTTATTTGCACACTGTTTATGCTCGATATACACCTTCCTTGATTCTCTTACTAGTTCATGGTCCAGTGCAATGCTCGAGTGAGTTATGTGAGAAGATGATAATATATGTGTACTTTGAGACATTGTTTATGTTGAAAATATATTTATGATTTTTGTATTTATTGCATATCATATCATGTAAATAGGGATAATATCTTCTATATTTATTGCCCGGAGTCTATATAAAATCGACTACGCTTTGTAGTTCAGACACAGTTTCATCACACGTCTCTCTCATTCAACAGTTTATGATTTAGAGAAAGAAAATGTTAGATGTGAGTGAACTTGAACAATAACTGGTATAGGCTTTAGATAATTCTTATATTTTTGGCTTTTGATTATTCTTATATATATATAAGGAGGGATGCCGTAACTCCACTCCAGGTGTAACTTTGAGCAGAGCTACTCCACTTAATAATTCATCATAAACATTAAATTTCATCAATCCAAGAGTAACTTAATCCCACCGATATGAAAATGCCTATTTTGAGGAGTTGATTGAAACATCAAATGCTAACTCACGAATTTGTGATCATAGAAGCTATACGCCCGCCAAGGCTTAAATATGGTTATCAAATTTTGTAGTTCACCTTCACAAAATCTCTTTGCTTTATAACTAGAGAATGCATTATGAAGTAGTAGCTAACAACTATTGGTGAATATTGACTATGAATTGCAGGTCATATGCAACCTTGGAGGCACTGTATTCGCCGCAATTCTGATCCTGCGTGTGGTATTGGCAGCAATTTCTTACTTCCAGTCTAGTGGGAATAGTTTCAATCAAGGACAAGGAGGCAATTCCTTTGGTGCTATAGCTTAGACCTCTTCTGCTGTAAATTTAATTTGATGGTAGCTTTCATGTGAAATTTTTCTTGAGGTACATATTTTATTTGGTTTAGATGAATAAAAGCACCCTTGGTGTTGAGAAAGAAGAAAGTGATAGATCATATGAATGAACATGCGTGACTGAGTTACACATTGAAGGGTGTGATGTATACAATGAGTCATAAATACAAGGATTTACAATTATTTTAGTTATTGTTGTTACATAATATACAAACAAAATCAAATTATAAACCAAACTTGTTCATTCATTATTTTTGACCCACTCTCAAGTTTGAGCATATATTATATGAACCAAACTTGTTAGTTGTTACATATCTAATTGATCTTAGGATCTCTCATCAACTTGGCGTGTGTGTTTGGAAAATACCAAAATTATGGTGGACCAAAATCTACACTTTGGAACTTTGAAAAAAATCATAGTGGTAGAGATTTAAATTCATTATGACAGTTGTCCACCCCTTAGTGAAGACGTTTTCCAGAAGAATATTTTAATTGTTGAAGTTAGTGATAATGTCTTTAGAGATGTTATTTTTGCTAATGTAATGACAATCTATCATAATGTGGTTGGCATTCTCATTATCAACCGAGTTTAAATGCAAGTATAAATGTGATTACGACGGATACTACTTTTTCTATAAATATAAGGTTAAATTACATTCGTGTCCCTTAACTTAATTTCAGATAATGTTTTAGTCATTTATCTTTTTTTTTTTTTTTTTTTCTGAGTTAATCATTTATTTTAATTTTAAGTGACAATTTGATATTTTATGTTTTAAAATTTCAACAATGTTATCCTTTTTTATACAAAATTTTTAAAAAATCATCAAAATTTTCAACCAAAACTCATAAAATTAATAATTATTTTTAATATAATGCAAATTTTTTCAAATTCATAACTCAAATATTCAAATACACTCATATTTTCATATCCAACAACATCAAATAAAGAATGAAAATATGAGTTTATTTCAAGATTTAAGTTATGAATTTGATTAAATTTGTATTTTATTGAAGATGATAATGAATTTTATGGGTTTTGTTTGAAAATTTTGATGATTTTTTTGAATTTTTGTAAAAAAAAAAGGATAACATTGTTGACATTTTAAAATATAAAATATCATATTGTCACCTAAAATTAAAATAAAGGACCAACTCAAAAAAAAAAAATAAAGGACTAAAACGTTACCTGAAATTAAGTTAAGGGACCGCGGATGTAATTTAACTTAAATATAACATCCTTTTAAAAAAATTATGTCTCTATAGGATCAACTTCAAGTTAAAAGTTTTAACTGTTAATTATTCCAATATCAAAACACTCGTAATTTGATATTATACATTCTTTTGTAATAGTCAATAAATAAGCAACAAATGCTATGATACAAAAATAAATTAGTCATCTCTCTTGAATAGTAAACTTAAAAGAACCAACACTCTAAACGAATTTAATACTAGTAATTTTTAAATTTTTTGTGATTTAGTCAACAAAGTCTAATATTTAAGAAAGAAGGTAATAAGTCTTACATGTAGATCAAATAGGCAAATAAGTAATTAAAATTGTGAGTATCAATCAAAATACTCATGAATTTTATAAATTAATAAATACATCAATGACATTATAGGTTATTTAACTCCTTATTAAATGAATATGTGATCTTTCATGTGAATTCTAAATCTTCGTTACATCACTCGAAACTAAATTACATATGAAATTTATGATGTAAAAATTATTTAATGGGTTTGGATTACAAGTATAAAACTTTAAAGTTGACATGAAATTCATAATTTAACATGTAACATAAATTTGTGGTAATGTGTCATAGATATGAGTCCAACAATGAAAATATGATCATTTAATGTGTTACATCATATCATCTAATGATACAAGTTAATGGAAGAATCATTTTAACCGGCTTATTATAATTTCACCAATGTATTTGTCAATACTTAAAACTCAACGAACTATTTTTATCGATACTCACATTTTAAAGACTCAAATGTCCATTCATTTGTTAATTGTTATGTATGCCATATCTCCAAATCTCACTTCTCCAAGAAAAATGTTTAATTAAGATAACATCTCTGATGAAAATGTTGTCAACATGCTAAACCAATTGAATGCATCTTGTATAATAATAGAAAACCACAAATGAAAATTGGGTAGTCAGTATCAATGAGAGTAATTCCAAATTATTATACCATAATGTTAAATATTTCATTTTCTTGGAGATTGTTTGAGACTATATAAGGGAAAGGATTTGCAAAGACTACTGTGTCATAGATTAGGCCCTTTATTTAGTGATTTTTTTCTTCTTAAAATCTGTATTAATTTTACTCGTTAATAAAGAAGTGAGAGACTTTTGAAGTAAATAATTGTTTATATTTTTAGAACAATTATTTACGTTTTTAAAAACAATAAAAATATCAAAAATCTATTTCAGTAATTTATATTAATGCATATTCATTAACTAGTATATCATCTTATCTCTACATCAACAGATTATTTCAAGAAATTCTCATCAAAGTAAAATAAAAAACATAAAATATTTTCACAAAATAAACATCCTCTAAAATAATCTCTCTTGCCTTAAATTTGAAAATCAAGCGTTGACTTTCTTTAAAACTTAAAATTTCAATTTCTACCATTCTAATTGGGCAACTAAGAGATGTAATTCAACCAATTACTCGATTAACTTCTATAGTTACTTCACTCACTCATCACAATACCTTAAATTATTCTTATATTTCTAGTTTTATTTAGTTACACTCTAACAATAGCTTAATCGCCTAGACGCAAAACTAGAGGGAGAAAAATGAGGATGTTAAAAGGAACAACTGGAGAGTATGAACACACCATGGCACCATTCATCAACAACGAGAGGCAAAAAAGCATCGAGTAGGGTTTAATAACTCGGATAATATTCGTAACACTCTTTGGTATTTAAGATCTATTTATCCAAACAAACAAAATCACATGTGTTTCAATCTAATCAACATAGCTTCACAAACAAAAAAACAATGTTGAGTCTGTAAAAAAAAGCACAATGTTGAGACCATTATACAATATATAACCATTATGTATTCAAGACAAGCAGCATTCTTTTACAAGAACAATGATCATTTTAAAAGTTATGAAGAGTTTCACGACAGGAAGCCTATATAGCCCACAAAGCTACATCTTATGTAAATGAATAAATTTTCAACACACTAACAAATGGATTTGCTTAAATACTAAGTGTCCATTTGGACTTCAACACCTTGAGTATATGATTTATGGGAGCTCTGAAGTAGAGACTAATGTTTCTATTTGCATTTACTATCAGGTGATGAAATTTCATAGAGACTACGTTGCTCTTCCAAAACCACTTCCTACCTGCATATGCAACCATTCCGGTGATGAACCCCGGCTGTAATCTCTTGTAGCTTGTGAACCAAATGGTATGGTGGTTGTATCATAAGTTTGCTGATCAAACTGGAACACAAGTTGATGTTGTATAAGAATGAAGATAAATTTTTAGCTAAAAAGGTGAAGACTTAACTAAAATTTTAAGAGCCTCTACTTTAGACTATGCGATTTTGGTCACTAAATAATTTTTTGGGTGATTTTAGTTTTCAATTTTTTAATTATTATTATAATTACGTTCTTTCATTCATTTTCATCATGGCCGACCCAAGAATGAGTAAGACCTAAAGTGGATTGTGGACCCATATCCTCTATAGCTGCAGTATGGTGTTGCAGGTGTAGAGGATATGGGTCAACAGATGTAAAGTGGACCCATATTCTCTACAGAGTGTAGTTTATGCAAAATCACAATGGCTCAATGTGATTTTGTCAATACCATGTCGAAACCAAACATTTACAAAGTTATTCTCTCTAAATCTAACACTAATTATAGCTGCAACACCATATTGCATTTGGAGAGAATCCAAATACAATAAATAATAGATGAATAATTGTTGCATGTTTGTTTTCACGGTATATAACTGTTAAACTTGCGTTAAAACCAACACTCCAATATGTAGCTTCAACGGATACACATGATCATTGCTTAGGTAGATGTGAAAAGTAACGTGCATTAAATCTTTTTGTTAGCATTTGTGGCCTTTTCACTTTGCAAATACTAGTGTGTGCTTTGGACATTTTTGTCCATATGTGTAGTCTGTATATATAGAATTCGATATAAAAATGTAAGGATGTTGTTCAATACTTACATCTTTAGGAGGAAACACATCAATACCAGGGGTCAATCTTGAATTTACTGCTTCAAGCTTCATCGACAAAAACTGTGATGTAAAAGTAAAATTACAATACTCAGAAAATAAACTACAAAGCATACATATATTTACAAAGAATGGCAACATCAGATAAATAATTCACACCTCTACTTGGTTCTGAAGTGATTGGATATAATTGATTATCTCATCAAGGACCAATGCTTTCCCAATAACCTGAATAAAAAAAAGGTGCCCCAATTTTTAATTTCCTAGAAAGCACAGTACATAAACCAACCATAAGGAATATTTTCAGCTCATCTTACCAGAGATTTACATAAATACCCACTGATGATTTTATTCTTTTCTTTTCCGTTCATAAGAAAAGAAAAGTAAACACCTTTTATTTTATTTTATTCTTCTTCCTTTATGCTTATTTTTTTTCTTCTTTTTTATTGTATGCATAAAAATATGGCACGAGAAGAGACAAAACTCAACAGACAGTGAGTTAATCATACCTTGTTGCAACCAGGGACTAAATCCTGAAGAACTTTCATCCTTTCACTAATCTTTTCCCTTCTAGCCTGTCCAACAGTGTCCACCAATATTCTATTAGAAAACTAAGTCAATAACTCTAAATACAAAATATTCAATGATTCAATTAATACTTTACTCCAATTTCCACAACAGAATCATTTTCTTAACCCAACTTTTTAGGGAATTTTCAGTTATCATGACATGTCCCATAACTGAGTCGTGCCAACCTCTAAATTACAATTACCTCAGTTAAGAAAATGATCCTTACAAATAAAAACACAAAAAAGTTACCTAAAACTAAAACAACTGTTAAGCAAATATAGAATTTGGTCCCCGAAGTTCTCAACTTATTGACCATTTCAGCCTATCAAATCCAAGTTGTCAACTTCACTAACCAAATTGTAAAAACAAAACTCCAGAACAATAACGATTTATTAAAATTCCACTGCGCTATAGCCGCTATTTGACCACACTAGGATCAAATTCTATAAATCTATTCTATCCTAAAATAATAATTAAATAATAACAGAATTATAAGTGGTAGTTAAGTTAGTGAGAATAATGAAGTAGGAAAATACTCTTTCTGCAAGACTGTGGCTATCAGTAGCTTGACCCCTTCTAGCTCGAACATGAATGTAATCTTGCTTAGGATGTGCCTCAGTAGTTTTTTCCGCATGCTTTCCTGAACTGTTTTCTTCTCCTACTATTACTTCACCTTTACTGTTCCCTGATGTTTTACTCCGTTTTCCATCATCATTCTGCACAAACCCAAATTCACTACCTTAACTCCTATAACAAATCTTCAATTCCAACCAAAATAAAATAAAAATTATCAATTTTCAAAAATCAGATCCATTCTCCATATAATAATATTTCATATGAAATATAAGCAAAGATAGTATTAAAAGGTTGATGTATCTCTTTAAAAATTTAGTTTAGATACATTAACTTCTCAACTATTATTTTTGCTTTAAATTTCATTCCAGAAAAGTTAGTCCGAATACCTCAACTTTTCAACTACATCTTTTGTTTTCTATTTCATTCAGGAGGGAGTACTAAATTGCACTTTTTGTTTTTGTTTTAACCTTCCGGTTTCTAGAGGAAAAAGTCCCTTGTAATCCAGAATTCAACCGGAAGCTAAGTAAAATCTCGCTAAGGATACAACACGATCGATTTGAGCTTAATTGAAGTTCATTATTCGCTTAATTTCAACCATTAATAACTCAATCACTCAATCACAACATCATTATTTTGTTTCTTTTAAATTTTACATTATATAATTGAATAAGCGATTACCACGCTGTTGCCGCCATTGGCATTACTGGTGGAAACGCCTTTAACCGAATCCTCCTCCGTGTCGCGTCTTTTCCAGCCATGGTTCACCGGTATCTGCTCCGAAGCGACCGGGTCTCTACCGAGATCTTCCTGCGTGGGAGCAGTTGCAAAATCTCCGAAGGCATGCTCAAAGTGCGGCGTTCTAGCCGGCGGGAACTTCCAGATCTCCGGTAGGTGATAGGATGCCGTGTTGGAAGGAGAGTTGATTATTGGCGCTGGATCCATGGAAAGAATGGAAATTCCAAATATACCCCTACAGGGGAAATTAACAGCGAGGGAAGAATGGCATAAAAATGAAGTATTCAAATTGAAGAGAGAGAGAGAGAGAGAATGGGAATGAGTGGTGTGGTTGGGAGAGTGGAGAGTAGTGTAGACACCCAAAGTGTTGATATTTCTATACCATTAATATTAAACACACCTACCTCGAGAGTCCAAACAACCCTCTTCCACACTTTCACTCTTTCATTTCTTTATATTAAGGTTAAGCACCAATGCCTTGTAGATATTTTATGGTCAACTTCCATCTAGATTTAAGTATATTGTTTTGTTATTATGGATTTTGGCTAAATTAAGAATTATTACTTTTTGTATTGAAATTATCTGCACTTGATTATTTCACATATATTTAGAAGTAAAGATGATAAATGAATGAATGAAATAGGATAATGATTTTATGATTATTTTCATAATCATAAATAAAAAGTGAAAAATAATAAATTAAGAGTGGTACACACAACATTAATTAGAGAGTATATTTAGAATAAAGTAGTTAAAGTTGTATTAGAAATAAAAAATCATAATTATTTTGAAACAAATATTTTTTTATAAATGTGACAATTATTTCGGGACATAACGAGTATTAGTTATCAACTCATCAAAATAGTTTTTGAAAAACACATTTTATTATCATAAAAGTCATTTAAAACAACTTAGTTTCAAAATAGTTTATTACTGTTGCAACGTCAATGGCTAAACTGAATGACATTTTGAATATTCGATAATTAATTTAAATTTTTGACTGACTCAGGTACCAAAGTGACAACGCTCTACACTTCGCGATTAAAAATGTTGGTTTACTCTCTTTTCTTTCTTTGATAAATACATATCATTTTTTTGGATGAAAATTTTACCTCGTGCCATTTATATTACACTCCATCAAATCCTAAATATAAGAGATAATTGAGTCAACAAAAATTGATATATTTGATCCAAAATCAAATGAATCAATTTTTGTTAACTTAATTTTATCTTATATTTAGAATCAAAGAGACAAAAAGTATCAATTTTTGTTGACTAAGTTTTTTGAATAGCTAGAGAGTACTCGTATCCGCTTTTTTATTGTTTACAACTCAAATTATTCCGAAATAAAAATAGAGACTAAATTGATTTCATAACATTTGGTTAGATGACCATTACAGATGAAATATTGCAATGTGTCTACTCTTATCCACTCCATCATTAGACATAAACCGTAACACAACACATGTTTTTGTCGTTCATCAGTTCAAGATAAATGCAAACGAGACACTGTCATAGACTAAAATAATTATTTTGATTAAAAAAAAGTAAAAGAAATAAAAATATTTAAAAATGATACAATAATTAAATAGAATAATGAGGTGTAGGATTTGTATAAAGTAAAAAGAAATAAAATAGTATATTTGTAAAATGACATTAAAGTTATAATTGCAGAAGATAAACAAGATACATATGAATATTGGGTAACCGTTAAAATAATGCATCTTTGCATTGCATGGTGTTTCTTAATTTTCTATTTTGCATACCATTAAAATCAATTCTTTTGCATTTTTCAGCAATTAATTACGTATTTAAGTCTTTTTTATTTTCTGATTTATATTTTAATATCATCTTACAAATAGATTGTTTTATTTCTTTTTACTTTCTATATATCAACTAATAAAAACAAACAAAATGATCGAATTTAAATAATTAATAAACTTTACAGGTAAAAACGAATTAATCAAGAATACTCGAGTTCTAACTTAACTAAAATAATCATTCATCATTTTTATTTGTCTCTAGACCTACTATAAATTATTAGGATCTATTACCTCTAAGAATAGTTAGGTTAAAAAAAAGGATAAGTTTTCATTTTATTGTTTAGGGTTGTTTTATTGTATTTTATTTTTTTCAATACTAATTATATTTTTTGCTATTATTTTGTTGCTGAAATAAAATTATCCGACTCTATATTCTTTCCCTGAAACCAAAGATAACATCAATGTATGTTAAAAAAATTAATGGATTACATTAAAAATGTATTTTCATATGGTCCTTTTGTAGTATCTTTTGGGTACTTCAAAATTATTGGTTGATTATCACCACCACCATCATCATCATGTTTATTTCTTTATCAAATTCGTAATATCTCATCTTTATTGTGTTTTATTTCTTGTGCGTTAGATGTTGAATTCTCTTATTATTACCGTCGTCGGTTCACACCACATATGTGTCACCAACTCGGGATCTCTTGAATTTTTATCCTTTACCGTTTGTAAAAGTCAAAAAGTAATAAAATTATTTTTTAAAAATAAAATGATACACAAATCAATATACAACCCATCACTCCTATTATTATTATTATTGTTATTATTATTATTATTATTATTATTATTATTATTATTTTAATTATTATGATTGGCAATAAGGTTCTGGAATAGAGAATAATTCATCATTTCTTTAATTTTGGGCTACTGATATGATGTTTAGGACTGTATTAGGAATTTGTCAACGAAAAAAGGATTGTAATATTATTTACTAGTGAAGAAAAGGAATGATATAACAGATGTATATTTTTCATTAGAAAAAATGTTATTTAATTTGGGGGCATGAATTTGAGGCCCATCGGTTTAATAGTCCAGTATGGACCATGTTTGATATCGACACTAAATAAACTTGTCTACTTACATTGATCAGTTTTGTTGTATTGGGTCATCTTATTAATACTTTTGAAGCGTGTTGTACCCTAGAGATGGCCCCCCTTTTTATAATTATTATTGATATTGATTATTGAATCCCCATTTCATAAATGACAATTGGGACACCTCATGAATCATATACATTGATACATTTGGCAACATTTCAACTTATATTTCCTGTGAATCCGGCTTTGAACTCCACTATGACTGTGAAAATCTCATTCCAAAGTACTACTAATATGTAAGTACCTCTCTATACACAAGTGAGCCATCGAGACCTTTTCACTTAATTTTTTCTTCTTTAATTAAAGGGTCATGCTAATAATTTGGAGATAAATATCATTTGTGAGTGAAAAATAACTCTTTTACAATTAATTTACAATTAAATGCACAACTTTTAAGATTCATTTTTATATTTAAGTTCTTAAACAATGTCATAAGAGCATTTTATTAGCATTTATTAGCAATTTTAACTAAGATGAAATAATAAATGAGGAAGTAGTACACTAAATGATTATATTACTCTTTGCTCGTTAAGACAATAATTAGGTTATCATATTTATTATACTGAATTTTTTTTTGACATTGTTATAAATTAAAATTATATACTGATAAATCATTTTTTTATGATTATATTGCTCTTTGCTCGTTAAGACAATAATTAGGTTATCATATTTATTATACTGAATTTTTTTTTTTGACATTGTTATAAATTAAAGTTATATACTGATAAATCATTTTTTAATAAAAAAAATTATGATGAGAAGATGATATTCATTATATCATATCATTAATAATTTGAAATACAATACAAGTTGTGTCATCTTCACAATTAACAGACAAATGATGATATTATTAAATTAGATGTTTTATCTCAATTTGAATCTAAAACATCGCGTTATATATATATATATATATATATATATATATATATATATATAAGTTTATAGTAATATTTATAATATTTTATAGAGAAAAAAAAAACGAAAAATGTAATCACTATATAAATGTATGGTCAATTTTACCCCTCTTCCCAACAACCTCTCTACCAAGAAGCTGAAAATAAATAAATATCAGCTCCTACAAGTTGAATTAACAACCATATATTTATAACTTGATTGTCATGAATGTTTTAGGAGGACTGAGTTTTATTTCATATACTAATAGGAGTATCAATGATATTTAGCATTAAAAAGTTGCATTCTCTCTATCTATCGTTATGAAAAATGAATTCAATACTTTATACAATTTGTTGATCAAATTATGTGACAATGGTGATAAAATCATATACGACTTTCTCGAAACTACGTGAATCATGGAAAAAAAGGCTCAATACATTGCAAAAATATGTTTTCTACTTTACTAAAATAAACTAAAATCTCAACAAAAATATATATATATATATATATATATATACCAACAACCGAAAAACATCGTGCCTTTAAATGTATTAATTCTATTGTAGGAAGACTTAATTGTAATTGTAATTTTGATTTTTGATTTTTATTAAATCACGAAATTATTTTTTCTGTTTTAAAAGTCGACAATTTTTATCTTTTTTTATTTATTTTTTTTAACTGAAATATGATAATTTGACATGTTTTAAATGATGCGGTAGACAATTCATTGATATAAAACAATTTAAATGCATTAATTATTCATATATTATTAATTAAATTATAAAAATGCAAAAAATATGAAGTTGAAAAGTTAAGTTTTTATATGGCTTTATTGCGATTTCATAGGTGTTAATCATTTTATATTATTGTATCATATATCACGTTATTTAAAACATGTCACATAATAATTTTAGTTAAAAAATCAAAATAAAAAACCAAAACTGTCAAATTTTAAAATAGAATGATCAATTTCATAAATTGATAAAAATAGAATGACTAAAACTACACTTAAACTAATTTTATAATTTTAAACAGACGAATTTAAATTTCTTCAAAAACAATCGTAAAATTATTATTAAAATTTATTTTAAATAAAAAAAAAATAAACACATCAAACATACTACTAAGTCAATATCTTATGACCCGTTTATAATTTATAAACTATTATTTTACATGCTCAACCTAGAGACCCGTTTATAATTTTTCTTCCTTTCCAACTCCCCTTTAATTTATGTCTTCCTTCTAATTTTATAGTATGCAGTTTTGGATGGTACCATCCTTTCTTTCCAGATTTCCTTTCCATGCTTATACATTTACATTATTGGGGCGACCTAATTTGGTGTCTCTATGGTTAATGCAAAAGTATATGCCATTTATCAAGTGGCATGGAAAAGGTCTTGCCAAACACTTTGCTATATATATTTGATGTCATATTCGTTTAGCATAGCCAGAAAGTTATTATTATCTTTCCTGCTTAATTACACACTAGAAATATAGGGACAGTCTTGATATTTTAAGTGTTCCAGACAAATCAATAAATTGGTCTTTGTAATGGTATGAATATTATCTTTATATCTTTTTGTTGCAAAATTATTTATGATTCGTTTATAATCATTATTCTTTAAAATTAAAATCAAATCGATGTCACAAAAAAAAAAAATTAACAATTTTAATTTCGAAAAACATCTTACAATTTTGATTTTGATCAATAAAATATTTAACAGTATAAATTATCTTAATCAAAACATTTTGCAATTTTAATTTTATTTAAATTTTTGTTGTTGCATACTTTGTACTAAATAACTTTTAAAAAAATTTTATCTAATTATTTTGAATAAATTAACAAGTCCTTCAATCTTGATTTTTTCCGTTAGAATAGTAATAAGTGTAATATAAAGATGAAAATACCTACTAGAAGAATCATTAGAACCATTCGCAATTAGCATATTTTCGGATAATTTTTTATTAATTTATCTTGTAAGTCACTTTTGAGATTATTTCATGTATATGGATTATAAATATTTAATGGGACATACTAACTAAGTTTTTTGTTTTGCAAAAGCCAAAATTAATTATAATACCATCTATGTAAGCACAAGACTTGCCAAAATAGTCACACACACACACAAAATACAATCTAAGAAACGAGAAAGAAAACAAATTCTAACTAAACAACGACCAGAGCCAAAGAATAAGACATCCCCCAAACCTAGGAAACAAAAAATCTCTTTCAAAGATCAATGAGTGTTACTAAGGTCAAGACAAGCTAGTGGATTTTTCCACCATTGATTAAGGCCATACGTGAAACCTTTTTGCTTAGCTTTAAATCACCACCAATATTGAATCAACAAGGTACTTATATGAATTATTGTTTTTATTAAAGACCCAATTATTACAAATTTTCTAAATGGGCCAAATGCAAACTAGCAAAATCATATGAAGTCTATTTCAAGATGCTTTGTTAAATAAAAATAAACTACAAAATCGATGAGTCCGATTAAGAGCACAATGATGGGGAACACGAGTCACTCCCAACCACTTCAACGTTTCATTCCACACCTTACTAAAAAATGTGCAACATCTACACCACCATATCCAAAAACACATAAAGAATTATTCGCACTTAATATTCCGCCTTGAGCCAAGTTGTTCTTTGTAGGAATTCGATCATTTAATAATCTCCAAGCAAAAATCTCAACTTTCAAAGGTACCGCCTTGTTCCAAATGAAGTTGGTCATGGGTGACTCTTCAGCCTCCACCTCATTAGTCAAAGCAGAGTATGCAATTTTAATTGAGCACACTTCACTATGATCAAGTCTCCATGACCACCTATCTGGAACCCCTTCTTGCATAAACACATTGGACAACAAAGCACAACATTCTCTCACCAAATCCTCTTCCTACACAAACAAACGTCTGAAGTAACAATGTCGATTTACAAGAAAGGGGGGTTTGAATTATAAATATGCCTTTTAAAAATTCATGTTAAAACTTAAGAAAATAACTCAAGAATGATCTTGGTTATGAAACAGAAAACGGAGAACGTTCTTGGTTTATGTTATAAAACAGAGAACGTTCTTTAATTAGCAAAAAATCAGTTTATATTTTATCTCAAATGATTAATGCAGTATAATAAAGAAGGAGAAAGGAAAGAGAATACCACACAAAGATTTATCCTAGTTCACCCAACGTGGGTTACGTCCAGTCCTCACACTGTGAGATTTTCCACTAAGTGTTTAAAATGAAGAACCTTCTTAATCTTACAACACCTAGAATAAATCAACCTTGATCTATTTCTTTCTTAATTACTTTCCACCCAGAAAGCAATCACAACACCTATCTAACCTTGATAGAAAACAATCTTAAACAAACTATAAAGAAACTCTAAAAGTTTGAGTTTTTACAAATGATTGAATTTGACAGAATCTGATATTGCTGAACTCTTGTTTGAGAATAGATTCTTTACAGAGTATCTAATGACAATTTTGCAGCTAATATGTGAGTGTGCAGCAGTGGCTGTTTTGCGAATTGCAGAAAGTGATGTTGCCTATGTTTTGCAGAATTTCAAGCTTAAGTGTGATTGTATAATGTTGATTACTTGGCACTTGAATTTCTTACTGAGAACTGAGATAATGGCTATTTATAGGCTGGGGATGTACGAAATAGCTGTTGGAGAGGCCATGCTTTTTTGACTAAAACCTTATTTTTAGAATAAAAATAATGCTGCTTTGAAAACAGCTTTTTGACTTTTGATGTTTTAGCATTGAAAGCATTTCTGTCCTTTCTTTGACATTTCTTCATTGATCTTGGATGGTACATTATCTGTCTTGAGTCTTGAGTGTAGCTAGAGGAGGTTGGAGAAGATTTGAAGCGAATTGCAGACTGAAACAAAGAGGATGCAAGGCTGCTGTTGATGTGCAGAAAAACGGAGAATGATTAACGTTGGTTTTATCAGTTTGAACTTTCTTGAGCTTCAATAATCATTCTGGAGTTCCCGTTTTGAATGTTTTGTATTTCCTTTGTTCTTGTCTTGTCATATACCCAGTTTGATCAAGTTTTCTTGACATTTGAATTTTGGAGTTCTTAAGCCGTCATGACTTTTGTCCATGTTTGAACTCTTTGATCTTTGCGATCAAATATCCTTTTTGAGTCTGGATTATTTGTACTTGTTCTTTGCCATGTACTTGTTAGATATGAATGATTTACAGAGCAGATTCTTTGATAACGATGTAGATAAACTTTGAACAACATGCTGTGATAGATAGTTCGGTGAAGCTGAAGATCATTCTCTGTTTATGATGCAGAATGATCTTGTTGTTGTCTTTTCTTGTATTTGCTTGATTCTGCTCTTAATTAAAACCACTCAAGAACACAAGTTAAATTAACATAACATTTAGAATCATAATTAACATTCTTAATTAACCTTTGTTTATTTTCATCAAAACTTTTAAAATAGAGAGTTTGTCTCAACAATCTCCCCCTTTTTGATGATGACAAACATGTTAATTTAGATTTTAATTTGATTCTAATATAAAGAGCTGTAACAGCTCCCCCTCAATTTGTGCATTTGTTAA
>NC_021161.2:8644471-8646086 GCF_000331145.2 Cicer arietinum
ATTGAAAGCATTTTTGTCCTTTCTTTGACATTTCTTCATTGATCTTGGATGGTACATTATCTGTCTTGAGTCTTGAGTGTAGCTAGAGGAGGTTGGAGAAGTTTTGAAGCGAATTGCAGACTGAAACAGAGAGGATGCAAGGCTGCTGTTGATGTGCAGAAAATGGAGAATGATTAACGTTCTTGGTTTTATCAGTTTGAACGTTCTTGAGCTTCAATAATCATTCTGGAGTTCCCGTTTTGAATGTTCTGTATTTCCTTTGTTCTTGTCTTGTCATATACCCAGTTTGATCAAGTTTTCTTGACATTTGAATTTTGGAGTTCTTAAGCCGTCATGACTTTTGTCCATGTTTGAACTCTTTGATCTTTGCGATCAAATATCCTTTTTGAGTCTGGATTATTTGTACTTGTTCTTTGCCATGTACTTGTTAGATATGAATGATTTCCAGAGCAGATTCTTTGTTAACGATGTAGATAAACTTTGAACAACATGCTGTGATAGATAGTTCGGTGAAGCTGAAGATCATTCTCTGTTTATGATGCAGAATGATCTTGTTGTTGTCTTTTCTTGTATTTGTTTGATTCTGCTCTTAATTAAAATCACTCAAGAACACAAGTTAAATTAACATAACATTTAGAATCATAATTAACATTCTTAATTAACCTTTGTTTATTTTCATCAAAACTTTAAAATAGAGAGTTTGTCTCAACAACGTCTCATCCATCTCCACCCACGAATATTAGCATCACAATGAGACCTGACCATATCAACTACCGATACATTTTTATTACATGCTAACCCAAACAATCTACTAAACCACACATAAAGCAACTCATCCTCCAACCAATGATCACACCAAAATGAAGTGTCACTTCCACTATCCACCACTCGAACCATATTGTTTTTTTTTATCCAATCTACATTACCAAGGCCCACACCTTCACCTATTAACTTTATATCCGCCCATCAAAGAGAATTCCTACTTCCTCGACCACTCCCTAAATAACGAACCAACCCATATTTTGAATATAAGAATTTAAACCACAACCCACTTTGCTCTGTCCTCAACCTCTAACACCATTTTTCTAATAACGCACAATCAAACCCTTGCACCCGTCGAATATCCAACACTCATTTATCTCGCCTAAGACACACCCTTTCCCACTTAATCAAACTAATCTTTCTCAATTCTCCAACCCATCCACCCACATAAAAGCTTTAAAAAGGATTCAAGATGAGCAATAATACCTAAAGGAGCCTTGAAAAAGAAAAAAAAAAAGATTGATATAGCAAACAAGACAGCTTTGAGAAGAACAAGACGACCATCCATCGACAAATGGCGAGACTTTCAACTAGAGAGTCTATTTTAAATCCTCTCAACCATAGGAACCCAAAAATATACCCTTCCCGGATTACCTCCAATCAGAAGACCAAAGTAATTAAAATAAGTTTGACCTCTTATACAATTAAGAATATGAGAGGTCTCAACTAGCCAAGAGATATTCACATTCATTATTACCAAAAAACTCTTGTGAGAGTTTACTTTAAGCCTTGAAACAAGTTCAAACAACATAAGCATGGCCTTAATAGAACAAATATTCGTCCAACTCTTTCC
>NC_021161.2:8646105-8711395 GCF_000331145.2 Cicer arietinum
CACGTTAGTAAATTGTAAGTGAGAGACTCTGACCTCGAGATCTAACCCAACCATAAAACCTCTAAATAAATCAACATTCACCTATGAATACATCATTTAATTCAACCCTTAAGTAGCAATTAAGAACAAGAAAGACGACAATGAATCACCTTGTTTAAGCCCTTTCCCCAATCTAAATTCAATTGTTGGACTTCCACTAAGTTGTTCATCAACAAAAGCAAGGATGAACCTGCGAAGGTAACTCAGTTGGTGAGCTAAGGATGTTGAAGTTAGTTTCATGCGGGTTCTATTCCAAAAAACTAACATAATCTAACAATTACTAACAATTGCCTATAATAAAAACAAAAACAAAAGCAAGGATGTGTTCATTTTCATTAAGACGTATACTATTAAAATATTCAATTTTATCACTACTAGCGGCTTCATTTTTAGTATTTCTAACCAAAATACTTGTTGTTCAATATTCTTAAATTATTTACACTATTATCTTAGAATTGTAGGATGGTTGATATATATATCAAGAGTGCCTTTTGAAATTCAATATCAATTGTTTTATTTATTTTCCATTTTAGAAGATCATAAGGTTAATTTCTAGAAAACGTGTTGAAACAACTAGCCAAAACGTTCAAAGAATCAATCAACAAAATATAGACAAAAAAAAAATTACGATATACAAATCAAACAAAGAGTTTACGGTAAATGCATACATATTAAAAAAAATATAAGGTTGATTTGGTAGCTGAAGTGAAAAAATAAAATAATTAAGTACTAAGATGGTCTTAGAATCGGTTTCCACCTTCAACATATATTAACAAATTAATAATTAACATACTACTATTAATTTTTAAAAAAATAATATACATATATCAATAAAATGAAACAATAGAACCTATAATGAGTATAAACCTTCAACTGAAATTCCTAACGTTAAATATACGTATACTCTACTAACTAATAAATAAAAAATAATTTTGGTTCAAAAAATAGAGTATGAGCATAAATACTTAACTAGTTTATGCACATGGTGATTGGAATGATTAATTTTTCCAATCCAATTAATGTTTTCTGTTGCAGCTCCAACATTGCACGACAATCATTTTGTGCATGTTTCACCATATATTTGTGTTTTATTTTTATTTTTTTTATGATAAGGTATAAGTTAAATATGAAATGATTTATGCTTAGATATATATTAGTAAAAGTGTATTGCACGATAAAATTTAGATTAAAAATTATGTATACATAGAGACAAATTTTAAATTATAACTTCAAATTAAAATTTACTCTTCAGATAAAATAAATTCTACTAGAAAATACACATACATATTAAAATCAATTTTATATTTCTTAAATCATTTTTAACAATTGCAAAAGTATTGATACAAAATATTGACATAATTATGTTTAATTTTCAATAACAGCATGTGCATAATATTATAACAAGGGATCATTCACATTAAGTCAACTTCCATGTGTTTATTATTATCTAAACTAGATGACAATAGGCATAACAAGTTAATTTATTTAAGGGTAAAATAAATTTCTAGCCTTTATAAATTTAATAATTTTGCTATTATTTCTTATAAAATATTTTTTTCAATTTTTAGTCTCGGCAGTTTTAGTACTTATTAGTCCCTACTATTAATGTAACAAAAAAAAAAAAATCCTACCATTAAGTTAACTTATTTTATTTGTATCATTTGAATTTTTGAATGATTTTTTTAGATATTTTTATAAAATATGAAAATCTCACCCACAAAAATTTAAATTTTTTTAACAAATAATAATTAAATATAAATTTTTAAATATAAATAACACAAAAATCAAAATAATGATAATTCGAACTTTAAAATTACTTTTTTAAACTTTTTTTTAAAGACTTATATTATAACACATAAAATATATCTATTAAATTTGATAGTACTGCGATAGAATTTCTATTTAATTTGATTTTATAAAGACTAAATTTGATGACATAAAATATTATTAAAATTAAAAATAAAAAATAAATTCTAAAAACTAAAACAAAATCTTAAAATTTTATACGAATTAAAAATATATTTAACTCTTTATTTAATATATCATGTAATTTTATATCAAGAAAGTTTTGGCCCAAAGGGCAGTTTCAAAATTCACGTGGATGTTGGGTGTTTTTAATTTAAGAACGATTAATCAACGGGTTATTGTTGCAGGTTACAGGAAAGAGGACATTGTTGTCTCTGCTACTAAAGCCCAAGCATTTGGTGTTAGATAGGTTCTTCAAATGGCGAAGCAGCTATACCATATAAACCATTGGTTGTTAAATAGGCACTATCTATAGTGGGTTCTCATTGGAAGTTTTGTCTAGATAATCTAGCAAATGGATGAAACAGTATAAATACACTGTAGAACTACGTGGCAATGAAAAGAAGCACGAAATTACCGGAGTTCGATCCCAGCTACTATGTACTAATTTCTGGACAAATGATATTAGTTAGTATATATTAAAGGAAGAGAAAAGTTCCTTCCACAAAATACACAAAGTCAACTAATTGATGTTACTTAGGTAAGATTAATTTGTGTGGTTCACTTAAGGGACTCATTTATAAAAACAAAATTAAGAAGAAAATAATTGGTGTTATTAAAATGTGATGTAGTATGTAGAGACCATTCAAGAAACTCAAAATAAAATATTTAAGAGATAATGTAATAGAGATATACATTAAGTGACATAGTTTAATGGAGACTTAAGGTAAACTGCAGTCTACACTAAGTCTCCAACATTTAATATTATAGAGAGATAATAAATTAAATTGCACTATTGTAATGTTACATTATTCATTAACATTTTAATTGAAACAAATTTTACTGTTGAATTGAAACTTTATATCATATAGATTATTCATGTAAAATTTTGTACAAATCTAAAATTATTTCATTGATGATTGAGATTCATAAAAATTAACGACTTTTAATAAAAACCTATAAAGAGTATAAAAATTAGAATTTTATTTTTCGTCTCATCAAAGATTGAAAAGGAGAATAAGAAAGTATCAAGAGGTCATGATCGGGAACGAAGAAGGTAAAAATCATCTCCCATCCCATTGCCATGCATATGTGTAACACATGTGAATGATTCACACTTTACCTAAGAGGTTAAGCGAGAATTATGCTGCAAATTGAACTTAGTTTTGCAACTCATTTATATTTTGTGTAAGATATAAAGTCTCAAAATACAAAATCAAGGATTCAAACCACTTTTTCTTCTAAAAAAGAACGATGCTAATTACTAGACCTGGACCCTCTATTGCAACACAAAAAAAATAGTGAAGCTCACCACTTGCACACTTGAAGAAAAGCAGTTGAATTACCAGCCATTTCTCATCTTCAATAGTACACTACTACAAGTCTACAATACACCAAAGAACAAAATTTGACCAGCTTTGAGTTAGGTGGCACTTGGCAGCTGTCCTGCAAACGCATTTGAGGAGCACTAAGGATAGGTGAATAGCAGATGTGATGTGACTTAATTGTTTAACTTTTATTGGTTTTTTTCAAATAAAATAAAATTTATCAGTCTTAATTGTTGTTGTTATTACAATGCAATGTGATTGCATCGCTGCCGCCATCATTTCCAATATGTTTTGCTCTATTGTTTTTAAGCAAAAGACTTGGTGGCTAGTACGTGAACAAAAGGATGTCACACCCTCGTTTCAGCACTTTGGTTGCGGCAGAAACATGTCCTTAACACACATGGAGGCCAATTTACTAAGATTAGGATCCATTATTCATTTGAGGTAATAGTAAAAAAAGAAAGCAAATTAAGGAAGAAGGGAAACTAAAATCGAGAAACAAATATGGATAAATTACTTCGATACGTATGAAAAAAATTATCTTTCTAAAGGTTTATATAATTGCAGTAACTCTAATAACAATTTTTCATTCATAACGATATTTAAGAATTATTATGTTTAAATTTTCATCTATAGAGAAAGAATAATAAACTAGTTTATATTATTTTAATTTTTACAATTTGAACATCATAAAAAAAAAATGAATTATATCAATGAATTTTTTTTAGAAAAAATATTTTAAAACATAAAAGAATAATAAGAATGAATAAAATAGATAGAGATGTTTTTGTTAAAATGATGATATAATTTTAATTTTTAGTTTGATTTTCAAAATCAGACAAATCCTTCAATTTCTAAAATTGACAACAACTAAGCTGGTAAACCTCCAAGTCAAGCTCATTTATTTATTTCTACCCATCAACAAAAAACCCTCCTTGTTCTCCTTGTACTCAACCCGTAACATGTGCCATAAAACGTCGTCGTTTGGAAGCATTTTCCTAGACTATAAAACGCTGCTGCATTTGAAATTCAAATTAAAAAAAGAAAAAACAGAATGGAATTACACAAGTTTTCGAAGTTCAAGCTCCAACTACAATCTCTCATAACTGAAGTTCGAGATCTCAGGGTAACGATTTTCCTCTCCCACGCCAATTTCCATTTCCATTTTCTCCGTTTCTTCTTCGATTAACTTTAACTCTTTCAGGACAGGGAACGCTCCTCCACCGAACAACACCGTCATCTAATCCAGGTTTTCGATTCTCTCTCACTATTTCCACCGGTTATTGTTCAATTAGGTTTTCAATTTTTGTCTTGTATCGCTTTTTTCATTTGATTCGGTTTTGTGATTTTTGAGAATAGAAGCACACGCGGAACGAGGAAGAGTGTAGCAGAAAGATACATGAATTGCAGTGCGAATTGGTTTCTATTAAAGAAGAGAGACAGAAATTGGAGATAAAGGTTTGGGGAATTTATTATTTATGCGATGTTGAAGTGTTTTTTGAAAGAAAAAAAGGAATAATTGATTTTTGTTTGTAATAATGCAGGTGAATTACTTACAGAATGATAATGTGTTGCTTGAAAATAAACAGAAAGAGTTGAAGGGAACACTGAATAGCTTACTTCAGTCAAGGGAAAACTTTGTGACTGCTTATGAGGTTATTGTGTGTGATTGGCTTTTTTAATTGTTGCTGTTAATTCTTATGTTATTGCATAATTGTATAACGCGACTTCTAGGGTGTTCCCTTTATTATTAGTTCCACAATAGATAGTGATTTTACATTTGATATTCTTTGGGCTAAATTGAAATTTACATTACTTGTTACACAAGTTGCCAATTTCTTATCATAACTATTCACAATTTTTTATATTATAATACACCTGTTATACTTACGGAAACACGGGTCTCTTTTTTTACAAAGATTGTGTTATAGGCTTCCTATTGTACTATATTGTAGTAAGCAAATGGAAAGGGATAATGTCAAACTAATAAAGTATGAGAGGAAGAGTGGGTTCTTTTAACCCCTCTCATTTTAAGATATTTAATTACCTTATGTGGTTCAATTTGGCTTACAAACAAAGTGTGCCTGAATTTGAGCCTAGCTGAAATACATGAGGGAATTTTTTGCTATCTTTTTTAGATAGCTATGTAAAGAAATCAGAGTATGCCATTTTATTAAAAGAAAGTTGTTTACATTCCAATTAGCTATTATTTTCATCTAATCCACATGTTTGAGCATAACGAAACTTTCTGTCTTGGTGGGCGCGTAGGGAGCAAAAGCAGAGTTGGTAGGTTTAAACCCCAAAATTTGGGATTAGGATTTTTGATGATGTTGTGGATATCGCTAAAACAATGAGGAATCATACTTTATAGTAAACCTTTTTTTTAACTCCTGATTATGGACTGCCATTGATTGTGTATTTGAGTTAAAAAAATGGGTTATGCAGGAATCTACTTCTCATATGAAACGTTCAATTGAAACCAAGGATAGGATGCTTGGTGTCCTCTCAGAGAAGATAAATTCTCATCTGCTATTATTTGATTCTATAGAGAAGGAGGTGTTTTATATCAAGCAAATTTTGGATAAAGTCCAGAACATGGTCAAAGATAAAGAAGAAGTTGGTAGGTTGTTTTTCAACTGACACTGATTCGAAACATGCACATTTGTAGATATTCTTACCAACCACAGAAGTTTCATTGCATTTTCAGTTATTTTTACCCTTCCTTTATTCAGTGATCAGCTTTAAAAACAAAATGGATCAGGTCTCTGCGTTCGAAAAAGAATTTGTTGGTAATTTAGAAAACTCTCTATTCTATCCTACGCTTAAGAATATGTTAGTGATACATCCATCTTAGCTTTATAAACTGACAAACCTTCCATTTTTTTCTAGAACATATCAATGACCTAAGAAGTAATCTGGAAAATAAAGAGGCCGAGTCAAGAAGAAAAGATAGAGTCATCTCAGATCTTGAAGCAAAGCTTGATGAAGCAAAACTTAGCAATAATAACCAAGTTCAAATAGAAGATATATCCATAACAACATGGAATAGATATTTTTTCGTTGACAAAAACAGCATGGGATAGTTATCTGTATCAAATACCAAAAAATTAATTTGCACTTTCGTAAATTATTTTTTAATTTGTTTCTTAACTAGTGCCACCTTCAGAAAACTTTATTTGCAAAGGATACAGAGATACATAATCTAATTTCAAACAAAGAGGTACAATATTCAACTTGTTCATTATGTTTTTTAATTCTGATTAGAAATCTCATTATTTTCTGACTTTTTTAAAACAATCCATAGGCTTTACATTATGAAGTTGGAAGCTTAAGACTCATCTTACAGAGGTTTCAGGGCACTATTACTAATATGAATGAAGAGGTATATGAAATTTATCTTCATCTTATTCACGATTTGAAGTATTTGATTTTCAATATTTAATTTTTAACTTTTGATTGTTGGGCTTTTTTTGTCCTTCTCTTTTTTGAACTTGATCTATGTATTATTAATTTCAAAGATGTATAAGGACAATAAGGAATACTCCCTCCAGTCCTTTTTATAAGAAATAATTGAGTGTATTGTTTTTCCTAATTATCAGAAACACAAACCCACTTTCAAGTGTATTAATTGCTAAGTTCCTTTTATACCTTCCTTTTGTTGTCATTTTCCATGTAAGTGAATATATTGGTCTTGAATGAACTTAATACTGTAACGTGGGTATTTTTGGAATAACTTGAAACTTCCTTTGATCACAGTGATTTAAATGCTTTACATTGGTCTTAGTTAATTGGTTATTTGTTTCTTGGAATACTTTTCTGCCCTGGAAGCACATTGTTCCACAATTTTGTTCACTCGGCACATTGTTTTAGAGATACACTAGTGCTTGTGTTTGAATGAAATGTTTCATCTGCTTTGTAAATTGGGGATGCCTGCATAGTCGTGTAATTAATATTTTAGTTTTTCTGTACAATTCTTTGCCACCATTCCTTCTTGTTTGTTCTCAATATGAAGGAGCATATTTTAGTTTGTATTCGTATATTTCAGTACAAAGGTTATTCTATTCCAGGACAAAAGGTTGTTCTTGTCAATTTTGCAACATAAAGAAGCAAGTGCAGCAGATATGAAGATAGCAAATATTAGGTAAAACTAATTTAACTCTGAAATGTATGTTTGAATTTATAGGCTTATTCAGACATGTCTTTTCTTGGTTGGTGCTTAAGGTCATTCCTGTTCATTTTTGGTTTCATTTTATCCTCTATCAACATGTTTTTAGCCAAATTGCAAAACTTGAAACCAAAAAACAGAGACTTTAAAACTGAAAATTGGATAGGAGAATTAACGTATTCCATAAAAAACATAATCCTTATAAACCAATATTTTGTACCTATAACTCATACTAATTCATGATGAGATATGAACGAAGTCTACCTGATGAGAAATCCATAGTGTTTCAATGAGGGAGAGAATACACATGGGCAGCATCTTTATAACGTCGTAGCCTAATAACCTTATTGCAGATGGACCACTTCAGTTTCGGCTAATTAAATAATGACTCTAAACAGTTAAATGTTTAATGTGCGGCTCACTTTAATAAAGATATAAGTATAAATTTCCAACAACTCCTTTATTCTTATGGATATAAATGGTACCTGGTAATGAGCGATGAAAATATATATTCGGTTGCCCTTCATTTCTAGTCTTATAGATAAATAATTCAATCATTTCATTCATATTGAAATAGTAATGACTCTTTCCTAGGAAGGAAGACATTGTTCAAAACATTGAAGAGAAGTCTCAAGAACCTACTTGATTGTTTTATTACAAGGCAGAGGTTTGTAGAGTCTTTGAATTCTGTTTTTAAATACTTAAATCATAGTAATTTGACCCGATTATACCGACAACAACTGATATTGTTTATGATTATTAGCTATATGAGAAAGAGAAACAATAACTTTGAACCATGGCAGTCAAAATTGGGACAGCACATTTTTCCTGGAGATGTTTTCTTATTCTTTTGTCTTAGATTTCATTGTTAGCAATTGATTGGTACACCTAGTCCACAAATAACCAAAGAAGCACAAAATTTACAATTTTCGGCAATTGATCTTTGTGAATGGAAATTCTTAGTTTAGTTGTATATGTTCCTCAAAAGTTTTCAACAAAAAAGGAAAATACATTTGTTTGCTTATTTTTGCAAAGTGAGTTTGGTTTCCTAGAGTGGTTCTAAGACAGAAAAAAATGAACAGCATTCATATGCTGAAAATCTTTAGTCAATGCAGATTTAAGAAGAAATCTAGGAGAAGCTATTAGGTAACAATAAAGGTTGAGGTTAGCTTACTAGTGCAAAAGGTCCTCCCTTTAGTGAGGAAGTTTGGATTGGTAGTTACTATTGTAACTATTATCTGTATCTTGTGATTGAGGAAAGGAAAAGATAAATATTGGATTGGAATTGCCCTAATAGTTTCGGCCCACGACTTTGATTGTTTATGTAGTTGTGCTAGTTTTAAGTTGTGTTTGGGAAATGTCCCTACACATGCTGATCAATTTGATTGTACTCTTGGTTTCTCTATCAATTGAATGGAGTATTTTACTGTAAAAAAATGATTAGACGATCATGGGGATAAGAACTTTTGCTTGAGATAAATTTAAGATATGAAAGGTTTGAAATCTATGAACAGGTAAACTATGTACAGTCATAGCTTCACAGGCACTCACCATTCTATTTAAATATGGCTGGGGACATTTGATTTTTGAAAAGAACTTTTAACATATTTCCAGCTTATTTTCGTCAGCGAACTACTTTAGACAAAAAGTCAGTCTCTATTTTCAAGGCAGGTGTTGTATTATATGCATTTGTTTAGTTGAATACTAAAAATTTTTGGGGGCTGACGATGGAACTTTTGAGACCAAATGTGTTGATAGAATGATTCACTGGCTATATGCCTTTTATTCTTTTGGCTTGCTTCAATTCTTCTTTGGCAGCTTACATCCAATCACATCTCTGATGACTTACAGAAAGGTATGCATTGTTTTGCTTTATTTATGCTGCCACTGGCTGTGTAAATTGATGGAAATTGGTAGATGTGCTCATAAATTATTTTAATTTTGTATACTTCAAACTATTATTCATCCATTTGCCCAGATGTCGTACTGTATACTTTAGTGCATTATATTGTTATGAAACAAGTTTTGATGATTGGTTATATAAGTAGGTAATTTACACTGATCAACATTGTTACTTGAACATCCTACTTTGATTACTTTGGATATTTAGCTGTAGGGAGCAAAATGTACATACATATGTCCTAGTTTGGGAACTTTAAAAAGTCTCCACAGACATCGGTTAGGTGATGGATTTGAATTGTAGATGTAGCAATAGAAAATAGTAATAGCCCACATATGTGCTTGGGAACTTGCTTTGCTGTTATGGTTGAGTTTTAAAAAATTGTTATTTACAGAATGTTAATCTATCTACATACATAATGACTTCAATAGTTCGCTTGACCGTAACACCTCTCTTACACTAAGTTCCTGTAAAACCCAAACTCCACTACTACAAACAACCATGATCGTCCTTTTCTCATTTCCATAGCCATGAGAAACAACCACCTAATAACCCATAACTCATAACCCCCATTAACTAATCTTCAATCGCCAGAAGCATCCTCAAACAACCTAGAACCATAGCCAACACCTCTTCGCTATGAATCCAATTCCTACCGCACTCTTGCAGTCACGAAAACTTTAACCTACCGTCGACCTAACTACATCTCGCACCATAAAGGCAATACCTTAGACACCAAAACTCAATGCATCAGAATCGTTCTTCCTCACCTCACCAAAACACTTCTTCACCATAGAACCACTGCGTCTATCTTCTTATGCACCATAGTCTTCGTTGGTATTAGGATCACACCCACCTCCCAAACTTGTGCATACATTACCCACTGTTGTGTCTATTGTCATGTTGCCACCGTCCAAATCACTGACCAACCACAACCAAATAAGTCACGTCATTATTGATGTCTTCCCTCCTTTTTCCCGTAAGCCAGCAACCATTGTTGATTGATTGTCGAAATTGGATTCATTGCAGTCAGTGAATTGCTGTAGTCGCACAATCAGACAATCAATGATTGTCTGGTTTTGATCGGACGGGTCTTGAAGAATGCTAATTTTTATTTTTATTGTATAATTTGAAACATTGAGCTTAGATTTGGACCATCCGATCTTTATTTTTATTGTATAATTTGAAACATTTGATCGAATGATCATTGATGTCTGAGTGTGTTAATGAAGGGACCCTTGATTGGACCAGGTTCCTCCTTTTCTGTTTCGTTTGCAAAGCATCAACATTCTATTAGTGGTTTTCGTTTCTATTCTACCACCATTTTTATATATGAATGAAAAAAATGTTATTTGGTGTGGCTATTGTGATGCGTGATCCGACGTATTGACAAAATAATTGTTTGTATAGTGTTTTTGTGACTCATTTTCAATGATTTTGTGTGGATCAATTGAGAAATAAGTTGATGTGCTTAGAAGTTCTATTATCCGTACAGATGCCCTGGAATTGAGCAATGTTAGAATCACATGCACACATCTATGGTCGAATCTGATAATGTTCAAATGACAAAGTGTTATGGGCCTTAGGTTAATTGATCAAACATTATATTGAATGGGTTTGTAGTACACTAGTTCAATATGTAGCGTGAATCTTGTTCAATCTAACCCTATTGTTTTTACTTTAGGTAATCTTCTATAACCCTTCTTTGTTAGGCTTATTCCACGCTCGAGTTCAATTGTTTTGGGTCCGAGTCCAATTCTAAACAGTTACCTCCTAAATCCATATACACATCTTTATTAACGATGTTTGCATGCCATGAGACTGAAATATATGTAGGCGCTCTAGACATTTAATATACGCTCCAGCTCCCCAATACATGTTAATTTTTCTATTGTATTGATGTTCATTTTGTTTATAGTTTCTATTCAATTGCTGCCATGAATGGACATACTGCAGAACACATTCAAACTATTATTTGTAGATATTCAAGGGATGAGATATTTACTTTGTTGTGAGTATATAAGATTCGAGTCTTTTAGGGTGGTTTTTAAACTCATTTTTTGCAATGTTCTTCGTTGCTAGAAGCCAAAATAACTCATGCGGAAATATATTAAACCAAAGCACTAGTAGAATCTAAGCAAGAGTGAAAAGAAAAATTCAATGGGTGTATTAAGCACAGATACAAACACAACACCTACATTAAATTTATTGGAAAATACTAATGAATGCTTTAAGGCATTGATTCAGAAAATAAATATAGTAGTAAAAAAATAAAAAATAAATATAGAATATTAGAGTTTGTGTAACATCCCTATTTAGTATAAATAATTTGTAGTAATTTTTATGTTTTACATGTTAGTATTAATAATAATAATAATAATAATAATAATAATAATAATAATAATAATAATAATAATGATAATGGGGAAAATAGTAAAGTAAAATAAGTAAAACAATTTAAAATAAACGAAAAAGAAAAAGAGTGAGAGAAAGAAGAAGAGAAGGAGAAAAGAAGAAGAAAAGAGAAAACACCCAGAAACACTGACAACCCAAGAAAAGATAAAGGAAAAGTGCATGTTGTTGGAAGTCTATGTAGAAAGGGTTTAGGGTACAATCATTTTCTCCCTTCCTTTGGAAATAAGAGGTGGGTTTCCATTTTCCTATCTCTCATTCATGCACGTATGAAACAATGTGTTCCATAGGTTAGGGATTTGGGGTTTAAGAGTTTGAAACGAAGAAAAATGATTTTTATTTTATTTTTGGTTGGATTTAGGGATTTTGAAATAGATTAGTGTAGAATTGAGTAAATTGGAATTTTTGTTGCTGTTTTGTGTGTGTTCATTACTGATTTACTCATGATTTGTAGCATTATTGTTGCAAAGAATTGTTAGGAAAATTAGTGTGATAGAAGGAATGTTATTAACTTGAATTTCGTAAGACATATGTGTGATGTTTTGGTCATAACTTTTTCTATAGACATCCGTTTTGAATGATTTTTAGTTTTCTGGAAACTAGACTCAATTATCTTCAAATTGAGTACAAAATTCGTGATGATTGATTATTGATTTTGAAAAATGGATTACAAGCTGGACCAGAGTTATTGTTTCTGTGTTGTTTTCTGTCATTGTGTCTTATTTTAATAAACTGCAAGAATTGGGACTAAATAAAAAAATAAAATAAAATTTTATCTATAAAGTAGACATCATAAGCTTTCCAAAGAGTACTCATTCACTCAATTCTGATATTTGTAAGTTTCTGTCAAATGACTCTAAAGTTAAACTCTGTTTTTGGAAAAATTCACCTTAAACATTTTTCTAAAATTTTATTTTACATTGTGTGATTTGTATGATATAATTGACCTAATAGCTTATGTTATCATAATAATTTTCAAGGTTGAGTGTATGGTAGTCTTTAATATATGTATTAATAGATGATGTTATATTTGTGTGTATATGTGTATGGATTGTTATATATAATTCCTATATATTTGATTAAAGTGAGAAGTATAAGATTCATCCTAGCTAGATGAATTCTTCGTCTATATACGACGGAAGCGAGGGGTAAGCGAGGGTAAGTGGGGCACCACTTACAGACGTAATTATGTCCAATCTTACCAAAATAAAGTTACTAACAAGAAGAGCGCATTAGTAATACTCACGTCTAATGACTTGAATATTTAGAAAGAGTCAAAACTTTACATTGAAGAGAAACTCAAGAAATAAGTATAGTCCCAAATTAGGATGCTAATTGATTTAATTTCATTTATTGGGACCCACTAAGATATAATCTCATCCAATTTTATTCAAATGTGTTATAGGTAAAAAGGCTTATATCACATGTTGAAGAAATGACGCGTATCAGTTTACATTATAGTCTGCTTATAATTTTATGGGGAATTATTTTGAACCATGGATGTGTTATGTACTCCATATTTCTATGTTTTTCTTTGAATGATTAGTATGTGTATGAATACATTTTCATGACTTTGTGTCGGGATTGTATTAATCATCTCTTTTGTCGAATTATGTTAATGCTCAAGTTATATTCTAGACAATTAACTTATAGTATTACAGTTTGAAAATGATATAGTCAACTTTTTAGAATTTTAAATTTTGTTTTATCAATACAAAATTTTTATTTTTGATTTTCTTAAATTGTTAGTATGATTAATTTCTTTATCAATAAAGCTCTAATTATTTTACACGTTTTTCTCCAAACAATAATAAATATTTCATGTGACACGCAAACTAAAATCTTAAAGAATAAACTGGTAAAATAATACTTCATCTAAAATAATCTAAATAAAATCATATTTAAAAATTCTATATATCTAATATAATTCTGATAGAATATCAAATAAAATTATATTAAAAAAATTTATATATCTAATATAATTCAAATAGAATATCAGTATAATAAATTTAATGCTATAAAAAAAATTAGGGTTTAGAAATTTTAATTTTATGCAATTATGGAATAGTTGCAGCCGTGTAGTTGGCCATAAGTGACTGTCTAATCAAAATGAAACGATCCATAAAAAAATATAGTTTGGAGTTTAGAAAAAAAATAAAAATGACTGATTTTGAGTTTTGGACTGTGTGATCTCTATCAGACGATGAGGGATCTGTGACTATATGACTGCAGACACTTATGGACTTCACTAAAACCCGATCCTATATTTAGAAACACGAGATATAGTAGCATACTGTTTTCAATCATGATCCATCATTGACTATATAGGCTATTATTCACCACCATGTACTTCATCACTCGATACATTGGTAATGGTGAGGAGATACTAACAACGAATGGAATGGGACGTTGGATCTCGAATTTAATTTGGTCAGAGAGTCTGATAAAATAAAGCAGTGGCCAGATGGTCATCGACCATAAATGAATGGTGGTCATAGAAACTCTCGGAAACTGAATAAGTCACCCTTTAAACACGGGAAATATTTGACCTTATTCTTTTAATCTCATATACTTTTTTAATAACTTTTTCTTTTTAATTATATTATTAACATATTCTATTATTATTTTTTATTTTTTTCTTTATGTTCATCAAATATTTTTCAACAAAAAATATTATCTTCATCTCAAAATATCGGTCACATTGATTATTTTATGCATTTTTAAAAAAATTAATAATAATAAATAAATAATAGAAATTCTATTAAATCATATTGTTAATTGTGGATATATTCTATTTATTATAAATGTAAAGTAAAAAAAATATAATTTAACATCTTCTTTTTCTAAAATTATCTGTGTCTATTTTTATATAAGTCATATATACGTTAAATTATTGAGTCATCGTCTTTAATTAAACTAAATTAGTTATATTATGGTAGTAATAAGTTATTCATCAAGATGATCATTTCATGTATCACAAATCAATTTAGAACTTTAAGGGATATTATAATTTGTATTTTTCATGTATTTTAAAAGACACTTCCGATCATCACACATAATGACGGATTTTCTTGTGGACAAGAATGGATCGCGATTCGTTCTAAGTCATCAATATTTAATATATATTTTATTTAATCTTATATATAAAAAAGAAATATAATATACTCTTTAAGGAAAATAGTTGAGCTTATTTAATTTTTCAAAAGTAATAAAAAAAGTTATTGCAATCTTGTTGTTCTATATAAAAATTTGTTCAATAAAATAAAATGTGTTACTAAAAATAGAATTTATTTTTTGTCGCAACAATTAAATAATATTTTGAAAGTGAATCATGTTGCGAGTTCGACATTTGAAAGTGATATTTTTGAAAGTCATTTATATTTCTTAAGCAATATATAAATTAAAGTTCCAAAATACAAAATCAAGAAATTTGAAATGCATTTTTTTCCTTAAAAAACAATGATGTTAGTCACTAAACTAATTTCATTTTTGTTACACTTCATATCTAATTATATATATATATATATATATATATTTATAAATTGTTTATCTTATTTTGGTATTCTCATTAATATTTTTGAAGCTCCACCATTGATCACACATCTACAATAATGTATATATATAATGTGGATAACAAGAAAATAAATAAAAATATAATTTTAATTGAATTCACTAGTGTGATACAATATAAAACTTTAAAATCATCATATAATAAAAAATAAAATAAATAACTTTAATTGAATTCACAAGTGTCATTAAATATAAATTTTAAAATTATACATGTTTATATAATTTTTTTAGCATGTAGATTTATATATAATTAGATCACACAGTAATATTAACAATAACTTATCCATAATATTCATTCTTTCAATATGACCAACATATGTCTTGGATGGTAAACCTCTGATTAAAAGATCCATTATCCTTAAATATCTACCAACATTTTTTAATAGGCAAATGTTGGGATTAGTTTCTTAGATGGAGGGCAAATTTGTTAGCACAGTGAATTGAGCTCTAGAACTTTTTTTTCTTCTTTCTATTCCTAGAACTTCTTTTTAATAAACCCATTCTTAAGCATCTCGATCCATGCCATAATGATAATACTCCATGCATAAACTTGTTCAAAAATAACTCGAGTTAACCATAATTATCAAATTTTGTTGAAAAATAATTAACCATTCATAAATTTAGTAAAAATAAAATCACAAAATATATATGCTTTAATTTAATTGACAAATATAAATATTGTTGAGTTAAATACTATATCTTAAATTAGAACTAAAATTTTAAAATAATATACAAGTTTATTTACCATTTCATCTAGATAAAAAATACATAAATTTGTTTTGAAATAATTATTAGTTAAATTTTAATTATTTTTCAATTAAATTCTAAATAACTTCATTCTCGTTCTTCTAAAGGTTGGATAAAATTATGCATTTTTTTGGATTGCCATAAGCTAAATAGTGTTTGTTAATTAAAATATTACTTTTGATAATTTCAATATATTGAATAAACACCTCAAATTTTATTAATATCATTTTTAAAGACACTTGTTATTAACATTTTCCTGGTAATAAATTTTACTTGGATCTGCAAATCAAGTTGTACCGTTGCCATTAAATGACCTCATAAAGCATGGTTGTGTTTGAGGTTATCATATCCGCCAAGTTTTTGCTTAGCATTAATTCTTTGTCTCCCACTTCGGAACATTATATGGGGAAACTGGAATTACATCAATGTAATTAAGGTTTAGCTTAATGCAGAGTCTTCTCTATCTTAAAATATATTAAGAAAAATATATAAATAAAAGTAAAATAATAATAATTTTTATTAAATTATATTTATTGTATTAATATATTATCATAAATATATAAAAAAATATTACACTTTAAAATAATATAATTAGTATTAATTAAAAAATACAATTGAAAAAATATATATTAAAATTGAAAAATATTATTTATTTTAAAATAATATTTTTTTATTTATAAAAATGGAACACTTATTGTGGAAGGAGACCTGATATGATACTCGTCCTTATACGTAAAACTTTTATAAATTGTGTTTCTTTGTATAAAATTATCTTTAAATTGTCTTAAGTTATAGTTCAATTGACAATGTTGATATCGTTAGGTTAAAAGTTTTGTTCCAAGTTCAAACTCAAGACCTTATAATTGTGTGAGTTAATTATGATAAAATTTATCATCTCTTCTAGCTAAGATAATTTTTTTTAAAATTAAATGATGTATTAATTATTTTTCATAAAAATATAAGTAATTAAATAGAAATAATTAAAGATCTATCACTTTTCTCTCTATCTTAGTATTTGAAGGACAATTTTGGAAAGATAACAAATATATAGTTGACAAATTTAATGTGAAAATTACTCTTATTACTTCTTGTCTATCCACTATTGATCAAATGAGTTTTTACATATAAAGAAGTACTATCGCTCCCCTAAAAATAAGAGCATCTCGAAAAATTTCATTGTCCAATTTTATAAAATCCTCTTTTAATTGTCAAATGCATTAATTATTTCTTTAAACACATCCCTAATTAATGAATGTATTGAAAAATACAAGAAATAAAAGTTTGAATTGTGTTGACTATTTTTAAAATATTTTTTGTTTTAAAATAAGTTATTTATCAAAAGTTTATCTTTACTTAGACACGAACCCTTAACACAAGAGAGAAGAAAAGAAAAGACATAAAGAATTCAAAGACAAAAGTAAGGAGATAAATGAAACGAAAAACATAGTTATATTTATATTAGTTTGCAACAACTATTGCTACATCAAGCCATTCCTTTATAGAGAGATTTTGTCCTAGTATAGCCAAAGACTTAATCAACTAAAGTATTATTAACTCAATCTCTTTAGGTTTTGATTATTCTGTAACCTTCTCCAAGCTAAATAATATTTTCTAGCAACTCCATGTATTGAGTATTAGCAAGCCTTTCTAGACACCTTGTATTACAATGCCTCAACATGCAACTAAAAATACAGTCTCTAGATTCCTCAAGAATTATGGCTCCACATGCCTCTTTTGAGTGGAGTTTGTACAATACCTCTCCATGTTCCATAAGTATTACCCCCTTCATCCATGATCTTTGATCATTTAAGCATTTTATTTTTATTCCAAAAATTTGGTTCTTTTAGAAAATCAATATGTAATTAATGATGTTTTACCTTTTGTACCCTTTAAAAAATCAAAAGCATGTATTAAATAAAATTTGTTTTTACTTAATGAATGAAAGGTAAAAAAGACTAAACCAATAAAAATTTATTATTTCTTAATATGTGTGTCCAATGCTAAAAGGATAAGTTTGGGGACGGAGGGAGTATTTACTCTACTTCTCCCGGCGTTCCATTAGAAACCGTCTAGTTTTCTCAATAATACTGCAACTGCTCGTTGAGAATCAAATGTTTATCTATCTCTTCATACTTTCCTTTAAACAAATGAGGCTATCACTGTTGAGCCAAATTACAAGTTTGTGTCTAACTTGACACAAAGTTTGTCTTAGGATTCTAACTATCGTTGAGAACATATTACAATTTAAATCTCATATCAATTAAAGTATCACTGTTCATTTTGAACTATTTGTGACCGAACTAGATTGATTTAAGAGATTTTTAATGACTTTTCTAAGACAAGATATTATAATTTAAATTTCATGTTTAAGGCTTTTCTAATATATTCTTTCAAATATGAACATGATATTTTTTTTTTCTTTCTGTTTTGATCTTTCAGACTTTTCATATGATATTCAGTTGATGAACATAATCTTAAATATTTTTCGTTTAATGTATGCATCACAAACATCTAGACAATATAAACTATCTTAGATATGATTTTCTTTGCTACTATGGATGCCATCACCACTATTGGATTGTATCTTCATGATAATCTTTGTCAACTTTGGATATTAGCGTCGATTACTTCAGTTTGAAGGAAGTTCTTTTTATTTTTTACATAAAAATATATCCATTGAGAAAAAGAGTCGTTTGAGATGTGTAGAATGTTGCATTTGTACATGTAGTTGTTTGACTTTACATCTTTTTATTGTGTAGGTTACCAAGCTACTATGTACTTTCTATAAGATCTTCAGTTTCTATATTGTAATGTCACATTGTCTTGGCTTAGAGGAAGTGACACTAATTCATCAGAGAAATCTTTGTTTTGTTGATTTCTTGTTGACTCTTCTTGGATAGTCTTCAAGTTGTACTAAAGGAATATTGTTATTAAGGAAACGTTGCTTGGTTGACTGTTACAATAGAGGAATCTTTAGTTTTCTTGAGTTTGCTAACCCATTGAGTTGGAGGAATGTTTGATATTCGTTGTTGACTTTTCTTTAGATGTTTGACCAATGTTGATTTCTCTTTTGGACACTCATCAATTATTATTCTTCTTTTCATATCTTCAAATGTTTGGTGATGAGAGGCTTTGACCAAAGCCATTTGTTCTATCATCTAATATGTGATTCATATTCATATTCAGATAATGACTTCACATATTAATGTGAACGCATATCTTAGATCAGAGTTTTATTGTTTTGATTATCATAATATTTTTCTAAGTTATGACTTGCTCTTTCATTAGTAAACTTAATCAACTTGCTCTTTAATTAGTGATCATATCAATAATGTGCACATAATTGATTATCACTAAATCACAATAGTTTCTCTATTACATATGTCAGATAGTCAATGACATAGATTTTTGCTATTTCGTAAACTAATTTGCGCACTTAAAGTAATTAGTTAATGAATAATTATTTTCTTATCATTAAAATATCAATAGTAGATATTGTACTTGAACCAATCTGATTCTTATGGTTAATGTACATTTGTTTCTACAACAAAAAATAAGTGTAGTAATAAAAACTTTAACTAATTCTATTTCATAAAGGATGCAATTGTGAAGGCAATATCAATTACCAACAAATTTAATATTTATAACTTTTATGATTAATTTTTTTGTAATATTTATTAATAAAGTTTTTAGATCTCTTATCCCTCCCTACTTGTGAAACAAAATTATCTAAGTTACAATGATTTTCTACATTTTTGAAAGTTAAAATTTTATTAAAAAGCAAAACAAAAATAAAACTAAGGTGACATAGCTCCTACAAAAAAAAAAGTTAATAAAAGGACATACATAATTTTCTGTCTTAATTTTCTGTCTTAATTTTCTACATCTTATACAATTCCATTTTAATGGGAAACTGGAATTATCAATTTGATTCATGTTCACTAGAGATTAATTTAAACCTCCCATATTGATTAGGTGAACATAAGAACATTTTTAGGAGATTCAATAATCCTCAATTTAATCTAAATGCCCTAAACATGTACTATAGGTGTAAAGACAACCGTTGACCATGTTTTTGTAAAAACAAAAGTTTGCTAATTTATCTCTTGGTGTACACAACACAACCACTTTAATTATTTTTTTCTCTTGCAGTAGTTGTACCAGCTGCTCACTATCTTCTTGACTCTTAGTATCTAGAACAGCTAATAATTTCGATTCCCTAAGCAATTAAATTATTTATTCATAGATATATTTTGGATTTAGTTAAATTTGCTTTATTAAAATATTAGATTAGACTTGTTATAATTTTAAGATGTTACATTAGTAATTAGGACAAGTCTTCTACCTTTAATTATAAAGATACATGGGTATTTTTACTTCTATATTAATAAATTTTTTTTAAAATATTGAAATAAAAATTAGAAGTAACTGACTTTTCATTAATACATTGAACACTACTACATTTTATAAATTATTTGAAGAGTATCAAAATTTATTATGAAAATTACCTTTTTCAAAAATAATAACTTTGAAGAGTTCTTTTTTATTTTAATCAATTTGTTGTTTGAAACTTTAAAAAGTTTAAATCAAAAGAAAAAATACTTTTAAAGCTTAAAATATAAGTTGTTTTGAGTAATTTTACATGAAAATCATTTTTTATAGATATTTTTAGTAAAAATTATTTTTTATTTAGTTAAACAAATATAAAATAACTTCTACTCTATTTAAAGTTCTAAAAGAAAAACAACCGCTAAATTTTATCAAACGTCAAAATATTTTTTTAATAGTGTAAGAAACAAAGGCTTACTCCCTACATTTCCTTTGTCTCAAAATATAAATATAAATAGATTAAAAAGATTATCTATATAGTTAAAAAATTTAAACCCCATAGTATATATATATATATATAATTTATTTTTTTATTTATAGTTTATTTTATTAAAGATAGATAAAGAAGAGAAAATTAAAATTCCTCGTGAAATTTATTTTGCATGCATTTCTTTATTTTGAGGATTTTGTGAAATAGACAAATGAATCAAAATTACATGAAAACCATTTAAAAAAAAATATCTTCTCTTAAATTAATTAAAAAACTATTAAAAAGTTATCTTTTTTTTAATTAAATATATCTCTATTCTTCTCTAATTAAATGAAAGTACAATATATTTTTGGTATGAGAAGAGTTTGAGACATCTACCCAATTCCCAATTAATATTGTGAACAAAAAATTTATAAAGGTCCAATAAGGAAAAGCAATGATGATAAGTGAAATTTGAATTTTGTCTCATTAACAAAGTTTAAGAAATAAACTCAACTAAAAAAAGAAAAATCAATAACCTGAAACAGATCTATGAATCTGATTCACACATCCACACCTATCATTAAAATCACAGCTTTAATTGGACCCACATTGTTAATAATTAATGGAGAAAAAATAGTACATATAGATATCATATGAATGTAGCAATGTCAATGTCATGGTGCACAGAGGTTTTGTTCATTTCATTCATTCAAACTCACATCTGGATTGACTACACTACACATCTTATACGGACACATAGATAAAGATACTTATAACTTTTTACATAAGTGCGTGAAACCACGTCATATAAACTCCAAAACTTACATCAATGTAGTGTATCTTTCATTTTAGATGATTAACAAAATCGCATTGGGTCAATGCTATTAGATAGATACACTTCACACCACATCAATACAATTCAAATGTTCATATTGTTAATATCAAAAATATAAGAGAGTAACATCGATATACTTATGTTTATTTAAGTAATAACTTAATTTAATTTTTGAAAAAAATCGTTAAACTCAATTTAATTTTTAAGAAAAATAATTTTTTTTTTATTTATGAGAAAATTAAACTATAACAATTTAATTAAAATTTTATAATTTGTTTAGTTGATAAAAAATGATAAATGAAAAAAAAGAAAGTCAACAGAAAAAAAAGGAAATAATTTGATTATTTAATAGTTTAGTACAAGAGAAAATGAGAAAATGAAATATTTCTTATTGAATGACAATGTCTTAAAACAAAAATTAGATATGATTAAAAATAAATATTACATTTCAATGAAAAAAAAATAGAAAATATAAATATTATAAAATATAATATTTGTAGTTTATTTAATTGAAACGTTTTATTTGATTGTTAAGGAATTTATTTTATATTGTAATAAAATACATATTTTATTAAAAAAAGTACATATTATTATTATAATATTTAATTTTTGCTTAATGACATTTATGTCATTTTATAAATACATATATTTCTTTTTTATTAATATTTTTTTTCGTTATCTCTTATACCAAACTACTAATTAATCAAATTTTATCTCTTATTCGAGATATCTCTTAACAAAATATTGAAAATCTATAAGCCTCCTGAGCCCCTCCCTTAAGCTCTATGAAATAATAGGCGGGAGCTTTAAAAAAATTAGCTTCTCCCTTAAGCTCCATGAAATAATAGGCTGGAGCTTTAAAAAAATTATTTTGATAGGGGGCCTAATATTAGAGGATTAATAAAAAAAATTAAGGGGACCTTGGAGTTGGAGACTTTTTTGACAGCTCTAACCAACACATATTGACACTTTAATTTTAGCAAAAATTTGACTTAATTGCAGCTTTTATCCCTCTATTTTAATATCCAAAAGTTTTAGTCTATCCCTTAGATATTTTAACTGAAAAAATTGTGATTTAACATATTTTAAACGACGTTCATATGATTTTATGATGTAGAACTATCAAGATACATTAATCATTTATATGTTATTAATTAAATAGTTAAATAAGTTTTTAGTCCCTATAATATTTTAAATTTTCATATTAAGTCCATGTAAAAAAATACATTTTTTAGTTCCTACAAATTATTATTCTACATTTTTAGTCCTTGTTGGGACATCAACATATATTTTTGAATTATTTTTTTGTATACATGTTTACAACACTATAAAAATTTCTTCAACAAAAAATTAGCTAAAAATTCGATTTTTAGGTCCATATTTTTAGGAATTTTATCTTGACATATGACATTTAAAAAATTCATATTTAATTCATACAAAGTTAAAAAAAATTAAATTTGTATGGATTAACTTTTAATAATATTCTAAACATAGTTGGAAAATATTATTCAAAAATTTAGAAGTTGAAGAATATTTCGTTACATAAGAAATAATTTTTATGAAACAACCCGAAGATTTTACAGTTAAATATAAAAGAGAATTGGATTTGCTTTCTCAAAAGGTCCCTATAGACAATGATATAAGATATTTGACTTATTTACCCTAAGCATTAGTTACGCTATAAGTAACTATGATAGTTGTCTATATTATAAAATATTGAGAAAACATGACTATATATAAATGATATGCTCATAGCTAGTAATAGTAAATAAAAAGTTAACGTTGTAATAAATATCAACAATGTTATATGTATGACTATAATTTCTATACATTTATTCAACACATCGTAATCTTTATTTCTATTACATTACCACCGTATCAAATTCATCATATCACTGTATAAAATATTGAGAAAACATGACTATATATAAATGATATGCTCATAGCGAGTAAGAATAAATAAAAAGTTAATGTTGTAATAAATATCAACAATGTTATATGTATGACTATAATTTCTATACATTTATTCAACACATCGTAATCTTTATTTCTATCACATTACCACCGTATCAAATTCATCATATCACTATATATTTCTTTTATCACTCAAGATGTCTAAGAGGTGTTGGGCATCCACCATTCTTTTTAGAAAAATATAGAATATTGACATCAACAACATATATTTATTTGATTTAATTTATATATACTGTCAAGGTAAAAAAAACATATTAATTGTGAATGATAATAATCCGATGTTCAAAATATTTGATTTTTATGGTAATCATATTTAAAATAACATACATAAATGGTTATGATATGTTGATAATATAATTTTTTTTACAATGTTTGTGCATGTAAATTAAACTTTTATTTATTTATTTTAAATAAATAAAATATGAATATTATTTGTGAAAGTGTCTAATTTAAAAATCAAAATATATTTGTATATAGTAATTAAATTTAATGTCATTACCCTCATTATTAATTACTATCTCCGTCTTTATATATAAAACTTCATTGACTAAATCAAATAAATTAATAAAGTTGATTGTAATATAGAATTTATTGGTATTTGAGCTATTTGACTAGTTTACCTAAAAAAGAGATAATTGATTTATGGTTTTATCATAATTATTTATTATATATTGTATAAAAAATATAACATAATTAAAAGTATATTTGTAAAGAAATAACTAATATAGTTCAAAAGTGAAATGAGTCTTACAAAAATGACAAAAAAAGTCATTAGAGACAAGAAAGGTAATTTCATTGTTTTGATACATTTTTAACTTCTTGCATATGTACTCGAAATATATTTGAAGAATATCTAAAATGCATCGAAACATCAAAAAATATATATTTATATATATATATATATATATAATTAAAGTATCTAGAAGTATTAAGTATTGAATGTTAATCCATATTGAGAAATATAAAATAATTCGAGAGAATTACATGTTAAAGCAATTAAAAATTTAATTTTTTCTTCTAACAAAATCAATAATTAAAATATTTGAAAAAAAATATTACCACCGTAATTTTTATAAAAGTACCATGAGTGAATATAATTACGTAGATCCCACTACAAAACCAAAAAGATAGAATAGTTATAGAACTGAACTTGGTCCACAATCTCTGGCACTGCCACCATTTTTATTTCACACGTTTGCCGAATTGTTTTTCTACACGTGGCACTTATTTCTGGGACCCATTTATATTGCTGCCAACTACGACAACTGCCGTTGCTGTTTTAACTATGTTTTCTGTGTCCCTTCTTTTTTCTTTTCCTTCAAAATCTAATAAATAAATATCAAATTTTCAACTTTCTTTTTAATTGTTTTTGGGTGTCAATTATTTTTCAAATTTTATGTGTACTTAGATTTCTGGTAGGTTATTTTATTCATTCAATGGTATTTTCTCCCTCAAAATCCAAATAAAGATTAGAATTTTGACTTTTTATTTGCACTTGATTTATTGGTGCATTTTTTTCCCCTAAAATCAAATTAAATAACAAATTTTTGACTTTTTATTTTATTTTTGGGGGCCTATTTTCATTTTTATTTTATTATTTTCATTTTCTTGATTTTCTGGTAGGTTATTTATTCAGTTGATTACGATGATGGGGGCAAGAAAGTTGGAGTGTTTTGTGTAACTTCAACAAATAAACGGTGGCTTTCAACTTTCACAACCTCTCATTTTTATTTATTTATTTATTTATTTTTCTATTCTATTGTATATTATTCACTTTCAGCTTGTGTTGTTTGTTTCTTATCATTGTGTTTATGTGACAGAACTTTCTGGGATGTATATTGTTTATGGTGGTGATAGTGAAAAAGATCTGAAACAACAAAGGTGAAAATTATGGGAGCATGTGTTTCAACTCAACAAGGTTGTGTTGGTGGAAGGTTTAACTCCTCAAAGAAGAAATCAAGGAAAAGAAGAAGAATTGGATTGAGGAGAAGAGTTTCTTCTAAGTTTTCATCATTGGATAATAATAATAATAACAACAACAACAAGGTTGATTTCTCAAGTTTGCCTCAACATTCCTTTGCAAATCCCACTTTTCAAGGTTCATGTTTAATTTTAATTTCCATTTTGCTTTTTGGTTTTCTTTTTTGAGTTGCATTTCATAGAAATGAATTTGGAGATGTTTGGTTTTGGTAGAAATTGGAATTTTTGTTTGTGTTGTTGGAAATGGATATTCTTATTAGTGGTCCTTTTAATTTAATTTTAGTAATTTTTTTCAATTGTTTTAATGTTTTTAGGGTGGTTGAAGTTTTTAGACTTTTGAGGGAAATATTGTAGGTAAAGTTGGTTTGTTAGCTTGTAATGAATTTGAAGTAAAGTAAAATGGAAGCTGAGAAATTACTTAGGAGAATGGAAAAAAAATGCCAATGGTTGGTGCAAATTACTTTTTTTTCTTTCTTTTTCTCTTTCTTTTGTCATTTAGCATTTTCAATGTTGTGTCTGTGTTTTCAGCAGAGTAAGCAACAAAACTTTAGGACTAAGAATTGACATATGGTGGAAAATTGGTACCAAATAGCATGAATTTTACCATCTGAAACAGGTTGAAGTTATTAATTTTTTTGCAATGTGAACTGAATTCTTATGTTTTGATATATATCACTATTTTGAATTTGTGGCAGCATTAAGTATTGAAGAGGCATGGTTTGATTCAGTTGCTGTATTTGATTCTGATTGTGATGATGATTACCAAAGTGTTCCTGATGGTATGATTTTTTTATATTTTTATCTTTTATTACACTATTCTTGCAACCATCGATCAAGAGTATCTGAATTCGAACCCTGACTGAAACATTTTTTAGTCGGACTTTACATACTTTCTGATGAACTTGTATTACCAGAGTCCTTTTCTCTTAGGAACCAGACTTTACTCTTTCCTTGATTTGATGGAACAATAAACTAAATCATGAAATACATTTGATATGTGTAGATGTTGTATCTCTGAATGGACTTGAAGGTGGATCTATTTCAAGCTTTCCATCTGCAAGAGATGCTACCAACCATAGAATTTCGACTGATCAGCTGCATAAACCGAATATCTCCGAGGCTGCAAGAAGTTCAGACGTTCAACATTTTGGTGTAGATGTCGTTGATTCTCGAAGTAAATGCGATGGAAATATAATTGAAGTAAATAATGAGCCTGTGTTTCTTGACGACATATCCTCGGTCGATGCAAATTCAAATAAGGACGAAGGAGTTTTGGATAATTGTTTGCCATGTCTTGCATCTACAATTCCTTCTATTGAAAAGAGAAGATCTTCATGTTCAAGTCCTCCTAATGCAAGGAAGAAAGCTCCTTCAAAAATTTCCTTTAAATGGAAGGAAGGGCACCTGAACGCTACTCGATGTAAGCTCGAATTCTTGACTCAACATTCTTTTATACTAACTTATTGGAGTTCAAATTTAGATTGAAGAAAAACAATGTATATTTTTCATATATAATCAATTTCATCACTAAAATATTATTACTTTTTATGGTTTTCACTTTTCAGTTTCTTCAAAGACACTTCTACAAAGACCAATTGCAGGTTCTCAAGTACCCTTTTGTCCAATTGACAAGAAAATGCTTGATTGTTGGTCACATATTGATCCAGGATCTTTCAAAGTCCGAAGCGTAAATTATTTTAAGTAAGACTTAAATTATGTCTGTAATTTGTTTAAAACTGCATAAATAGTTTAAACACATGATCAAAATCATATGTTTTGCATACATATTAGTTATAGAAATAATAATGTTGATTTAGATGCTGTTCCTTATGATAGGGATAGGAAGAAGGACTTTGCTCCTAACTATTCTGCATATTATCCATTTGGAGTTGATGTTTTCTTATCTCCGCGAAAAGTAGATCATATAGCTCGGTTTGTCGAACTTCCTTCTGTTAGTTCATCCGGCAAGTTTCCAACTATTCTTGTTGTAAATGTTCAGGTACTCCTAATTTTGCTTAAATGTGTCATGTTCAGTATTTGTGTCATTGCTTCATAGCTGCATGCTCTCATACTCTATGTTTTGTGAATTTCAGATTCCTCTCTATCCAACAACACTTTTTCAAGGCGAAACTGATGGCGAAGGAACGAGCTTTGTTTTGTATTTTAAACTTTCGGAAAGCTATGCCAAGGAACTTCCTCTTCATTTTCAAGAAAACATGAGAGTAAGTTGGATTCTTCATGTTTCAATTCAGTGCTTCATATTATATATTACCAATACATCTTGTTAAAAATGCTATCGTTCTGTTTTTTCTCGGCCGCTATGATAAGTTCTTTAACATTATTTCTTACATTGTTGTTCATATAACAGAATTTGTAAAATTAAATGTGTCCATGTCTTTCTACAGAAGTTGATGGATGATGAAGTTGAAAAGGTAAAGGGTTTTCCTGTCGACACAATTGTACCGTTCCGAGAACGGTTGAAAATACTCGGCCGTGTCGTCAATATAGAAGATCTTCATTTGAGTGCAGCTGAAAGGAAACTTATGCAGGCTTACAATGAGAAACCTGTTCTTTCCCGTCCCCAACACGAGTTTTACTCGGTATGTCTCAATCCACTCATTGTAAATTTGTAATGTTTTCGATCAATGAATTTTCCAGCCTAGCCTTTTGATGAATGTGATAATAACTGCATTCAATGTTTTCTGCTTTCTTAATTGATCTTGAAAATATATTTTGTTGCATCAATGAAATATGAATGTAATGTTCAACACATGCATATGCATTTTACATTAATGGTCATGTCTACATTCATGTAATTCTGCGGTTAGTTTAATGCTGCCATTATATTTCGTTAATGTTAAGAATCAATCTAAAAGTTAATTCTCAAATGGATATCAAACTGAGAAAAGACTAAAATCAACTAGTTGAATTTAAGTGGTCTTATGTTTTTTTAGTGAATGTCAAATCAATCAAGAGTACCCCGTTTGAACTCTGATTGAAACGATTTATGACCATATTTTATTTACCTTCTAAATTCTAATCAAACTTCAGATAACTAAAACACTTCTCCTGAAATTGGAGGGTTAAGAAAAAAAAAACTACGAAAGAGAAAAATGTATTAAATTAAACTATATTAAATTAAATTAAAGAAGTGAATAGTAAACTTCCACTTATTGATAATTTTGTACAACTCTTTGTCTACATTTTTATGGATTTATTTGTGGTACCTTTATCATTGGCCCACAATATAAAGTGGTGTCATTTCATTATAAAAAGACAATGAATATCCATCCACATGTGGTACTTTACTTTGTGACCTTTCTTTCTAATAAATGTTTTTGTTTTTGTTTTAAATTGTAGGGAGAAAACTACTTTGAAATTGATATAGATATGCATAGATTCAGTTACATCTCAAGGAAAGGGTTTGAAGCATTCTTGGACAGATTAAAAATATGCACTCTTGATATTGGACTTACAATTCAGGCAAGTAGTTTTTTCTTATAATAAAAAATAAAATGCATTTTTTTTTTATCTTATGCTTATACTGATTATGATTTATAATATGTTGTTCATGTTCAGGGGAACAAAGCTGAGGAGTTGCCAGAGCAATTGTTGTGTTGTATTAGGTTAAATGGCATTGACTACTTGAATTATCAACAACTAGGATTAACTCAATATCCCTTCTAATAATATTATAATGGCAAAAGCATTTGCATATCTTGGAATTAATGATTAATAATGGTAATTTTAAAATGAGTTTTCAATTCAATTATCTCCGGTTCTTTTTTTTAATAAAGTTTAGATTATACGTGATCAAAAATTCTATGCATTCACGTAATTAATAGTTCAAAGTTATTAGATTAAACTTTCACGGTTCTACTTTTAACGTTAATATTGATTCAACGGTTCTGAACAGATGATTTCATGCATTCACGCAATCAATAGTTCAAAGCTGTTAGATCAAAATTTCATTACGGTTCAACTTTGAAAACCTGTTTAACGAGTTTAAGAATTGGAGCAATTCAATGTTGATGCAACGAATCATCCGATCGTGCTTAGAATCTTTTACGGTTTCAATTTGCGTTGGAATAAATTAGAACATCTTGCAACTTGAGATTATCTATCGTCAACTTTACAATGCAGTTGGTTGTTAGGTCGATTGATCAAGATAGTGAAAATTTATCTCTCTTAACCCTAGTTATCTACATCCGACTGCATCGCAAAATTGACATGGATTTTAAACATCTTGTCATACACAATTATTGAGGCAACGTGCGTGTGATGATGGGATGGAAACTGTGTTGTGTCTTGTAATAGTAGCCAATGCCAACCACAAGTCAAAGGAGGGGTCAGTGACACAAGAATGGAAAAATGGACCTACACATTCACGCCTATACTTAAATTGCGAAACAAAGAGGGTCCATTATTATTTAAATTAAATAAAAATTTATTATTTTAGGTAAAGAAACAAAGGTAAAGAGACATAAATTCAAACTCGTGAGCTCTGAAAACAATGTCCTTTTTTGTATCAAAAATAGTAACAATATCGTATTTCTATTTTAATTATTTTATGGAGGTGAATTTTCTTATTGTACAACTACAACTACTAGTGAAATGTAATGTACTATAGTTTGCAGTTGAACGTGTGGATATAGTGAATAGTGATTGAAAGCAACTAATAATGGAATCCTAGTGTCACAGAGTTTGTCTTCCGTGCAATATATAATCTTTTTGGGAGATTGATTGATCCTTGTTGAGTAATGTAAAATCACATTTCTCAATTAGAAAGGTGAATAATTAGACGATGATTTACTTATATATAAGATAGGCATGATTTAATGTTTTTTTTACAATATTTAATAGTTTTTACAATCACAATATTTAAGAAATTTTTTCAACTATATCACTTTTTTAAAAAATATTTTCAATATACTTTAGTTTGAAGTTAATATATCAAATGTTTTATTTTTTTTAACCTTCATGAGGTTGGAAGGCAAAAATGGGATCAGACGAAATAATTTTTTTTTATTTAATCAAAAAATCGCATCTTGAAGATACGACTACGTATTCACTTATTTATTTTTTTATTTTTTTAGAAATAGTGTTGGAAGAAGGGAGTGAAGAGAATAAGAAGAAATTACAATTGTGGATTGTGAGTTCTACTATGAATTGTCTAATGGGTAGTCTTGTTTTTTGAGGAGTTTTGTGGTCGAACTCTAGTGGTTAGAGAGGATGTTGAGAAGATTGAGATCTAATTGGAATTCGTAGAATACCACACTTTGGATTAAAGACTTGAGAATTTGTCATTTGAAGAAGGAGAAATTTGATTGAAAATGAAGATTGTTGAGTTTTTATTAAAAAAATTGGGGTTGAAGATGAAGATTACTTAGTTTTTTATTATTTAATTGGTTTATTAATTGATTAATTTTAAGTTTTTAATTAAATGATTAAATGAGTTAATAAAATGAATTTTAATTTTAAATTTAAATATTGTCTAGTCAACATCAATTAGTCATGTCACCATTTTTTTTACTAAAAAACATTAATAAATGACTTTTTTAAAACTTGTTAAAATTTGCAAGGGTATAAATCAAACAAAAAAAAAATTACATGAACTAAAATCAAAATGAAACATATTTGCAAGTACCAAAAACATATTTAAAATTTTATTTATTTACTTATTTTTAATAAGTGAAAAAATATATTAATTTAATAAATAAAAATAATTAACAAAAACTAAATTATATTAATAAAATCAAATAAAATACATTAAATTAGAAGAAAAAAATACATCAAAGTTAATATGGTTAAGTAGACGTGCTAGCAACTTTGGACAATGTTTTCTATTATGACTCATGACTCGACATACTCGCACTTTTTTGTCACCCATTATTTGGATTATTATAAGCATTTTTAATAAACTCATGTTTATCTGAAATCAATCAAAGGTTGACCTCTTGATTGACATATTTTTTCAAATTTCTCAAAAAGAAACTTCAACCATCTCTCTTTTCACCTCCACATGAGCATAAGCAATGAGAATTATATTATTGTCATTATGTGCAACTGCTATCAATAGAGTTATCTTGTAGTTGTACAACCACGCCCCATCAAGTTGTAAACTAGTTTGTATAATTTAAATGCAAATATGTAAGGAACAAAAACTCAAAATAGTCAATGAAAGATCTTTGTCTCAACTATTTAACTGTTGTAATGATAAGTTGAAATTGTTTCCATTTCTATTTTGGTTTATAGAGCAAATGTTCGCATAACCAACAACCATAGTGAGAGTAGGGTCATAATAGGAAACATTGTTCAAACGCTCCCGACACATGTACTCAACCACATTGATTTTGATGTAGTTGAAATTTTTTTCAATATTTAATAGTTAACTTTTATCGAAATTTAAATGTGATTGCATAGTCTCACATTGACACATTGAGTCATGATCTTTAAAGTTTCCTTAAAGTTTTGGATAATAATATAGTGTCAATTTTTTTTTTGGGGTCCTGATCTTTGCCTCGTTGTTGCACTCAATGCTTTCCAAACTCCTCAACAAAGAGAATCATAGTCTGAGTTGGTTTGATGGGAGGTGGGAGTGAATTCAAGTGTATTTGATCTTTGTATTAAAAGTCTTCTTATGGATGCAATCGAGAAATGTGTTTCGTTGATTAGTAATGACAATGCAAGTATAGTGATGTGAAATAATTTTTTATCATTGGAAATCCAACACGGTATATCTAGGTTTACAATACTCACTCAACTTGTGCTCCAAGTACTTGCACTAGGCCCATGGTGTGAGAGCCTCAAACTTGAAAGGAAGATCGTTAAAATTCAAGCATGATTGACTATTTTCTTATCGACTACAAATGAACTAAATAAATATATTATAATAAAAACGACTTATATACTTTCATCTTAAGATTTTAAATAGATATGTGATGTTAAAATATTTTGATAATGTAATTTTTAATCTATTACTATTACCGAAACTCGCTAGATTCAAAACACTTTTCAACCAAATAATAATAATAAGAACTTTTGTCGAGAAAAAAAAAAAACCTAGTAATTGGAACATTTTATTTAATATTTGGTTAGAGATGGCCGGCAAATGTACGCATTATTATGCAATGATAGAGACAAATTCAGGGATTTTGTGAAAATCATTGAGGCTCAATTTCAAATCCAAACTATGTGGAAAATTCACTGATAAGTCTAGTTCCTTCCTGTATTGGAATGTGGGCTCTGTGAAAAATGTTTCAGATTTGGCCCTTGTAATGTCCCTTCAACAATTATTGGAAATGTTCAACATTATTGAGAGCTGACCTATTCATTTTGGTATTTGTTCAGACAAAGATATTGCCACAAAGGTTAAAGTAAGCAAATGTCCCAAACTAGAAAGCAATGCTGCTCCACATACATATACTTCATTTCATCTAGTTTTTTTTATATCATGAGATGATAAAGTATTTTAAATTTGTTCTTACAAAATACAATTTATGATTATTTTAGTTATTTAATTGTATTAAATTAATCTTTTAATTTTTTTATTAATCATAAATTGATCTTTTATGGGACCTTTTTTTGTTGAGGAGAAGAGTCCATATCATTAAATTATAATTTTTATTGAAATAAAAATCTCTTCATAATTTTTTGTCTTGTATTTTATCGTTGATTAGTAATAAAACTATTTGAAAATAAACTAGGTAGTCATATTTTTGTTCAGGTGACTATAGTAAAATGAAGCAATTAAGACTTAAAAGAAAATAAATGATTCTCTCAAAATAGTTGGTAGGTTAAGACTTTTGCTCATAGAATAAAAAATAGTTTAAATGATATATATTAGTGTCCAAATGCCTTTAATTGTATTAATTATCTTACTAAATATCATTTTTCAATGAAACAAATATAAATACTCTAAGAGCATAATTGAAAAATAAAGGTAATTTACATTTTAGTTTTTTAAAATTCCAATTATTTTGAAACAAAAATAAAATGATAAAACTACTAAATATTTGGAATGAAGAGAATATATAATTGGTTAGTTAGCAAAAAATATAATTAAATTTCTTTTGGTTTAATGGAGAATGAGAAAAAAAAAAAAGTAGATATATTCGTTCATAAAAAGAAAAAGTAAAAAAAAAATTAATTAAAAATGTATTTAATTTAAGGAGAAGAGAATTTTTTTAAATGGCTTGAAGTATAATTTAACTCTCTTCCCTCCTCTCTTAATTAATCTCTAAAAAAATGAAAGGATGAGAATAAAATGAAATTTATAAAGGATTTTGTTCTTCTGTCCTTTCATCCTCTTTTAAAAGGTGAACAAAATACTAAAAAGAAAATATTTTATCTGCTCCTTTCCATCTACTAAGAACCAAATACACTTAAATATTTTTTTAAGATAATTAATCTGTAGTTTATGGTGGAGATTTTACAAGATATTCACGGTAAATTACAACCTTACGGTACACGTCACATTTTCTTTTACATAATCTTATAGTTTACAAAACATTTAAAATATATATATTCTGTACGGGATTATAGAAAAAAGTTTGTAGTTTATAGTGCAGTTTTTTTTAAATAAAAAAATGTCTACAATAAGTTATAAGTTAATGGTAGATATTATTCTGAAAAATGAATAAAGGGTATTTTATGAATATGTGACAGTGAAGATATGTTACTTATTTTTTTGTCAAAGTGTGAAGATATATTAAAGTGTAGATGTATTCATCATGGACCGGCTATTTGTTAAGGTCCGAGAGGACCTAAAGCAGTTGGGCCTGTTTCTGTATATTCCCAAAAGGAGTGTACAATGTTATTTTTTTTTTCTTTCTTTTTCTTTTTTCTCATTTATTTGTTGAAAAACGATTTCATTATCCTATTATTTTATTTATTTTACAAGTAATATTTTTTAAATAAGTTTCTTATTTTAAAAAAATTAGGTTTCTTCATTTTTTTTCCCTTTTTCTTCAACTTCTCCATTTAATAGTTCTTCAAAATTCATATCCTTTCATCTTCATCTTCAATCTGTAATTTGAAGAAAGAAAATTCAAATTCACAACCCTGAGACTTCAGAATCCTAAAACGCTCTTGAAAAATATATTGGTAATTGTAAAAGATATTAAACCACTTTTTTACTTTGCAAGTACATATTTGTGTGTTTTCTAAAACATGGGACAGTTGTTTTGTTGGGTTGACTTTTACACATTGAATTATTATGTTAGTTTCATCATATGAGAACTTTCTCAGCTTCTAGAGAATGATTTGATCTTCATGATTTAAGGAGATATTTAAATTTCTTTTTGAACATGATGTGTGAATCAAAATCAAAATTTGTCTATAACTAAAAAACATTGAATGACACATATTAAAAAATATAATTAAGATATTTGTTATCTTTAAAGCATTATATTGAGATTTTGACTCAATATTTTCTACATTACATTCTTGTGTTTTTTTTATTTCTCTATGTTGTTTTTTCAACCAACTCATATTAGAACCTTGATTTAGCTTCGTGGTGGGGAGTGAGAGTGGGATTAAGGTATTTGGGTCAAGTATAAGATGTGAGAACTCATATTTGATGGAGATATTGTTGGAATTTATATGTGAATAGAAGTCTCACATCTACTATAAATGGTATAAATGTTGGATATATAAGTGAGGTAACTCGATCATATTTACAATGTCTTAAAATTTTGGGTGGAGATGTGATATCTCTATCTCTTAGTGGTCCTGGATCGTTGACATGTTGTTACTCTTAACATTCAAGTAATCTCCCCAACAAGTAGTATTAGAGTTTAGATTTGGTGGCAGTCAATTCTTGGCATGCTTTGTGGTTACATATTGTTTGATCTTTTACATTAAAAAAATTATGACACCATAAAAATGAGATTTTGTATAAGTTCTAATTAGAAAAGAGTTGATACTTAAGTGATCAATTGTTACTCATTTGTCTCTCTTGGGGACTTGGGACATAATTTAGTGTACAATACATTGTCAAGTTCTTCAAGTATTTTGAAGTGTGACATAAAGAAAATTTATGGAATAATCAATTTTGACTAATAAAAAATACAAGTGAATGATATGTTGATACAATTTGGATTATACAATACATTTAAAGGAAATATTTTCAACATGAACAAGTAGAGCTACTATATTTGATTCACGTGTGTTTATCTAAGAATATTCTTATCAACTTCTAAGACATATCTTTATCGAAATTGCTTTAGGAGAAACTTGAAAGGCTATATTAGACAAATGATATCTCAAATTGGTTGTTGTTGATGGAGCAATTTCAAATCTTAGACATGGGTGTTAATATAAAAGTATTTTATCATCTTGGTACTCTCAATGATATTGTCTTTGAAGTAGAATCTATTGAAGTTAAGATTAATGATGAAGATAAAACACTAAGACTAATATGGTTCATTCCTTTCTTATATGTGCTTATCAAACCTAATTTGATATATGAAAAGAAAACTTTGAGCTTTAAAGAAGTTGCTAGTAAAATTATTTGTAAAGAAAGAAGATTGAAACATGAGGAAACACTTCGTCAAACTCAACATTGGTAGTTAGATGTGCACCTTATATGAAGTAGAGCCATAAAATGAATATAAAAGATAATAAATAGGTATGAGTCGAATGCTAGCATGTCTTTCTCGTCATGGGAGATAATGACATTCTCTAAAAAAAGGGAAGTATGTCTTCATAGCATTACTGATGTGCCATAAAATAAGAAAAGTTATTTCTAACGGATTCAAATTAGCATTCATAAATTAATTGACATTGATGCAAAGTTTGATTTACAAAGAAGAACTTTATGAGAAAATCAATATGAAAGTTTGCACCATAATTTTTCTATCCAATTTTTTACATGTAAAAAATTCTTGAAGTGATTTATCTTCAAGAGGACTATATTCTTTACGATAAGGTATAGACAATTCATTTGAACTATATGATTCTTGATGTAGACAATAAAAATGAAAAATATAAATTTCAATAAAAGTGCAAATTACTGGAGTTGATTAAAACATCTTGGAACAAGTTCGACAGTATCCAAGATGATAAAAAAAAGATGATAGTTGTCCACACCTAATTTTATTCTTCTTTTGTTATTATTCACAAAAACATTTAACAAAAGAGGTGTTTTTGACTTTTTATCCTAACTTTCTTTTTTTTAGTTCAATATATGATTTTCATTTAATTTTTCGACACTATCCAAGATGATAAATAAAAAAAAAATGATAGTTGTCGACACTTAATTTTGTTTGTCTTTTCTTATTATTCACAAAAATATTTAACAAAAGAGGTGTTTTTGACTTTTTATCCTAACTTTCTTTTTTTTAGTTCAATATATGATTTTCATTTAATTTTTCTTATGATATTCGCTTATTAATAAAAAGATATATATGTTAGGCTTTTTATTTATTACATTTTTAGTCTAATAATAACATGGTATTAAAAAAAGTAACTCAAAATCTTTTATTTTTATTTAATAGAAAATAAAACAAAATTAAACATAAAGATAATAAATATGTGATTTTTTGGAGTAAATTAAATATGGATGATTTTGATTTGATTGATTTAAAATTTAATATGATTTTTGGAATTTGAGAAAAGTTTTTAAAGGAAAAAGTAAAACTCGTGGATTCAACTTAATTAGTGATAATGGTAGACATTTATATCTAAAAATTACATAAACTATTGTGTTAATATAAATAAGAGTGTTACGAGCCTTTCACCGAAAGAGAATAAAAAAGAGAAGAATGAGAGATTAAGTAAAAACCACTACTCATTCTCTGTTGTGCTATTTTTACACAACTTTCTCCATAATCACAATTAAAAAAAAAAATCAGAGACAAAGATAAAAGGGGAACATATTTTATTAATGTAAATAACATATTTTATTTTTTTTGTTATTCTTTTTGGATAATATAAATAATTAGTTTGTATACAATTAATTATAGATTAATCGTTTTAACTGATGGTGTGAGACGGTAATCCTTTCCATATTCATAATTGACTTTTGAATTTGAATTTTTAGTTCAAGATCTTTATTTTAGATTTTGTTCAATTTTTCTTTTAATAAAATAAATTTAGTGACGACTGCTACTTATTTCAAGGACAAATCAGACACAACAATAGTCAATACTCTTAGATCCCGTGAGAAACACTTTTAATTTATATATGATTTTCAACTTTATTTTTTTCAACAATAACAACTATATTCTTCGTTGTTTAGATGATAACTTAAAAACTACATTTAACTCCTTTAGTAGTTAATTCTTAACGATGATTATTACAAACAATGACAAAGTTGAACAAGTCTTATTTTAGACATTAGTTATTTGTTTACGAGAGTAAACAAGAAAATGAAAAACTCTAAAATTGGAGAAAACAAGAAAATGAAAAACTCTAAAATTGGAGAAAACTAGAAAAGATCTAAGTCAATACGTCGCCACCAAGACCAAGAACTCCGTCAAATCAAGTCATCACCTCAAACGGTAGCTTCAACTCATAGAAGCCTCCTCGTTCAAACCAAATCATTTCTATCTTTTATTGTTTTCCTTTTCTTTTCGGTCATATATTACCGGCTCAAGATAATAGTACCACTAAAATAATAATAATTTTTTATCTTTAAATAAAGTATTTACTTTAATAAAATACTATTATAATAAAACTTTAACGAATAAAAAATATTTTATATTTTAATATTTTTAAAATTAAAAATAATAAAATTTTATTTAAAATTAATATTACTTCAATAAATATTAAATCAATTAGCTTTATTATTAACTAAAAATATATTTTAAAAAATTGTTTATACTAAATTAATACATGATTTTGTAGTTTATATGAAAATTAATTTTATAAAAAAATATTATTGTAAACTTTTAAAATACGCCATATTAAAATTAGATTTTAAGCTTGCTATATATTGTGCCGGCTGTGAGCACGTATTCCATGTAAAGTTACATATTTGTTTTGTATTTTTTATTAGTCAAAGGTAGATTTCTGATTATAACAAGAGCAATTATATATATATATATATGTATATATTTTTTTCTTATAAAAAAGAACTTCTTTGAAAAAGAATTAAAAAAATTGGCCACCGACCCATTTGGCAATTGGAGAATGAAGTGTGGCATGCATGACCACATGTCTCCTTAGCGGCTATTCCACAAAAGGAAATTTGAATCCACAATCATTAATCATCTCTCTCTTCAAGGAAAATATATTAATTTCTTTTCCACTAAAATTTTATTCCATCCATCCCGATCTTTAATTCATCTTTAATTCTTTTAGAATTTTTCTTTTCAAAATTTTCATTCTTTTACAAAATTAAAATATAATTAATATTTTATTATCTTTTAAAATTTAAAAAATACATTAAATGAATTTGTTTTTTATTAAATAAATAAAGGATACAAACTTTTAAATTTATTTAAATTTATTATTTTTTAATGTGTTTCCAAGATTAAAAGAATTAAAATTTAGAAACAGATAAAGTAAATATTTTTTAATGTTATTTTTTAATATAAATATTTTTTTTCTATTTTTAGTCTATAAAGTAAATAGTAAATAAATTCATATACAATTACAAAATTTTAAGTTCGAACTTAATATATGATATTCAATTTAACAATGTTGATATTTGTTAATTGAATTAGATATTACAAATGAACATTTTTTTTTATTTAACTCTAACAAATCTCATTCGGTCAATAAATCAGAAATAATAATAATCTTATTTGACCAAATTCGTCATACTTAATTCAATTAACAAATACTGACATTGTTAAAGTGTATATCTTATCTTAAGATTAACTTTAAAATTTTATAAAATTTAAATGTAATATTTACATTCCATTTATAAAAAAACTTTATTTGATCAAAAATATTTTTAATCTATCTTATTTTATATGTATTACTATATTAATAACGATATTAATATAAAATATAATTACTAAAATAGTTAGAGTTTAGATATATACAATGATGGTATTAAATGTATATATCTAAATCTAACTATTTTAGTAATTACATTTTGTTTCCACTTAAATAATGTAATATATAAGAAAAAATCTCATTTGTTCGAAAATATTTTCAATATGTCTTATTTTATATGTATTACTATATTAATAACGATTAATTAAATCTTCTATATTACAAAAAAATAATTTTTTAAAATAACTAAATGAATATCTAAATAATGTTAATATAATATTTTATACCATCAGTGCATATATTTAAACTCTAACTATTTTACTAATTACATTTTGTTTCCACTTAAATAGTATAATATATAAGATAAATACTCACAAAGAAATAATAAAATAAAGAGATAAAAATATGTAAACCTCTAAATACACTAATACACTTAAGATAAGTAAACTTTTTATTAACAGTAGAGAAATAGACTATGCACTAATGTTAACTAATTTTGTAATCATTTAAGATAGTAACTATACTATAATTGATTACGATGAGTTGTCTGTTGCATTAACCGTGTATACCTATCAATATTTTAATAATATTAAATAAGAGCATCCTATTCAAACTGATTTAAATAAAAATCCTAAAGAATAAAAACAATACAAAACAGATATTGATGAATGTTCTCTCGTAAAAATTGCTTTGAATTTTGATTCTTTTGCAAACAAGCCAAAGTGAAATGTGCAACCTATATTATTTTTTTTGTATAATTTATTTTATTATTAATATTAGTCGGTATATAGGCCAATTATTTGTTGTTTTTCTAGTGATAGTTTTATGATTATATAGGTTTCAGATATAATAGGTAACTGTCTTTTTGAAAATATATATATATAAAAATATATATATATATATATATATATATATAATGAACATACAAACCATCTCAGTTTTTAGTGATAAAACTGAAATAAATACGTTCAAAATGATTATAAAATTTTGTGTGTAAATTTCTCAAATTAAGCAATTCATTTGCAATATCATACATATTTAAAATAAAATTATACAAATACAAGAAAATTGATTCATAATTTATTGATGTATTTAGCATTGTTATTACATTTATGAAATGTTAAAAAATAATAAATTGAAGGTAATATATTTTTTTATTAAACTATCCTCATCAAAAGTCATGTATGTAATTAGTATTAGAGTTAAAAAAATTAATTTAATATTATATATTTTTGACTCATAATTAACATTAAATTACAAACTGAAAAATTCTTTATAATTATTTATGTAGTAAAGAAAAATTAGTAATACAATTTTATTTTTGAAGGCAAATTTTGAATGATATTAATTCATTGTGGAGTAATAGTACTATTTTACAATAAGAAAAACATCTAAGCTGTCTTGTTCATTCTCTTTCTCTCTGCATTTATATTTATTCATATTCATGTCACTGTTTCAACAAAGTTTTTCACAACCTTCCCCAAATTCCAAATTTTCAACAAGCTTCCAAAATTCTTCAACAACAAACCCAGAAAACCAAACCCATTGATTCCATTCTTCTGTCAAAAAGGGTTAAAATTTCTCAAACCTTTCAACCTATATAGTAAAACCAAAAAAAAAAAAAGAAGAAAAAAAAATGAAGAGGGTAAAGTTTGAATTTTTCACACTACCCAATAGATTAACACTGATTCAAATTTTCATGGTGATGATGCTTCTCTACATTCTCTTCATGAGTTTTGAAATACCCTTAGCTTTTAAAGCAGGGTTTGGTTCAGAAACTGTTGCTTTTGGTTTTCTCACCGATACAATGCCACTTTTGGTAGAACAAAACCAAGAAATTCGACCCTTTGTTTCACCATTGAAGAAAGTTTCAACCTTGAGCTTCAACAAAAGCTTTGACGGTGTCTCACAACTTCATAAAGTAGCAAAACACGCTTACATTTCAGGTAAGAAGTTATGGGAAGAAGTTGAGAGTGGTAAAGTTAAGAGCTTTTCGAGTTTTAATGTCGAAAACGGTTCGGATTCTTGTCGAAATTCGGTTTCCATTTCTGGGGTTGAGTTTAGGGAGAAGATGAAAGGTGTGATGGTGTTGCCTTGTGGTTTGACACTTTGGTCTCACGTGACTGTTGTTGGGACACCACGTTGGGCACATGCTGAAAGTGATTCTAAAATTGCTGCTGTGAAAGATGGTGATGAGGCTGTTATGGTTTCACAGTTTATGATGGAGTTGCAGGGTTTGAAAGCTGTTGATAATGAAGAACCACCTAGGATTTTGCATTTTAATCCTAGGATTAAAGGTGATTGGAGTGGTAAACCTGTTATTGAACAGAATACTTGTTATAGGATGCAATGGGGTACTGCTCTTAGGTGTGAGGGTTGGAAGTCTCGTGCTGATGGGGAAACTGGTAAGTTAAAGTTAAACTACTTTTAATTATATGCATGTATTGTATGATCACTTGTTTGTTTGTGTGTTGGTGTGTGCTTTCTAGGGGAAAGTGTAATCTAGAGTTTCGATGATAATCTGGTCAATGATTGATTCAGTCGGGGTTCGAATTGAGTTATTCCTGATCGATTCGACCTTAACTAAAGCTCATTATCCATTTGAGTCGAACAACTTTGTTCACTTGTTTGTGTTTGTGTTTGTGTCTATGTTTGGTAAGTAAAGTCTGGTGAGGTAAATAATGTCTGACCAATTGATCTATTTAGAGTTCGAATGGGTATTCCCGATCAATTCGACCTTAATTGAAGTTTATTAACTACTTGAGTCCAACCACTTGTTTGCGTTGGTGTTTGTGTTTTGGTTTTTCAATTGAATTTAGGATAAGGTTTTTTTTTTTGGATATTGGTTGCAGATATTTAATGTTGATTGATTTGGGGTAGGGAGTTTATTTTGGAGTTTGGAGTTTTCAATTGAAATGACATTGGGGAGTGGAGATTCTCTTTGTGCAATATGCAGTGATTTGTTTAGTTCATTAGTTGCATGAATGAACATGAATTCTGTTTTCCACAATTTTAATTTGTGGTTTGAGTTGGGCAAAAAAAAGGGATTAGTTTTGATCAAACTTTTTAACAATATTGTAAACAGTTTTGTTTGAAAATCTTCAAAGGAGATTATTGAATATCACGTGTCTCAATGAATATAACCATTAGAGTAAAATTGGTGTTGCCCTCATTGTAAAAAAAGGGTGGGTTAGCCGGTTTGAGGATGACGCTTGACCACTAAGTTGAGCAGCTGATCAAATGAAGAATAGTCCAATTCCAATAACTAGGAACAGGCGCCAATATAGATGGAGAGTCGGAGACTAAAGAAAATTGCACCTCAAACAATTAAGAGGCATTTAGAGGTACGTGGTCTATCTTTGGACCTTGTAGGTGATAGGGATTTATGACATCGGTTGGTCCATGAAGCCGACTCTGTGATAAGGATTTATGGCACCGATTGATATATGTAGCCGACTCCATCTGGGGAGAAAAATCTGGGGTGGTTGTTATTGTTGACTATCATAAATTCATTTCAAAATTTCATCTTTTTAAAAGACACAAATCATTGGATGATATTGTAAACCAGTTTTTGCTGACCGAGGATCAAATTTTATTGATATTATTTTCATTCTCTTTTTTGAGTGTGTGCTTTTTGAATGTTCATCCATTTTGTCTTTTTCCTTCCAAGTCTTGTTACAAGGGATATTAATAGTCTTTGCTGATTTTTGTGATGTTATGAAGTTGATGGACAGGTACAATGTGAGAAATGGATTCGCGATGACGACAATCGATCAGAAGAGTGGAAGGCAACATGGTGGTTGAACAGACTGATGGGACGAAAAAAAGTCGTGCCTTTGGACTGGCCATATCCTTTTGCTGAGGGGAAATTATTTGTTCTCACCATAAGCGCTGGTTTGGAAGGTTACCATATTACTGTGGACGGGAGACACGTGACATCCTTTCCGTATCGTACAGTGAGTACACTAATCATATCTGATATCTCATGTTGTATTGATGCTGAAATGTCTTTAAGCATTGATGTTATATTCACATTTTGTAGGGCTTTGCTCTTGAGGATGCTACTGGACTATCCATAAACGGAGACGTCGACGTGCAATCTATATTTGCCGCTTCCTTACCTACATCACATCCTAGCTTTGCTCCGCAGATGCATCTCGAATTGCTTCCTCAGTGGAAGGCTCCACCTATTCTTGGTGTGAATGTGGAGCTTTTCATCGGTGTCCTTTCGGCTGGCAACCATTTTGCCGAACGGATGGCAGTAAGGAAGTCCTGGATGCAACATAAGCTTATCACATCCTCACATGTTGTCGCTCGGTTTTTCGTAGCCTTGGTAAGAGTTGCTGGCTGCATCTTATCTACCCAAAAAACCACGAACAGTTTACACAATCTTTTGATCTTATCTTACTATTTTTCCATTTCTCATATGATAGCATGGAAGGAAGGATATAAATGCAGACATAAAGAAAGAAGCCGAGTATTTCGGTGATATTATTATAGTCCCGTACATGGATCATTATGACCTTGTTGTTTTGAAGACCATAGCTATATGTGAATATGGGGTAAGTGATCCGAGAGAAAAATATGTTGCCTATTTATATTTCATATACGTTGCGAAGTTGCTATATTATTGATCGTGTTTGAACATGTTTCTTTGCAGATTCGCACAGTTGCTGCTAAGTATATCATGAAGTGTGATGATGACACGTTTGTGAGAGTGGATTCTATCATTAGCGAAGCGAGACAAGTTCAAAGTGGTAAAAGCCTTTATATGGGAAATATGAATTACCACCACAAGCCTCTTCGTGATGGAAAATGGGCTGTAACTTATGAGGTATAACTTTTTGTTTCATTTCTCTGCTTTCTGCAGTTGTAAAAATGTTGCTGACTGTTTATTTTTTACTTTCATTTCTTTTTGCGTAACTTTCAGGAATGGGAAGAGGAAGATTATCCTACCTATGCTAATGGTCCGGGTTACATCGTCTCATCTGACATTGCTCGGTTCATTGTATCCGAATTTGAACAGCAAAGATTGAAAGTATGCCTGCAAATAATCTATTCTAGTCCCTCTTGTGCATGTGTTTGTGTTTTGTTCTTTGAAGCATAGACACACCATTGACATGTAGACATCAATACTAATTTGAAGAAATGAAAGTGATTGAATGCAACCACATATGTTGGTGTCGGGTCAATGGTGTGACAAACCCATGCATTTAATATGAAGTGTCAGTGGTGCAAAGGTGTTGATACACTCGTGTGAATGTCTTGGTTATTAACTGATTTTTGTCGTGCAGTTATTTAAAATGGAAGATGTGAGCATGGGAATGTGGGTAGAGCAATTCAACAGCTCAAGGAGAGCAGTAGAGTATGTACACAGCTTGAAGTTCTGCCAATTCGGGTGCATAGAAGATTACTACACCGCACATTACCAATCGCCGAGACAAATGACTTGCATGTGGGATAAATTGCAAGACCAAGGTAAACCACTTTGTTGCAACATGAGATGACAATGTTAGAAGCACAACTAGGAAATTTACATTCTCATGTTGATATGTTTATGTAAATACACCTTCTTCCGAGGTGGTTTTGGCTCAACCTATTGGTTCGTAGTTTTTCCATTCATTTTTCGATCCATCCTCTCGCCTAAAAAGTAGAATATATAGCCTAGGCATATTATATATATATTTATAGATATAGAGAGAGAGAAAGTGAAGGAACAAACCAATGGTTTGTAAATTTGTAGTGTAGATTGTAGAGTAAACTAGGGGAGAAGTAAAATAAAGTTATTTTTCTGCTTTGACTTCATTTTCAAATGTTCTTTCAATTTAGCAGTTTCTACATTTCAAAATAAAAGTGTCACCTTGAGGTTACTATAGTGTAGTATTTAATTTGTATTGTAAATAGTTTCACATGAATGTTCAATTAAATTTCACCATTTAGATATTTATGTATGCTTGTTAGAAAATAATACGATGACATATTTAAATGGTGTGATTTGGTTTGCTGTATGTGTAAAACATTTTTTATATCTTGTATGTATGTAAATGAAGGAAAAGGAAAGTTAGTGGGGAAAAAGAAAGTCATACAAATAATTTTTTGAAAAGAATAATTGATGTTGATATTTGGAAAATTACTCAAGCACTCATGTGTTTGCTATACAAATAATTTTTTGGGAAGATTTTATTCATTGAAATGTTGTATACTTTTTGGCATCAAATAGACCATCATTTACTTTGAAGAAACTTGTGTCAACTATGTGGCTAGTTATAGCATAGAACATCACGATAGATGGTTCATCATAGACAACCAATGTGAATTGTGTGATTATGTATGCGTCTTTGATCTTATAATGTACCTATTACTTCATATATTCCACCGACAATTGCTATGCTACTCACAACAATTGCCCCACCTCACCCCACTATCTCCCATCAACAATAAGTACTAGTTTGCACATTTAAAAGACTAAAATAACGTACTCTTAGAACTAAAATGTTAATTTATTTCAAATTTTAGGGTTGGAACAATTCTAGTGCATGACACAAATTATTATACTAATAAATTCAATAAATACCCCTTTGAAAACAAATTATTAGTAAAACTTATTAAATTACACTTAACAAAGATAGTTCACCACATTTCAATAAGAAAAAAAGTCTATTGCCTATATTATTTTAAATGACTAATAAATTTAATCATTGATAATATAAAATCGGTAAATTAAATGAGGGTAGTTTAAAGATACCATCTCTAAATAAGAGAGAATTTTTTAAAATTTGCTTAGATATATATGGCGAAAATTGTTGATTTCAGGACTAGCTCTAATGAGCTATTAAAATTTACACTGTTTAATAATTCAATGTTAATCATGAATTTTACCAATTCAATCGTCAAATCTTTTTAATGAGTAGATCAACTCTATAAATTTTTATAAAATTTTTAAACTATTTTTATTTTATTAAATAATTTTATATCAACGTATAATACATATTTTAAAAGTAAAAGTATAAATATTGATGACTAAATTTTATAGTTACAAATTTTAAATATATATAATTCTTTGTGTGTTCGATTATTAATATATTACTCAAATAATCAATAATTGAATTGTTAAATTTTATGATTGATATTGAGTTATTAAACAGAGTAATTCATCAGAGTTATTCATAGACTCAATAGATCCCCACTCATATATATATATATATATATATATATATATATATATATTATTTGATTAAAATATTTTTTTATTCTTTAATTTTTATTTAATATTTATTTTAATCATTTATCTTTTTTAAAATTTATTTTGACTTTTACATTTTTGAAGCAGAAAACATTAGTCATTTTCCATTATCCGTTAAATATGAAATGAAAAAAAATATTGACTAAACAATGGTTGTCTTAAGTGGTATAATTACTCATTAAATTGATGATAGTTGCCTTTATATTATTGTCCTTTTCATTAAAGACAACTATGAACGATTAAAAGACAATTCGGTGATTATTGTCACGGTAGCTCAACATGTGAGCCTTATTTAACCACAAACATAAATGAAAGCAACAAAAGTTAATTAAACTCATATGATCTCACTGAGGTGAATGAGAAAGAAAGTAAGTTGTGAATGTTGCATCATGAAAGAGCAAAGAAGAGCTCATAACAAATGATGTTCTTGTCTCTTTAGTCTTTACCACCATCCGAAAATCCAAGACATGCTACATTTTCCTTAACCAATACCAATGAATTTTCACCATAGATTGTCCACACTACACCCCCTTCAAGCACCAAATCAATACAAGGCACATCCAAGTCACTAATACTATTTCTTACCTCAAAACATGTTCCAAATGGTTCCACTGATTCCACTTTCTTCATTTTCCTATCATAAGCCACTTTGATAAATTCTCTAACAACTGGTTTATATATGGAACTATGCAACACATTGAATGAATTCATGGTACTTATTTTTGTTCCACCATTTCCCTTATTGTCAATAGACAAAAGGGAAGACTTAAAGTCAACAACTTTTGCACCAACTTTAATTGATTTCATATCTATAAAATATTCATAAGAAACATCACCTTCATTAAATATTGGAGCAGTGCTAAAAGGGTTAACAATACTAGGTGTAAACTTCAAAGAATTTTGATGGGGTGCCCCACCAATGAATAAGCTTCCAAATCCTTTTTTATTTGAAGATGGTAAACAAAAAGCAAACTTTTGAGGAATGTTATGAAAAGATGAAGAAATTTGCGTTGGTAATCAAAGTTGTGTCCTTGCAAGGCCTAATATACCTTTACTAGGTTTTGGTAAGCCTTTAAGAGGACTATCATCGGAAAATCCATCTGAATTTGTGCAATCACAAAGTAAACCAAAGATAAAAAGTTTTACATTGTCAATATATTATAAGACTTAATAAAAATAATTTTAGAGATAGTTATATAAAAAGTAAAATATCTCTAATAATTTAACAATTAAGATTAATTGACGGTACAAAAACTATTTGTATTGATAGTGTATATGAATTAAATCTATAAATAATTATGTTCTATTCGGTTGGTCTTATCTTTGCTGTCAAAAAGAAAGGACAAGTGTGTTGTCTATAGTATTATTACTTTAATTTTATGTTAAAAGATTAGGTAAGGAATATTGATTATTAATATCGATAATAATTAATGATCATTTTACAAATATCTCGTACTTTAATTAATTATTATTTTTAATTAATAAAATTATTTTGGGTTTCTAATTAGTTATGTAGAATTCACATATTAATTTGAACATTGTGAACTTATTATCATAGTCATCATTTTTAGCTTTAACAAATTTATATTTATGTTATTCTAGACAGATGTATTTTCATAATTTGAATGAATGAGCATTGATTGTTTTTAGTTAAAACAAAGTTAAAATTAACTAATTCACTTATCCAACCTCATTATTATTTTTATTATTCTCGTGTAAAAAGGAAGTTTTTATAAGATATTATGGACAAAATACATTCTTTAATCGTTTAAATTACATGAAAATATTAAATCGATCTTTTAATTTATTTATTTTTTATTAAGTTGGTCTTTTATGTTTATAAAAGTTACAGTGTTGTACTATTTTTAATCATAATCTATTAATCATTTTTAGTTAAAGATTTTTAAAATTGAACTATGAGTTTTATTATCATATCATATTAAATAACATAATAACTTTTTATATAATTTCATGATATAGATTAAGAAAATTTTGCGTTTAATTTCAAGAACTCTATAATCTATCTCACATGAATTATCTCTTAATTATTTTTCTAAAAGTTAATTGAGAATTTGTGTTTTTATGATTATTGCAATCAAAATCCCTTACGAACTATATGAATTTATTGAAAAAATTAAAAGAATTTTGGATTTTAATTTTACTTATTTGAAATTAAGATAATTGATCTAAATATTTATCAGCATAAATACAAATTTAACATTAAAAAAATAATTAATTAATTTATTAAAAAGAAAATAAATCTACTATTTTTATGTAACTTAAAAATACCGCGTAACATGTTTTATCTTAATTATTTCAATTATTCAAATCCAATAATGGTCATTTTATACTATACAATAATGGTGGTCATTTTATAATTAATCTGCTTTTCTCGGAATTGAGTTCTTTTGTGAAGCCAGAGGAGAGAAGGCATGCGTTTCATTTTAAATTAGGCTATTTGGTTTTTCTTAATTGCCTAAAAAAAGTAGGTTTTCTTAAGTGGGATAATAAAGAGTTTGAAAACTAGTATAATTATGAAATTCAATATTTTTATGTAAATATAAAAAATAATGATCAAATCTAAAAGTTTTAGGTGTAAATGAAATAGATATATTTTTCATACTATAAAAAATCAAGCTTTTGTGTGCGAGTTTAAAGTTTTATGTCTATAGTTTTTCATATTGTATTTTTAGTTTAAATTTTTCTATCCTTTCTTGTTGAGCACTTGTATTTTGTCTCAATAATGATTGTGTGATTCTTCACAAACTTAAATATACTAAATGATTTTGAAAAGATCAAAGTATAGTCTGGTTGGTTATGGTGAAAAAATTTCAATCATAAAGGAAGACGTAGCTACGATTTTGACACTAAACTAGTATAAATTTTATTTGTTCATATTTTTCCCTCTATTTCTTCAAGTTTTTGAAACTAATATTTGTTATCTGTGTGGTCTTGAAAAGGTTTTTCAAAACAGTAGCAGATAAACATTTTTATAAAACACAAGACGGTCAATTTCTTGTATTTTTCGCTATTTTTGATAAGATGTAATCGAATACATATGAAAAAAATTTATACTAATATGATACCAATTAATATGTTCCCGTTTGATGCATAACATTTCAATTTATCTTAGGCTAAAATGTATTTTTGGCTTTCAATTTTTAAAATATGGTGTTTTTTATCTCTAGTTTGAAAATTGTAATTTTAATACCTTAACTTTAGCTTCTTTTGTAAATGGTTGGTTATTTGATTTTGACTCAATCAACATTGATATAGCGTTATATACTCTAAATTTACTAAATTGTCTATTTGAATGTTAAACACTCAACTATCAACATTATATATACTTTTATTAAGGTAACGATATGTTAAGAGTACTAAAATGTAAAATAAGTTAAAAGTAATTAATTTTTGCTTATAATAGTGATCAAGATTTGAGATGTCACTTTTTTTTGCTGAAAATAGTGACTAGAGGGAGTATCATATAGTTTATCTACACAACATTTTATCATATAGTTTATCTACACAACATTTTAGTTAAGCAGAAGAACATAATAAGTTGTCCTTAAATCCTAACTTGAATGATAAATATTGATATTGTTAGGTTGAATATCATGTTCCAAGTTCGAATCTAATACCTCACAATTGTGTGTGTGGTTTTCTAATAATACTTATCATTTCATCTCCAGACAAAAAAAAAAAAAAATCATAATGAACCTATGCATCAAGGAGCATTTTGCTTGATTTTAAACAATTTGAGGATCTAATTTGATATTTTATAAATTTGAGATACTAAATTAATCGACGCTTACAATTACATGACCTAGAATGATAGTTTACTTTTTTGTTGTTGAATGTTTTCAATTGATTTTGTACTCTTTTTAGGAAAGAAGTGTTGGTTAATTTACAAACTCTCGCAGCACTTCGCGAATAAAATTTAACACTTTTAAATAATTTATTAAAAATGTATTTAATTAATTTTTGTAAAAATGCCAATATAATTAAGATGTCAAATATTCTAACACTCTAATTTTTGTTAATAAAAGAGTAATTTTATCGTTTACAAAGAATACCACTTACCAAATGTAACATAACGTCATTTTATTTTTTAATATTAATTAAAAATTAAAATTATTAAATAAGTTTTGATGAAATACTCCATCCTGCAATTGCAACGAAAATCTCTTCGTAACATTGATCATCTTTAAAAGGAAAATTATAAATAAATAAAAAAAAGATTGGAAAGGTACACCTCCACATATGGTTAGAGAATATATATATATATATATATAAAAGAGAAAATTTATCAACCACATTGAAGATTTATAATAGAATTTATGTATAATTTTACAAAATCTTGCAGCAATTCACGAATAAGTGTTAATTTTTTTAAAATAATTTATTAAATATGTGCTTAATTAATTTTTATAAAAATATTAATATAAAAATATTTAAAAATACATTTTCCCTTTTGTTGGGAAAGGCCCTATATCATATAAAATTAGTGGCGATTTGGAGTATATTAAGAGTGCACGAACGTACATTATCTCAAATTTTAGGAATACCAATTTGTTTCATAGTTGCATGAAAGCCTTGAACCCTCTATTGCTTTCGTAACATAATATTTGATTATTTTTCTAATGCATACATAAATCACTCATGTTATTGTTTCATGACATTGTCTTAATTTATACAGGACACTTAAAATCTCAGTGCTTTCTAAATGAAACTTCAAGCCAATCCAAAGCCCTTTGTGAGAATAAATTAATTTGTAGGCTTTAGGTATAAAGTTGAAAGAAAAAAAAAAGTTGCTTGACAAAGGTAGAGATTCTTTTTTTAGTGGATAAAGAGTTAAAGACATTATTTGGAATCCAATTCCGTATCCCTTATCTTTCTAACCATCCTTCTAGCCTTCTTCTTCATGTTTACACTTTAAAGATTATCCCAATTTAATATTTTCACCAAACGGTTCCTCATTTAAAAAAAAAAAAGGTGTGATGAATTAATATGGTTGAATTGGAGCTGAAATAACTAAGAGTATTTTTGATATCACATTTGATTTGTCATAACTACGGTAAGTTAATGTGACTTTATAAAAGTTATAAATTGTAATTTTATAAAATAACGATGGTTCACTATGATATTAGACGTACATTAATTTTTTTTAAATAAAATGAGATGTTTCTTTATTAACATGATTGGTGATTTTGAATTTGAACTACAAACTAATCTTGCAAAGAGTGTTAAAAAATTTAAATGAGAGTTTTGTTAGTTTGTGGTTGCACACATAATAAATCAAAAATGGCATTGAGGGATATAAATTGTATTTGGATTGATTTATGAACAATTTATTTAAACTTATCTATTGCTATAAACATTGAAAAGAATGTTAGTTAGAGCTTATAAAAATAAACCATAAAATATCTATAAGTTATTTTTATATATTTTCAATTAACTTTTCGAGATAATTTGTGAAATCAATTTATAAATTATATAAAAATAGTTTAATCATATTTTCTCTTTTAATTATATAAAAATTTATACATAAGCACTAATATACCGTAAGTACTTAATTAAATTGTTTGTTAAAATAATAAGTGTAAAAACGAGAGATCAATGATATGCTTACAAACTAGTGAAAAATACTTATAAAAAAGAGAGAGAAAAAAAAAGGACAATTTGCAAGCAAATATATTTTGGTCATGAAGTTATAAGCCACCAAAAATTATTAGCTATAAGTTAGTAGAAAAGTAACTGAATTCAGTAACATGATGAACAGAGAAGATTCAAATGAGTCAACTACAAGTTGCATGTGCACACATCTTTAACCATAGTACACAAGAAATGAATGGCCTAATTCTTTTAACCAATAAGTCACACATAAACTTGGGTGATCATAAGCTTCAATTAAGTACAATCCATAACTTACACGATGAGGCTAACCAAAAACCATGCCACAACATAGATCAACCAAGTAACCCCTGAAAATAGAAATTCCAACTCAAGTTAGTAAAAATTCCAAATTCTAACTGAGATTGACACGAATATCAGATACAACACCGACACACTAGTAAAGTTTAGAAAATAAAAATGATTAAATGTAACTATATATGTCGGTGTTTGACACCAACATATGTCAGATATGATATATGTCATTAATTTAAAGTGGCAGTGCTAAATAGACTGCAATTGAAAAACAATAACCTTGCTTACCATTTCTATAACCATTACTATAAGATGATGTGAAGAAACAATCTGTTGTAGTGTTAATTCCATTAGGACAGTTGCATAAAAATGAATTATAAGCTTCACTATAACCACAAAATCCATAACTCCTTTCACATGCTTCACATGAGCTAGGATAATCATCTGTGACACTAAACTTATACTTCAATGCTATTCCATAGTTCCACTTTTCAGGATCAATTTCTTGATCATTGTAGTTATAAAAACCAGTATATGAATCACATTGCAGTTTCATAAGATCCATTTCAAATGAAGGGCCAAGATTAACAGGTGCATAAACACAACATGTTGAAATTGGAAGGTTAATATTAGTACTAATAGGCCTGCAAGAATAAAGAACATCACAAATTTGTGTACTTTGATCACATTGAAGCTTAGAATTGTTTCCATCATCATAACTTCTTGATTTGCATATTGAAGATGAGTTCGTCGAACAATCTACTAAAGCGAATATAGTACTATCATCGAAAGCGAACGGGGCGTTCCAATCTAAGCCGAATCCTTTGCTAGGTAAAGTACAAGAACATGTTGACATGGATGAATCTGAAATGTGTATGATTTGATTTGTGTAGTCAATTGAAGTTATAAGGTAAGAGCCAGTGTGTGTTGTGAAAGTGAGTTTTTGTTGGTTGCAAGATATGTGTGGTTGGAATCGAGGGTCGCCGCAACCCGGGCCGCCTCCGAATGGATACTTGAGAGGTTGTTTTCCACAGCTTCTTTGGCACATTTGAGATTGGATTGGAGATGGGAGAAGGAAGAGGAGAATGGAAAGAAGAGGAAGTGAAGGGAAGGTGAAATGCATTGTGATTTGAAAGAATGAGGTAAAGCAAGATGTTAAGTGAACATGTTTTGGTGATGGCAATGGTGTTAGTGTATATATATTGAATTGTTGAAATGAAATGGAAGTTTTAAGTAACTTATATTTTTTTTTTTATGTTTTGATTTGTTTAATACTAGCATTTTTGTTTCCTGAAAAAGAAATGCAGTTAGTTTTGTTATTGTAGACTTTTTTTATTGTATAATAGTATGGCTGAAAGTCAAAGATTATTCGTTCTAAATATTAAGATTTATTTAAAGAGTTGACATCTTTTAATACATTTGCTTTTTAGCTATTAATTAGGAATCAAACTCGTGACTGTATATATATTTAAGAAACTCAATTATCAAATATTTGTTTATTTTATTTTTTATATGATATTAGACTTTTTTATTTATGTTTTTCTTTTACAATAAGTTAGTTAGATGGATATACAAGAGTCTAAAACCCTGTTTCCATTGAACCATGTGAGGAACATTTAGTTTTGATGTGGACAATTTCTTTATAGCTGCTGATCTATCAAAGAATTGTTACATGAATACATAATAACTCTTAAGGTATAGGAGTATATATAGTTATATATCATGGTATTAAATATATCTTTCGGTTACTAAATTAACTTACATGTAGTGTTCAAAAAGAAAACTTCTACATTAGGTATTATATATTTTTAAGAGTTTGATTTTGTAATTTTAAAAAACAGAGTTAAATCTCATCGAAAATTATAATAAAATAATCATTAATATTATTTTAATTAATAATAATCTCATTTTGCTTATTATAAAAAAATACTCCTAATTTTTTTATTTTTACAATATTTTAGGAATTAAAATTTACTATTGTTAATATAAAACATAAAAGAAAGAGTATTATACTTCTTCGGTCCTAAAATTAAGGATTGCCGTACGTTTGTGTTTTTTTATTTTTATTAATCTGTTTGTGCTTTAATTTGTGAAGGCTAATAGTGAGCGCAGGCACATAACAAGCAAAAGGGAATAAAACTAAAAGATATGAGTAGAATAATATTGTCATAATCATTACATTTATACTTTTGATCTACTTTTTCTCTAATCACTATGATTTTCTTTGTTATTATTATCTAATCATTATTATCATCCACTACTCAATATACATTGTGCCTTAAGACATTTGGACTAAAGTTGGTGGAAGGAAGAATATTTAAAACGCAAATAACTTTTAAAAGAGAATATATTCATCTACATTTATAATTCATATATATATATACTTTTTCACTTTAGTTATTTACTGCCCACTGTTATATATTTCACTTCTAACATAAATCAGTTTTATTATTTGAAAATTGTAGTATTGTCGTTTCTCTAGTATAGTTCAATAAGTGAACCTTCTCATTTCTGACAACTTCACATGAACATTTATTCTTTTATAGGCACCTAATTAGAATTTAAATTATATATATATATATATATATATATATATGGTATTGTGGTCTATTATGTTAGTAAAATAGAATTTTATTAAGAAATTGTAATTTTTTTAGCAACAAAATAATACTTATGAAAAAGAAAATTATAATAAACCATTTTTGTGAATTTATAAGCAGCTATTTGTGACGATTAGTTGTACGGACTCATAGATATTTAATTAAATTTGCAATGAGGTCATTAATTTCATTCTGAACTCAACTCGGTCGTTACTGACTCACTGCAGTCTAAACACAATATACTAGTAGCCTTTTGAATTGGTATAAATAAATATAAATATTCAAATTACTTATTCTCGAAATGGTTAATGATACTGTGCAAATTTACAGTCACGATCTCATACACTTCTTTTAAAGTCATCATCACTAGATAAAACTTCAGTGCTACTAGTAGTACTACTAATTAATTACTTATTTAATTTATATTATATATGTACTGCCTATACTATGTTTTGACCCTTATTCAACGTACTTTAATAATGAAAGTAAGATTCATATACATCAATTCTATCTTTAACCATATACTTCTTTTGGCTTATTGCTGACAGAGTATTGAGCTCTTTTGGATTGAGATATGAACCATGATACATCAGAATTTGGTTGTCAATTAATGCTGAATTCACTATTTGCATTTTTAGTTTGTCTTGTCTACTATTATGTATAAGATGAGACAACCACATTGTCAATGTTTGGTTTCACTCTTCTTATGTAATTTTAACAAAAACAAAATCATGTGATTTTATAGATTTTCTATGAAATCAAATATACATTTAATCAAATAAAAGAAAATGATGAGTTTTAAACTATCAATATTTATTTTCTTTTTTATTGAGCTCTCCTTGATTAGTTAATCGTTCTCATATCAATTGTGAGATTGAGAATTATTATGAGCTTTTATTTATAGGAAACAACATTAATCTTTCTGGTATAGAACATATGAGATACTTCCAGAATATAAACTATCTTTCTGCAATTGTATTTTTTTGATAATTCTATCAAGAAGGAGTATTTTAAAATTAAAATTTATATTTTTATATTTAGTAAATTTTCTTTAAATTTGAATTTATTTGATTTTGACAAGACAGTATGAAAAGCCTCGATTGAAGGATAATATGCAAAAGCACAAAACATGTCTTGAGAAGTTAGGGAGACTTATTTGGTCTATATAAGAAAGTGTTCTATTAAATCTTAAATTTTGATCAAAATATTAGTTTTTTAAGATAAGATTGTCAAAATTGAAGTACGTAGTTGTCGCATATTAAAATCACTGCAAGAAAAACCAAAATTTGCAATGGAAATTATTGACCCAAAAAAATATTATTTTATAATTTTATTGACACAATATTTGGTGACAAAATAAAAGAGAGATTTCACGTTTTCCTCGTTAATTTTTTTTTTTTTGATTATATATATATATATATATATATATATATATATATATATATATATATATATATATATATATATATATATATATATCGTTTGTTTAAATTTTTTACAATATTTAATTTTTAATATAATTATTTTTAAAATTATATTTATAAATAGTTACGATGTGTTAATATTATAAAATAAAAAAATAATAATACAAGAATATGCTAAACAAAAGCCAACAAAGTGCAATTATAAAAACACTATTACTATTCTATCCTCACAAACAATTTTTTTAAGTACCCTTCTCCTTGTATGGTAAACTAGTTACAATATTCTCTAGAAAAAGATTCACACTATATATAGCAAAACTTGTAAAAAATATTATACTAATAATCCATGACTAACTATTAAACTCAACTAATTAATACTTGTATTGCTAGAGATTTTCTGTATGACTTATTTTGTGATGCAACTTGCTACCAAAATCTAAAAGAGAGTAAAACACTAGAAGTGGAGACAAGGATTAGAATGAATATGTATATTCATGCACAATATTTTGTTTTAATTTTTCAACTACATATTTCAACCTCTCAGAATTAGATCTAAAAGATAACCCAAAAAAAAACACATAATATGTATTGTGCCTACAATGGAAACAAGAAAACTAAAACGAAGATTGTCTTCTATTATGCAATATGGTTGCTTGTTAGCGAAGTTGTAACATGAAGCACCAGTGGTCTAGTGGTAGAATAGTACCCTGCCACGGTACAGACCCGGGTTCGATTCCCGGCTGGTGCATTTGTTTTTTCATTTTTTTAATTAATTCAGGGGAGTTGAAATATTATTTTATTATGATAATTAATTTTCAAAATTATCAATATTGAGGCAAATTAACTATTACTATTTTGTTACGACTGTAAAAATAAACTATTATAATGTTATGAAATCAACATAAAAGTATAGTATTATAAAATATAAAAGAATAAAGACAAGGAAGGAAGAAAAACAAAAGACACCAAGAGAGTTTGTCTTAATGTCCTCAATTATCTTATTTACTTCAAGGTGTTTATTTTTACTACGATTTACATGGATTTTGATAAAGAGTTTTTAGTTTGTACTATTTTTTTAAGAAAATGATATATTCTGATTATAACATGTATTATTTTTCTGCGGTTCTGATGCCTCAATTTCACTAGGAAATAGTCTGTTGAATTTTGAGAGGTTTTCGTCTCAAGTGAACAAACCCGTGAAAACAATAGTGGCTTCACATGTCTCATACTACGATATTATCGTATTCATGCACATGATGTGAATCACAATTGGTGGTATATGAATCGCTTGTGATGATCATGATTGTTCACAGACTATTCTTGATTTTTTTATGAGAAGGTCAACCTTCTTCAAAAAGAGAGTCAATAATCATACTCAATTTGGTCTTATTATAGCAAAAATAATTAACATACTTATTAAATTTTTTAGTTTATTACTATTTTTTATTTCATCTAAAAAATATAAGTGTTTTCTTAAAACTTTTTGTTAAGAAAATTTGTTTCATGAAAATAAAATAGTTATTGAAAAAAAAAACTTATATTAATGATATTTGAGAATAAATATCATTAAATAATATAAAAGTATGATATTTTTTTAAAAAATGTTCATATTTTTTCGTTTATATTCAACAATGGAAGATATATATTTCAACTGAGAAGTGAAGATGAAGATGTCATCATAGGTAACTCTTTGATTGATACTTCAACTATTATTCTCTATCAAGTTTAGTATTTTACACGTCAATTATTTAAGCTGAGAAGATAGTTACACGTCTAATTTTCAAGAGCTCTTATATTGATAATTTAATTATCATTCTCTATCAAGTTAAAGATCTTATGCGTCAATTATCTAGAATTGAGAAACAAATACTATTTGTTTAATAATACTATTTTATTCATTATGGATAATTATATTGAAGATATTATAGTCTTATGTTATTTATGAAAGTTTACGATTATTTCTCTTATATCTTCAATTATAGTAAAATTGAAGTCTTGTATAATTTTGTTGCGTGTAATCTAATTATTTCTAAAGTCTTGTATAATATTTATATCCCACCGTCAAATTTGTAAAATAGTAAAACGTTATTGTGAAGTGTAATCCAGGTGTAATATTACATTGGTGTAATTTAATATCTTCTTATATATATATAAATATTATTTTAATTTCAATAAATATTGCAGTTAAATGCTTCAATTAAATTTGATGGAAAACGTACAATAATTTTTTTGGCATGCAATTATATTGAGTTTCCTTTTTAATTACCAAGATTCCATAATTTGTAAGGTCACAAATGTATAAGTACATGTTCAATGTTAATATTTCTATCGAGTATGACATTGCGTTGTTAAGGTACTAATATATTGTATAATAATAAATGTTTGATTATTATTGACATTGTAGTGGTCACATTAATCCATATTGTTATTTTTTTATGAAAAGGGAAATATATTAAAAGTATAAACTCGGGGAAATTGGTACCCTCAATATCCATATATATAATATCATTTAAAAGAGGAAATTATTAATTGTACATAACTATATCAAAATATGCGTAAGGAGCTCCATGTGCAAAGAGGTATGCACATTTATTTGCTTCAGGATCAACGAATACTACATCAACTTGTCAATTATGAGAATGAATAAGAGTAGTAATTTTCACTAGAGCCGATTGTAGATATTGTACGGAGGTATATCCACAATGAGTTATGTTGACGACTACTTTTGAGTCATATTTGATAATAATCCGATGGAAGTTCATATTGTTGTATGGAGGTATAATCCATATTGTAATTTTATATTTAACCTAAATATCTATGTTAATCTAGTTGAATATATTTGAATTTCCTAATTCTTTGTGCATTTTCATAATCACTCTTTTTAACTTGATTAATTGAGCTATTACTCTTGTAATGAATTATGCCCATATGTAATTATTATTCTTAGAGATACGTAAATATTCAATCGTATTTATTAAATTAAAATTCATTAGGAGAATCATTAAAAAAAAATTATAACAGAAACATCTTAACTCATATTGATTCGATTAAATCCTTCGAACCTATATGGTTTACACCTTCTCGAGAAAGCAAAACTCACTCTGAAATGAAAAGTTTAACCACCCTAATGATGAATTTATTATAATATTTTTTAGATGCTTGGGTCATTAATCTTTAATAACATATTTCTTTTATCTTAAATATGTTATTCTAAATTCATCATTTTTGTGTGTAAAATGTAAGTCTTTTGACATGTGTTATTTATTATCCCTATCAAATACCATTTATGCAATGTTAAAAATTAATTCTCTTTTATTGAAAGTATTTTTACCATAATTGATATTAGTATCTTAAAATTTTTATTTTGTTACTAATTGCTATTATTGTCGTTCAAGTAAGAGAATGTTAGATTGATTATTTAATTAATCAATTATAGATTGACATAATCAATTATTAATAATTAGTGATAAAATAAATTATGATTAATTATTAAACCATTAATTATATAATGAATTATATGTATTTCTAAATTTTCGAGTGTTTCTCCAACTCAATGGAGTTGTCACCAAAATTTATTTTAAAATAGGGAAAATATTGATAAACCCTTAAAAATTGAAAAAAAAATTGTCTTTGAAACCAAAATTTAAGTTCGGGAATCGATTATCTGTAGGGAATGTATTAGCACTCTACGACATCCATTAAAATATGGTTAGCTATAATTAACTGTGTAAATTAATATTAACTTAAATATATTTATTTCTATTTATTATTAAATATGAATATCAATTGTTTGTTTTTTGAAAGTTATTTTGAAATAAAAGTATGCTTAAGAAAGAGAAGTGAAAAAAAAAGATATTTTTTATTAATGTGTTTGACAAGAGTGTGATTATGCTCCTATGTATCTTCCGATGCTATAGAGAAATCAAAGCTACATATTTTTTGGATAGAAAATGCAGATGTGTTGATTGTTTTTAAAGAAAACTTGTTTTGTTGTTGATAAAAAAAAATTGTTTTGAAGAAAAAAATGAGTTTGTTTGATTTGAATAATTATTTTGAAATGCAAGTTGTACAACTCGTGTCTCAAAAGCTTAATGAGTAAAAACATGTCACATCTAATTTAATTCTTTTAAAAATATTTTATTATTTTTCATTTTAAAATTGAGTTTTAAAATTGGCAAGTGGAATCCAATTAATTTAATATCACATCTAATTAATTAGATTTAAAAAATTGATTTTAAATCAATTTAATTATAAAAACGAGTTATAGAACTATCATGTTATACAACTTGTATCCTGACAACTCATAGATTAAAAGATGATACATTTAATGAATGTTTAATAAAATATTTCTTTTTTCTAGAATATTTGTTAGAAATTAATTAAAACTAATATATATAATAAAGTTAAAAAAATGATTTTTAATATATAATAAATAAAATAAAACAAATTAAAGGGAAAAAAAGAAAAGAATATAAATAGTAATAATGTATAACAATCACAAATCAACAACCCTACTACCAAAGGCGCTCGTTTGAAAAGAAGAAAGAGAAAATAAGAAAAAAGAGACTTACAGAGAGCAAGAGAAGACTTCAACGTGGGATCGAGAAGGAGAGGAAGAGATCAAGAGGTCAAACAGAGCGGGATCAACAAAGTATAGTCGTCACTCCAGCTCCGGCGGCGGTGTCGTCGAAGGTTTAAAAACAAAAATTTTATTTTTTTCATATATAACTCATCTCAAATCAGAATATTACATTCGTATAACCACACATTCTTTTTTATATATATAATTTATCTTATATCAAAATTTTACATTTGTATAATAATAAGAAGATTATAATGTAAAGGGGAGGAAAAAAAAAGACCTTACCTCTTTTATTTGTTTCCGGTTGGTTTTTAAACTACTTTGAGTGTTTTCTTCTTTTCTTTTAATATATTGTTTCTCTTCTTCTCCTTACTCTCTTTATTTTTTATGTTTTTTTTTTCTTTTATCTTCAGTATTAACAACTACAACAACAAATTTTCGTCGTCAAATTATAAGCTCAAGTGATGAATTTGTGTATCCATAAAATAAAATTGAGTTATGTATTTTTTATTGTTTTTGAACAAACATTAAGTAATCTCATATAATTAGAGAAAAAGATGACTCATCTTTTAGATTAAATAATTAAATGGTAAAAATATAACCACATTAGGCTAAAAACAAATAAATAAATAGGGCAGAAAAATTTGAGAATAAGAGGAAAGTTAAGAAAAATGGGAAAAGAGAAAAGAAAAATTGCATGTAGCCGTGTAGCTGCAGCAAGAAGCAAAAAGTACGCGTACAAGCAGGAAACACTTTTTTATTTATATATTTTATTTTATTATATTTTTGTTTGATGTTAAAAGTAATGTAACAAAAACTCATGTATATTCAAAATTATATTAGATTTATAAAATGACAATTTTATTATAATTTTTTTACTTAATAATAACACGTGCAAAATATTTATAAAACATATTTTTACCTAATTTTTAGAATTATTTTTAATTGTTCGGATAAAATTGAAGTACTACAATATTTAATACAATAAATTCAAAAGGCAGAACTAGTGGATCTATATTGTCAATTTCTATATTCAATATTGTCCACTCTAAATTCAAAGCAAGCAACTTCCTCACATTTTTGTTGCATAAAGATTAACCTCATAAAATAAAAGTGTCTAAGAACATAAATAATTAAATAATTTATCTCAATAACATATTAAATAATTTATATGAACTAATCTTTCAATTCATCGATCGAACTTACAAAATATATATCGAATAAAAATATTATTGAGCGACTTATCATTGATATATTTTTATTGATAAAATCAAAATGTGCAACAACATAAATAAATCGCCAAATAGTAACTTTTAATGACTATAATGATAATGTTTCACACATAACAAAATGGATATTTACCCGAATAATGAAGCACTTTTTATTTTATTTTAAGACGATTTTAAATCTCTAAAAGTAAGTGACTGATTAAATAAGAAATGGTAGGTTCTAGAAAGTAGTTTGTTTTGAATTTTGAGTTGACAATATTAAATATAGAGATTAATAATATAGATCAATTAATCTTAACTCAACTAACAAATATTAATATTATTAAGTTGAACATTTTATCTCGGGTTCGAATATGAAACCTATCTCGAGTTCGAACATAGAATATCATAATTGTATATGAATTTAAGATGATAACACTACGCGAAAAAACGCATATTACATCGCTTTTTTTTAGCCATTTACAGCGCTTTTTCAAAAAAATAAGCGCTGTGGAAACGAACGCTGTAAATGATACAACAGCGCTTTTAAAAAAGCGCTATAAAACATGTAAATACAACGCGCGCTTGTTATGCACATTTTACAGCGCTTCTTCACAAAAAGCGCTGTAATATGCACCCCATTATATGAGTTATAGGTGTGCATATTACATCGCTTTCTCAAACAAGCGCTGTAATATGCCCAACCATAATTTCATATATGGGTGGGCATATTACAGCGCTTTCTCAAAAAAGCGCTGTAAAATGCCCACCCATAATTTCATATTATGGGTCTGCATTTTACAGCGCTTTTCTTGTACATTTTACAGCGCTTTCTCACGCAAGCGCTGTAAAAGGTGCACCATTAAAGCGCTTTAGAACAACATTTTACAGCGTTTTTAAAAAAAGCGCTGTAAAATGTGTGTTTTTTTTTTTAAACGCTGTAAATTAATTATTTGAAATGAAAAGCGCTTTTTAGCTTTTTATGGCATTTTTTTTAAAAAGCGCTGTCTTTTATCTTTGTATCCAAAATTATTTTGATCCAAAATCACTTCACAATCAGTGCACACAACAACAAAACATATTCAAATACCATAGGCAGTTCACACAATCAGTAGAACAGAAATCAGAACTCTGTAACTTTATTAACATATATGTAACTCTGTAATTTACAACCTAAGTAACTACATTCAGATACATATATACAACCTAATTTACAACCTAATTACCTACATTCAGATCCATTATATAATAACTAACAGATCCATTATATGCATATATTGTGTCCTATGATCATTTACATATAATAACTAACAGAATATACATTATATGCACTAGCTACCATATAATATTCAGATCCCTTGCCCAGCACAAGCTATTTCCCAGAAAATCAAATAATTTTCATGTCAAGCACGTACTGACACCATTCTTCCTTTAATTCCATCAGATCTTCCTCAGAATATGATGGACTGGAATTGGCAAAGTACTGCAATATAAAAATTGAACATATTATATTAAGTTAGTATCAAATATATAGATAATTTATATATGAAAATCATATAATGCAAATACCGTACCGTTTCTGGGATAATAGTTTTATTCTTCTCAACAATCTCCTTCATGAATCTCAATACGTAGTACCCACAGTCGATGTTATTTGTTTGACGAGGGCACTTTATTGAGATCCATGTAATGTTATTAGACTTCTGCTTCGACACTTTAGCACCTCTTTGAGCTCGATAAACTTTTAAGGCACTATCGAATGAATAAATGTGATTATTAGAGCATGAATATTTATATATATATATATATATATAAATATTCATGCTCTAATAATCACATTTATTCATTCGATAGTGCCTTAAAAGTTTATCGAGCTCAAAGAGGTGCTAAAGTGTCGAAGCAGAAGTCTAATAACATTACATGGATCTCAATAAAGTGCCCTCGTCAAACAAATAACATCGACTGTGGGTACTACATATTGAGATTCATGAAGGAGATTGTTGAGAAGAATAAAACTATTATCCCAGAAACGGTACGGTATTTGCATTATATGATTTTCATATATAAATTATCTATATATTTGATACTAACTTAATATAATATGTTCAATTTTTATATTGCAGTACTTTGCCAATTCCAGTCCATCATATTCTGAGGAAGATCTGATGGAATTAAAGGAAGAATGGTGTCAGTACGTGCTTGACATGAAAATTATTTGATTTTCTGGGAAATAGCTTGCTGCTGGGCAAGGGATCTGAATATTATATGGTAGCTAGTGCATATAATGTATATTCTGTTAGTTATTATATGTAAATGATCATAGGACACAATATATGAACATGCATATGGATCTGAATGTAGTTTAGGTTGTAAATTAGGTTATATATATATACGTATCTGAATGTAGGTAATTAGGTTGTAAATTAGGTTGTATATATGTATCTGAATGTAGTTACTTAGGTTGTAAATTACAGAGTTACATATATGTTAAAAAAGTTACAGAGTTCTGATTTATGTTCTACTGATTGTGTGAACTGCTTATGGTATTTGAATATATTTTATTGTTGTGTGCACTGATTGTGAAGTGATTTTGGATCAAAAATAATTTTGGGCACAAAGATAAAAGACAACGCTTTTTAAAAAAA